>NC_064639.1:98424272-98736184 GCF_023864345.2 Schistocerca serialis cubense
ATGCGTTTCCGACAGCGCCTACGATAAGAACCTGGTGTCATATTAAGCTTCACAACCTACTGATTGGGAGAAGGTTCCTATTTTCTTGGGATTTAAATAAAGTGGACATTTCATCACTGGTTAATAGTTTGATGCCATGATACCCGTTGCAATTGCTCCATGGCACCTGTGAGTAGAGTCTCACGTTGGTTACTATAAGAACACGCAGGCAGTGATATCCGCTCACTGCAGTCAGAGCCAAGGAGATATCTTTCTGTGCCGGCCGAAGTGGCCGTGCGGTTAAAGGCGCTGCAGTCTGGAACCGCAAGACCGCTACGGTCGCAGGTTCGAATCCTGGCTCGGGCATGGATGTTTGTGATGTCCTTAGGTTAGTTACGTTTAACTAGTTCTAAGTTCTAGGGGACTAATGACCTCAGCAGTTGAGTCCCATAGTGCTCAGAGCCATATCTTTCTGTTTATGGCGAAGCGTCTGCTGCAGTGTCCACGCTCAGCCAACATAAACAAATCGCGGCGGCATTGGGCACTGCTAATCGCTGCACTTGTCGCGAGCCTCGACAACAAGAGCGCTCTGTCTCTGCTAACGATACTGTGGAGTTAATACATCTTACTTAACGTAATATGCAGGACGTGGGTTGGGTAAAAATTCAGTTTGTAACTTCCTATCGCATTAAAATACTTTACAGTCATATTTGATGCAATATTTATTGTTGGTTGTCACTCTAATGTTAATAGTATTGATTCAGACTGAGCGTGAACACGAAAACACACACACACACACACACACACACACACACACACACATACACACACACACAAACACGCGCGCGCGCGTGAGGAAGAAATTTCTGAGGATGTACGTCTGGAGTACAGCGTTGTATGGTAGGGAAACATGGACTGTGGGAAAACCGGAACAGAAGAGAATCGAAGCATTTGAGATGTGGTGCTATAGACGAATGTTGCAAATTGGGTGGACTGATAAGGTAAGGAATGAGGAGGTTCTACGCAGAATCGCAGAGGAAAGGAATATGTGGAAAACACTGATAAGGAGAAGGGACAGGATGATAGGACATCGGCTAAGACATGAGGGAATGACTTCCATGGTACTAGAGGGAGCTGTAGAGGGCAAAAACTGTAGAGGAAGACAGAGATTGGAATACGTCAAGCAAATAATAGAGGACGTAGGTTGCAAGTGCTACTCTGAGATGAAGAGGTTAGCACAGGAAAGGAATTCGTGGCGGGCCGCATCAAACCAGTCAGTAGACTGATGATAAAAAAAAAACTTCCCATAGCATTAAAATACTTTACAGCCATATTTGATCCAATATTTACTGCTGGTTGTCACTCTAATGTTAATAGTATTGATTCAGACTGTGCGTGAACACGAAAACACACACACACACACACACGCGCGCGCTTACAGTCATTGATTCCAGTGAGGGTGTCAACTACTGTGTGTTGAACAACACATGCACCAGTCAATTCCTCTGCTGGCGTTGAGCGGATGAGATTTTTCAATTACCTTGCATTGCAATAATTGTAAGGAGGAGACTGATAGTAAATGGACTTGTATGCTAAAGAGCTGCGAGAAAGGAAAGCTTGACCGATTATCAGATAATTGTCCATGTGGGTTTTGTGGACGAGTATACTTTTAGTAACCAACCCACCCACGATCATTATGATTTCTCGGAGACGTAGGGCCATTGATTTCATTAAGTCGTCGACAGTGTAGCGTGATGGTTCACTTCACACCATACGTTTTCTATGTCGTCCAAAGGTCACTTGCATTTGTAGGTCCACATGGCAATGACCTTGTTACCTCTGCCCACATATTCTGTATTTGGTTGGTGTTCGGTGATCGTGGAACAAACGGCAACAGCTTTATCCTCTCTTGACCCTGAAACCAATCTCGCACTGCTCTGCTATGATGGATGGGGCTCTGCTGCTGTAAATAAACTGTTATCTCGTTAGTTCATATATTTATATTTAAATAACGTGTTTGTAATAAGCATATCGATTATTAGTTTCCACAGTGTTTAAGAATTCCAGCCCTGTCATAGATAAGTGATCTAGATTCAACAGTCCGATTAAGACTGAGGTTTACCCAGCCTATAATATGATGAGAGTCGTAGCCGGATATCCACATTAAGACTGACTGGCTGAATCCGAATAGAACGATCTGGTATCAAAATGAAATTACAGAAATCGGATAGTTTAAACGTCTGTATTGCAACAATGCTGCGCACATAAATTCCTATGATGGAGTAACACGCAGCAACTGTCTAAGAAAAAGTGAGAAATATGTCTACTAGCAGCAATGTAACGTAATTATAACCCATATGTATGTGATAGAAATATTGAATCGAACAATACACATCTATTTCAGTGGTGGGAAGATACACCATATCGGATTTGCTGATTACATAATGACAATAATAATAATAATAATAATAATAATAATAATAATCCCGTTTTGGGATAGGGGAAACCCTCCACCATATGGGTGGTACCGAGGAAAACAAGTACTTCCGGCCGGGATGGCCGAGCGGTTCAAGGAGCTACAGTCGGGAACCGCAGGTTCGCAGGTTCAAATGCTGCCTCGGGCATAGATGTGTGTGATGTCCTTAATTTAGTTAGGTTTAAGCAGTTCTAAGTTCTAGGGGATTGATGACCTCAGAAGTTAAGTCCCATAGGGCTCAGACCCATTTGAACCATTTTGAAATCAAATACTTGGGGTGAACCACATACTAACACAATCCTGAACGGCTACTCAATCCGTTGAACCCAAAATGCAGACACGGCTGAAAATATTTGCTACCAATGCTTCAACACCCTCTGGTCCTGTCCGGTCCTGGAATTACCCATGCCAAACCAATGAAACACAAACAAACATGAACTGTGCAAGCAAAGTCAGCTTGACCCTAGGTAGTACACAACCCAGCTGTCGACAGGCGGCTGTTGGATTTTAGGATTCTGGGGAGTGCAGGTCAGCACGGCAGAGAATATCGAAGATCTCTGGTAAATTTCCCTGCAAGCAGAAAACATGCATTTGAAAACCAAACATCGATACATTTATCCAAATACGAAAACAAAATAATCTCACATAAGAATTCAACCGGCAAAAAATTCTCATCTTTGCTCTTCAAGAACCACGACTAACTGACAATGAAACCTTGCATCACGGAAACCATTGTATCTTCAAGAGCAAAATACAACAAAAAGTAGCGAAAGGCGTACCAATCTTCGGCATTGGATTTCTCGAAAACAGATCTATCATCATCTCTGTAAAAGAAATCACACCCATCAACAATCGATTTATGACTGTGCTCATTCAGAGCCCCAGCAAAAAATATACACTCATCAATACACATGCCCCCACCAACATCGGAAATAAGAAAAATACCGAAAATGTCGAAAAATTCGGGAACACACTCGAAGATAGTATGAGCAAAATTCACCAATATGACGTGAAAATACTAATGGGAGAGCTCAACTCTCTATTTGGGACAGAAAAAACCTATAGAAAAATCATTGGTACAAATTCAACACACCGAAACGCTTAGACCAACGGCACACGTCTGACTGACATTTGCCAACAATTTAACCTCAAAAGGATGTCTTCCCACTTTAGAAAAAAACCATTTCTCAGGTAATATGCTTGGCTACCAGGTGCAAGTTGCTTTCGTTCGCCTTTCGAGACTCGATGAAAGCAAGATTTTTAATTCTTTGTAGCAGAGCTACAAGCAGGCAAATATAAATTCAATAAGGGAATCGTAAGACAACGCTCGAGCGAAATTCGTCTTGCTACTTTCAGTAATCCTTAGTGTCAGAGCGAAAACCATACGGTACTGCCAATTTCATAATGCCACTTTTGTTTTCTGCCGACATATTTTTTGTTGAAGTGAATACATAATTTTATCTATGAAATTCCACATTTTATAATACTTGCGAATGATACAGGAAGTAAAGTAAATACAGATCTTTTCGAAGTGAAAAGTCGGTAATATCCTACTAATTCTTGTTGAAATAGCCGTAATCTTCTTACAGACACTTTATGCTTCGCTACTGTCTGGGGCGCGCGACCACTACGGTCGCAGGTTCGAATCCTGCTTCGGGCATGGATGTGTGTGATGTACTTAGGTTATTTAGGTTTAACTAGTTCTACGTTCAACAGTACTGATGACCTCTAAAGTTAAGTGCCATAGTGGTCAGACCCATATGAAACATTTTTGAACTTAATGCTTCATTAAGATAGACCGCCGTCGTGATGTTTCTGTAGTAAGCTGAATTTAATTTGTATTAGTACAGTGAATATTTTAATTGCATTTTCCATTAGTTTACTAAACGCACCAGTAATCATCAAAGAGAAATTAAGCAGCAGCAGAATTTTATTTCACGATATCTAAAACAATCTGACAATGCTAAAGTTGTTTACAAATTCTACGCCCGTAGAATTCCACTGGTTCTAACGATGTCATTAAACCAGAGTAGTTTTAAGAGTATTTTCGTCTAGAAATGAATTGCCTGGACGCTTGATCGATCAGGAGCGGGAAAGGTAAAATTTTACTAATATATGGCGAGAGGGACAAGTGCTTGAGAGAGGACTTCCTTGTCAATACAAGTGCCTGAGAGACGACCTTCCTATCAATCTCCTGGCTAGTTTTCTTTCTCAAATCAACGGAGTGCGTTATCATGCAGTACCACAGCTGATGTAGTTTCGTTGCTTGATTTTCTTACACTGCGACCGAAAGGTGTCTCAGTTGATGCCAACAAATTCCAACTGTGTTACATACACCCCTTGGTGCAGAATACATAGCCCAAAACCCACGTTTGGAGCTATCAGATGTAAAATATTATGTTCACACTACTCTTTGCTCGAGTTTACGTCTTTTGGTGGGGCTCAGCCTTTCATTAATTTTTAGGAAGTTAACGATAAAGGCATCATAACACGTCACCAGTAACAGTACTGCATAGGAATGCTCAATGAGAGACCTGATGACGTTCAATAATAGTCACTCCGTTGATTTTTGTTGTTTCGAATTAGAGCATGCAGTACTCCTACACCAGACTTCTGAACTGTGCCTGTTGAATGCAAATGTCGCACGATGGTAAAATGGTAATCTATCACATATATTAGTAGTCGAGACTTCCTTAATGTAGAAAATCATTCATGCCAGAACGGCCTTTGGCGTATTTTTCCCAAAAGCACTCGCTCCAAACACAGTTCAAATCTTTCTAGCTGCCTCCTCTGCGTTCGCCCCTCTGTTATACCAAAAGTAAACGTTGTGGTGCAGATGTTACACCTTTTTCCACTTGCGACTCAATTTTACAATGCTTAACTGTAGTTCATACTTTTCAAGTATGCAAAATCCAATGCTTAACTGCAAGATGATAATTAGAACTTCAAATTCGAAAATGACAGTTGATACATACACTGACAGCGTCGCGCCGCGTTCACCTGGGCGGCGCCGGATTTCAGGCGGCGGGTGGCATCTGGCCGGTGGCCGGTAGCCGCTGCAGCGCGAGGAAACGTTCGAGCGTAAGCTGTTATGATCGCGGCGCAGCCACGAGCTGTCCTGCGGAATTGTTTCTGGAATACTTGTTATTGCTGGTGGGTAGAATGTTAAGTGAATTGCGTTCCATGTTCAATCAGACTCATAACTATAGACCGACATGTGGTTAATATATATATATATATATATATATATATATATATATATATATATATATATATATATATATATACACTGGACGCCAACATGCGACTACAAGTTTAGAATGCACGACGAATACCACTAGACCATGGGCTCACCCAGTCCAAGACCAACTTGGAAGTAGATAACGCTTCCTCCTAACACTTCCACATCTTACAGTGTTGCCAGATTGTGCAGATAGCCGGACGTAGAGTTGTCAGGGGCGGTCAGTTTTATTGGCCACCTTAAGTGAACGACTCGGACTTAGCCTCTGTGGCGGCCGGCCGGCGGCCAGTTTTTATGTCTAAGACTGTACGTTGCCCGCTTAATTTGTAAAGTCACCTTACTTTTTAAGCAGCCCTCGTATATTAACGAGTATTTTGGAGGCATGTAATACCACAAATAGTTTTCTGTATATGGTGTAGTCAACTGTCTTACCTATTCCAGGTATGGTTACGATCCTGCATTCTGATTATTATAAATGTTAAATGGTGACAGCAGACAAGCGCCTAGGGCGGGAATAGCCATTTTTGTAATACAGCGAGAAATGAGGAGGGTGCTCCATTATGAATATGCCTCGTGGCGCGTTTTTTTTTCCGACTGTGGCTGCTCTACTTTACTTACCGGCTGTGTTTAATGCGTTAAGCAGGACTACTGCGCTCGCACAAAACTACTCGGACACTTTCCCACGCCACTGCTCCTCCGTGCGGCGTTCGTACGCCGGTCTGCGCAACATCTCATTTCGTGGATAAATTCCAGCGCTGAGTTGGCCGTTTGTTTGACGAAATTCAGAATTAAAGCGCGGGTAGCTGGAGCGGCCCCGCTGCCCGCATTCATATTACACGAGCGGCCGGAGTTGCGCCTGCAGACGGCTGCGGCCGCACCAACCAGGCCACGCTGCTAAACAGCTGGCGGCCGGTGGGCGGCGGGCATGCTGCTTGGGTATTCACGGCGCGGGCGGCCAGGTGCGCATGCGCAACCGGCGGAGCTCTTCACCTCCCCCCCCCCCCCCCCCACGCTGCCCGGCAACCCAGCGCCCTTGACGAAGTGTATCGCACTTCTCGGCCCCAAACGTGCATCCTCCAGCCATTCCTTACAGTTTACACCGTGCATCCGGTCGAATTACGTTTATACGCAAAGTTCGCTGTCATTCGCGTCATCTAAGCCTGCGGTCTCAGTGGCACCGACATTCCGTTGGCGACCGATACCGCCTGAGGACGGCAAATCTTTCAAAGTTAGTATGTCAGGACGTGCGCGGTCTCAGTGCAAACGATATCAAAACCCGATCGGGTAGACTTCTAACGACGGTCGGCGGAATTCAAATCAGTTTGCTTTCTTCGGTAGAAACAAGTGAGATTGTGACATCCTGAGGATAAGAAGTAAGAGTGTCCGAGGAAGAATAGCCAGTATTCAGGGACATGACAGGAGCGATCATTCGAAGCAAAAAAGCCTAGTAAATATGGTCTCCAAAATTCATGCCGTAAGTGCTGTGAGCACTTGTTGTTCATCGTTGATACTGTGAAACAAATCTCTTCTACCGCAGACTCTTTGCTTTGCATATTTTGGGAGGTGGCAGAATGGACCAGACAAGAAAAAAACGTCCTGCAACTGTGGGCTCTAAGCTGCATACCTTCAGAGCTATGAGCACTTGTTCATCTTCGCTAAGCTGAACCATGTCTCTTCTACTGAACAAGTGCTCATAGCTATTAAGGCATAAAATTTTTTCATGATCTGGTCCATACGACCTTCTCCCAAAATATCGAAATCCAAGAGCTTGCAACAGTCGGGATATGTTTCACAGTATTGCAGATGAAGAAGTGCTCTTGGCTCTTAAGGTACACATTTTGGAATCCATGTTTACTTGACGCTTTTGCATCGAAGGACTGCTGGCGTCATATAATAACAACCACTCCTCCTGGGAATGGGATATGTCTCGGAATTTGCGGTCTAATTTCGCTGCTGTATTGGAAATCGCATGTTTCTAAAAGCTTATAAACTTAATAATAATTAATTGACGTTACATAATATTACATTATACATCTTCTGTGGGATCACTACCAGATAGGACTGATGGAAGAGATGGAGAAGATCCAACAAAGAGCGGCGCGTTTCGTCCCGGGATCGTTTATTCGGCACGACTGCTGTACGGAGATGTTCGACGAAGTCCATTGACAGACGTTACAACAGATGTGTTGTGCATCACGGGGAGATTTGCTATTGAAATTTCGTGAAAGCACTTTCCGGGACGGTAACATATTACTTCCCCCACATACGTCTTGCGTATTGACCACGATGAGAAAATTCGAGAAATTAGAGTCAATACAGAGGCTTACCGACAGTTATTTTTCCCATGCGCTACTCGCGAGTGGAACAGGGTTAGTAGTACAAAAAGTACCCTCCGCCACACACCATTAGGCGGCTTACTGAGTATGATGTACATGTACATGATGTTTAGTCATTTCAGCCTCGAGTATATACTTACAACGCAACATGTCATGCAAGTAAAATCTGAATCGGGAATTTTGGGCTCAAGAATTAGTGTGTTAAAAGGAGTAAGATAAGGTATGTCAATTCTGATGCTTAAAATCAGTGTAGAGGATCCTTTCTACTTTGTGGTAGTTGTCCATTAGCTGACCACAAATTGTTATTACTGCTTATTACCGCTTTTATGCCAGTATGGTGGTGATTCTCTTACAGCATATGAGACGGTTTGGAAATGTGATGTATGTGTTCCCATTTTTCACTGTTTTAAGTGTTCAGTGTACCTTATTCTAAAAATTACATTTGTGTTTCATGCATTTTATATATGACAACCATTGAATGTTATTTGAGATACGTCGGTTTTGCTGGATTTGTTTTAAGTAATGCACAGCGTTTGTGATCTTACTTTTTAACGTCAGCACGAATCATCTCCAGCATGTTGTGATTTTTATGGCTTTGAAACCATAAGATTCCATCCTAAGACTAACAATGTACTTTTGTCGAGATTTCAGTAGTGAAAGCACGACGTAAAAGGTGGGATGAAGCAGGCAACAGATGGTACAGTGAGAACGAATTCCGTGAGAAATGGCGTCGGTTTAGCTGGAGGATAATGTGACTGGTTGACGACAAAGCAACCAACGCGCCAAACTTCTTGGATTCATTTATTAATAGCTGGTAAAGTGTAATACAGATTTATATGTCTATCATACTGCACACACTCTCAATGGCAAGCTTTAATCCAATTATTTCAGATCTCATTTGTATAACAAGTTTTACTAACATTAGAATAACGATATTCAGACGAAACAGTCGTCTCCTGCCAAATGTGCGCTGCGAAGCGAAATTATTCGGGCAGTCTGATCAGTCTGGTGTGAAGGGTTGTCGGGTATACGCAGTTCTCATAGCAGGCCACACGATATCGTGACTCTATGTGCGAAGCAGAGAGGAACTAGTAACAGTCTGTAAACTTTTTGTTAACATGTTTTATATAAAAGATACTGTGATAATACTGTGATTGATTGTAACATGAAATGTGAAACGTGTTGCTTGGGCAGGAGCACTAAATATATCGTCTTATTAGCGGTTTACAGTTTTATACGCTTCGTATGTTGTGAATAAGAACTATTTGCATCCCTAATTTGGAAATTATCAGATCATTAGTAAAATCGACAGCCTTACGCATCTCAGCAGTTATTTCACAACCCCGTTGCAAGAACAAAGAACCTGCGATATGTCCACTACATCTGCACTGGGAAAACAACAGCTACAGAAGACATCAGCCCAGTGAAACAATACAGAATATCTGTGTTCTACTTTTCGAAGCGGCAGATCACAACTAGGCCCCTCGCACGTCCTACATTTCCAGTACAAATGGAAACAGTTACGTGTCATTCGTGGTAACACGCAGGAGGGAAAGCAAAAGAGACATTTGTGCAGAGAATGGGTGTTGATTTACAAACAGACTATTATGCTCATATTCGATAGTTAGCTCAGATGACATTTCACTTGACTAGAAATCCATACAACCCTCATATCAATCTCATGTTGGTGAACATTTCATTCATTCCGCTACAGTCGCAGGTTCGAATCCTGCCTCGGGCATGGCTGTGTGTGATGTCGTTAGGTTAGTTAGGTGTAAGTAGTTCTAAGTTCTAGGGGACTGATGACCTCAGAAGTTAAGTCCCATAGTGCTCAGAGCCAAATGAACCATTCTAATCGTGTCGACTCAAATAATATTTTGTTCCCATTGAGCCACCATTGATGGCTTCCTTTATGGGGATATCTTTGAAGGTAATGTTCTTTGGACAAAGCTTTTTGAAGAAGAGACACCTAGAAATAAATAGTGAGGATTGGGAAATACCCAAATATCAAGAGTTAACTGTGTTTGAACGGTGTTTTGACTGCTTTAGATTGACATTTGAACTGTGATTGAACTCTCTCTGAAATTTATTCGAACTGCACTTGACCTGTCTTTGAACTGTGGCTACTTGTGCTACAAAATGGTAGTTGCATAACATTGAGTACAGTGTATTACTTACAACAGCATATACAAAAAAGTGTTAAATAATATTCGTGTGTGTGGTTGGATTACGTCAATGCTAATGCCGATTTCATCATGCTTTGAAACGACATTACGCAGAAGGCAGCACAGTAGGACTACATCAAGAGCGGCCGACAACGACATGTGCGAGTGTCAGCCCCGGAACAAGTGATTCATCAGAGCTGAAAGCGGATGTCACGCCAGCTTCAACAACTGTAACAGGAATTCTCGGTGGCAGCACGCAGAATAAAGCAGATTACAGTTAAGCGTTGCGTCAGCACAGCTTAGCTTAGAGTATGTAGTGGCTCGCAGAAAAAATGGTGTGGACTGAGAATATTGCCAAGATGTACGCTGTAGTAGTTATTGTATATAGAAAGCTTTGTAAATACTAATAAATTTTTATATGTGGAACATCCAAACTGTTTTGCAAAATATTCATTGTAACAAGTTCGTCACAGTTGTGAAATACTCTTCTCGACCGAAGTCGTGCACAAGAGAAATACCGGCCGGTGTGGCCGAGCGGTTCTAGGCGCTTCAGTCTGGAACCGCGCGACCGCTACGATCCCAGGTTCGAATCCTGCCTCGGACATGGATGTGTGTGATGTCCTTAGGTTAGTTAGGTTTAAGTAGCTCTAAGTTCTAGGGGACTCATGACCTCAGTCCCATAGTGCTCAGAGCCATTTGAGCCATTTGAACAAGAGAAATCGGTATACACCACCATGGTTTCGGGTTCTTAGCCTCGTCGTCAGGTGTATTAGGTGTTTCGGCTTCTTAGCCCCGTCATCAAGTGTATCAGAAATTTGAAGTAAAAGAACAGTCTTATCTACTCCATCATACAATTAGACCTGCTTGAACAGTTCCGTGCTGACATGCAGGGTCCATGGATTCATGAGGTTGTCTCCATAGCCGTACACGTCCATCCGCTCGATACAATTTGAAATGAGACTCGTCCGACCAGGCAACACGTTTCCAGTCATCAACAGTTCAATGTCAGTGTTGACGAGACGGGTAAAGCCTTGTGTCATGCAGTCATCAAGGATACACGAGTGGGCCTTCGGCTGCGAAAGCCCATATCGTTGATGTTTCGTTGAATGATTCTCACGCTGACACTTGTTGACGGCCCAGCATTGAAATTTGCAGCAATGTGTCGAAGGGTTGTACTCCTGTCACGTTGAACGATCCTCTTCAGTCGTCGTTGCTCCCGACCTTGATGAATCTTTTTCCGGCCACAGCGATGTCAAAGATTTGATGTTTTACCGAATTCGTGATATTCATGGTGCATTAATGAAATGGTCGTACGGGAAAATCCCCACTTCCTCGCTACCCCGGAGATGCTGCGCACCGACTGTAACACAACGTTCAAACTCACTTAAATCTTGATAACCTACCACTGTAGCAGCAGTAAGTGATCTAACAACTGCGCCAGACACTTGATGTTTTGTATAGGCGTTGCTGACCGCTGCGCTGTATTTAGCCTGTTTACGTATCTCTGTATTTGAATGCGCATGCCTATACCAGTTTCTTTGGCGCTTCAGTGTATTGTCTGTCATCCTACTTTTCTTATTTGCTTGTTAAGGCGAAAGTCTCTCTTATTGGACTGCCGTTAATTTTGGTTATTATCTATATTTCTTCTGCATTTTTTCGGCATTCGTACGTGATTTTTCCTTAGTTACTCTGCGTGCCTTGTTGCGCGCCCCTTTCACGGTGTTCACCACGAATACGGCCTGCAACGTCAGTGCTCAGTCCGCTGCGTGTAGCCGCACGTGTCACACACGTGCTGTGCCAGCGCTCGATACGTGTTGGCCTCGAATGTAGGCATTTTCTTGTTTTTTTGCTATATCAGGTTGTAAGCTGATTTTCGCTTCCTGCAGGGCAGGATCGCTACTCAGTTTAACTTGATGCTAGCGCGTGAGTTCCTCCTAATGTCCTACGGCAGCTTTATTTTTGTAAAGAGCATGCACTCTCGGTGGAAATTTTGCGAGAAGGAGCATTTTCCCACACCAAGATTAAACGTTGGGGCTCTTTCCAGCCGCAATTAGGGATGCTATTCGACGGTCCACTTACGGTAGATCTTTGGTTTACCTACTAGCTATTTGGGCATGGGCATGAAGTCCCACTGCTGCTGGGAAGCAATTTATCTGATTTTTCAGTTTCTAAAAGTTAATCTTTAATTTTGTGTCGGTTGGACTGTCAGTGACAGAGCACATCGTGTTCCTACTGCTAAGAAGACGAGTACACCGTTCGTTTGTTGTATATTTTTACGAGCTTCAAACGGGAGCGACTGCAGTAATGGATTGCTGTGTACAGAAGAGAGCTGAAGTGGCAACTCTTTGCTCACAGCTCCAGAGTGCGTTGGCTTCCGTCACACAGCTTGAGGCTGCTGCCAAGGGGCATCACCGTGGTGGGGGAGGGGGTCGGATGCAGGGATGCGAGGGACATCGAGCATGTCCAACGTGTCCCCTGTTCGGTCCACTGCTGTGGCTGCCCCAAGTACTGCCTGCACTGAGGCTGACCCCTCACCTATGGTCGAGTGGGAGAGCATTCCTATGTCTGGCAGGGAGTGAAACACTTTCCAAGGGGCCAATCGTATTGACTCCCCGATTAGTTTGACGAACAGGTATTGGGCGTTATCTGTGGCTGACGATGTCTCTGACCTGGATGCAGTCGACCACCCTGTTCCAGAGGAAGCTTCTCGACCCACAAGGTCTGGGCGTTCATAGAGGGTGGGTTTGCTGGTCGCTGGGAGCTCCAACGTTAGGTGCGTAATGGGGACCCCTAGGAACGTGGGTGCCAAGGAGGGGAAGAAAGCCAGTGTGCACTCTGTGTGCACACGGGGTGAGGGGGGGGAGGGGGGGGAGAGTCATTCCGGATGTGGAAAGGCTGCTTCCGGATGCCATGAAGAGTACCGGATGCAGCCAATTGCAGGTGGTGACTCATGTCGGTACCAATGATGTATGTTGGTCTGCATCGGAGGAGATTCTCTCTGGTTTTGGGCGGCTAGCGGATATGGTAAAGATTGCCAGCCTTGCTTGCGAGATTGACGTGGAGCTCACCATCTGCAGCATCGTCGATAGAACCGACTATGGTCCTTTGGTGCAGAGCCGAGTGGAATGTCTGAATCAGACGCTCAGGTGGTTCTGCGTCCATGTAGGCTGCAGATTCTTTGACTTGCGCCATCGGGTGGTGGGTTTCCGGGTTCCGCTTAATAGGTCAGGAGTCCACTACACACAGGAAGCGACTACACGAGTAGCGGGGACTGTGTGGAAGGGACTGGGCCGTTTTTTAGGTTAGAGGCCCTCAGGGAACCACAGAAAGAGCATCCATCTAAAAGGGGGTAGGCAAAACACAGTTAGTTTTATAAACGATCGGTATTGTAATTGTAAATTGTCGTAGCTGTGTTGGGAAAGAACCAGAGCTCCAAACCCTAATAGAAAGCACTGAAGCTCAAATAGTTATGGTTACAGAAAGCTGGCTAAAGCCGGAAATAAGCTCAGCAGAAATTTTTTTCTAACGATCTAACAGTGTTCAGAAAGGACAGAGTGAATACTATTGGTGGCGGAGTATTTATTGGTGTCCTTGTAGTGAAATTGAGGTAGATAGTTCCTGCGAAATAGTATGGGTAGAGGTTATACTTGACAATCGGACTAAACTATTAATTCCCTCCCCTCCCAGAAGATATAGTTGCTGAACAGTTTAAAAGAAAACTTGAGTTTCATTTCAGATAAGTATCCCACTCATAGAATTATAGTCGGTGCTGACTTTAATCTGCCCTCGATATGCTGGAAAAATTATACGGTTAAAGCTTGCGTCAGGCATAAAACGTTGAGCCGTGGTGCGCCTTTTCTTTCACGCCATATCCTCGGCGCGACACTATCGATTACCCGGCTGTACTAGGATCTTTGCCCCTGTTGTGATCTCGCGGGGTTTCGGCGCCCGGGGCAGTCGGTGTTGGACTCGCTACGAGGCGCCAGGACGTGCTCGCGTGGACCAAAGAGGGAGACACGCTCGCTCGGCCAGCAGCGGCACGGCGGGTCTGCCTCGTAAGCCGGGCTCGAGTTTGCGGTGGCCCTGCCTGACGTCAACTCCGGGCGCTGTTCGTCGCATTGCTTTGGTACCTGTTTTCTCGGAGAGACCCATCTCTGGAGACCATCTCGAACAACTCTCTCCATCGAAGGTGTAGTGATTTTGGTGCCTTCGTTTCGTTGAACGATTTGCGTTGCAGCCAGTGTACTTGTTGCTTGATTGCCCTAATGTACGTGTTGGTGAAGAAAGAGCAGCCAGCGGAGTGTGTAGCCGCATGGAGACCAACAGTTACTATTTCTTTTTAAAAATACGCTGGTCGGATTAATATTAGGAAACTGATTAGTTCGAAGGTGTGTGTGTTACATTTTGTTTTTTTGGGACAGTATCCATAAGTTTATGTATTGTCTGTATGAGATTTTCAGTGTATTTTGATTGCCATCAAATCGATGTCCCTTGTATATTGCTGTAAAATTTCGGTCACTTCTATTGAAAGCACTTACTCAGTTAATTAGTATAGACTCGTATTCTGTAAAGCTAGTCATTTGTACGTAGTTCCTTTATCTAAGTGCATTCATATGAAAGCACTCACTCAATTATTAGTAAAGCCTCGTATTCTGTGAAAGGCAATCATTTGTAAATAGAATTTTATACGTGTGCATTCATTTGAATGCACTCAGTCAGCATTAGTACTGTTTGCTAGTATTTATTTGTTGTTTATTGTTCTCTTAACTTATATTAATTGATGTTTGGTTGGTGTTTGCCGTGTGTTCAGTGGTCTGTTTGTGTTCCAGTTTTCTGTGAGTTGGGGTGTGTGGGTGTGGCGCCACGTTCCGCTTCAGAGCTCGGAAGCAGCTGACTCCCAGTTGGGCTCCAGGGATTAGGTGTCGTGTAGTGGCACGGAATAGTAAAGAGTTGGAAACGTGGAATATTGTCAAAGTTTCGTTGCCTATGCCGAGAGCCAGAGGCAGTTGGTTAGCCAAGAGGTAAGAGTATTGCATGTGTCGTCACGCAGGGGCAATGGCCTGATTACACACAAGAGGCGAGAGAGAATTGCTTAGCACGAGGGTTTGTGTTAGACGGAGACTTTCGTAGAGTGCAAAATTGGTTCAAATGGCTCTGAGCAGTATGGGACTTAACATCTGTGGTCATCAGTCCCCTAGAACTTAGAACTACTTAAACCTAACTAACCTAAGGACATCACACACATCCATGCCCGAGGCAGGATTCGAACCTGCGACCGTAGCAGCCCCGCGGTTCCGGAATGAGCGCCTAGAACCGCTAGACCACCGCGGCCGGCCGTAGAGTGCAAGACAGAGGTATAGCGTCAGCTCAGCTCAGCTCTACTGCATTTCACAACTTCGCGTAAGTCTGCCGCAACAACACGTAACTCTGTCGCAAGAGCACCTAAGGGGCGAGTACGACAGATGAATCAGCAGTATAAGTGGAACGAATGCGGTCATTACAAACGAGCATGACGTCAGGATGTCGCTCGTGCTTCCTTTAAATACGCCAGCTCTGATAGCAACAAGGCACTCGCACTCGCAGTAGGACTTGCAGTTAGATGTGTACTGGGTCGCTGCGTAGCGCTCAGCTCGGTGATCGACATGTTAATCTTTATCAAGGAGGTGCTGCAGTAAGTGTGGCCCATCCAGCAGCAGACGTGATGGGACAGTACCAGCTGTGGTCCTCTCTGCTGCCGCTGTCAATCATCAACCCAGGATTAGCAGACATCGCGGCAGACTCGCTCGCCACCAATGCTGACCACATGACTGAGCCATCGTCGAGATCGTGCGGGGCCTAGGCCCTGTGCATCCGCCGTCACAACCGGGTGAGCCGACGACGCTGGGAAACTGCAGCCCATTCCGCCCGTTCCGCCCGTCCACCGCGGACGAGTCACCAGGAGGAGCAGGGAAGAAGACGGGGTGGGATATAGTACACTCCGCACTATGAGAACGCCTCTCGTGCCGACAGCGTCGGGACTCCAACCCAGAGCCTCCACGCGCAGCAGCTTGCTGTCCGCAGCCCAGCCGGGCTCCGCCAGCCATGCGCGGCCGAAGTAAGGACATTCCTGTGCTACGTCACAGCATGCGGCGCTGCGCTAGCAAGACTGTGTGGTCCGGATCTGGTGTCATCACTACCAGTCAGCGAGGACTTGGGGAAGGTCGTTGATGTCACCAAACCACTTGTACTCGGCAGGAATAAAGGTGTTATGAATTAATAATGTTTCTTTGGCGTTTCTGACGCTTCTACAGCCATTTCCTAGCATCCTGACAACTGGAGAGGTCACCGCTCAGCCATCCAGTCCACCGTAGGCGACCGGGACCGCCGGGGGGCCTACAGTTGTTTTGGGATGGCTGGTCTGCTGCTTCTGGCATTTTAAGCCGCCCTTTGTCCAGAGCAGCCTAGCGTCACTGCCCGTTTGGTAAACATTTAACGTGTTTCATGTATATTTTATATATTTTAAAAAATATAGGTTTTTTATTTGCTTGGGAATGAATTGTATTAAATTGTAATTTCTTGTACTGCTCCTGTTATTTGGGTTCCTAACGAACTGGTGTTGCAAATTATTGCTCCCTTAAATAAATTGTCTGTGACACTTTTGTTTAAATCACTTTCTGATTGTAATTTATTATTCCTTTAAATGTTGAAATTTCTGTGGCTCATCTCCTTAAGCGAGTTTTGATAACTGTAATTTGCTGCCTAGCTTGAGAAGCAGGCTATCTTTGATATTTTGGTAATGCCTTAAAATGGCCATGTGTTGATTGTCTCTTAGCTGTTTTTTGAATATTGTCTTATAAATTGTTAATTTATTGATTTGGTAGTTGTTGTGTTTAAGGAGTGACATTATAGGGGCCTTGACCTTCCATGCTAAGTGCACCCCCTCATCCCGACTTCGTCAGTCACAGATATCATCCGAGAGTGTACTGAATGCTTTCTCAGAAAATTATTTTGAACGTTTAGGTCATGAGCCTTCTCGAAGCGTAAATGGTTGCGAAAGCTTATTTGACCTCTTAGCAACAAATAATCCTGGACAAATAGTTAGTGTCGTGACGGATACAGAGATTAGCGACCACAAGGTAGTTGCTGCTAGAATGAATACCGTAACTCATACAACCATTAAAGAGAAACGCAAAGTATACCTACTTAGAAAAGCTTTTTAAGAGACTGTTTGCACTCCTTCTGATCTGATCATGTAAGTGTAGAAAAGTTGTGGTGAAAGGGTACAGTACCGCCCGACATTGAAAATAGGTACAACATACTTCATCATTTTTGTCAGAACAACACATTTTTTTTTTGTAAAATAACTCAATTTCAATTAATACAGCGAAGCCGGATACCAGTGTGGGAAAGAATGACAATTTATTTATTTAATTGATCACATGTGCACTCTCACAAAGTAAATCCCTACATCCAGTTTGGTGAGATCTGTGAAATGAACGAATGTATGGTCGTCTGCTAACCGCAGATAGTGAATGTGAATATATGATCATCTTTGAGTCGATCCTTTGGCCACCTTTGGTGGGACCAAAGAGATGAAATTTACCAGAGCTTTGAGCGCCTGAAATGTGGCTGACCAATACGATAGCAAGGTGCTTCCCCCACCTCGACAGAGATGGGAGAGGACCTCGAGAACGGCCATGTTTCAGCACTCTGCCGCTGGATCTTCTGCTGTTAAGAACTGTTTTAGTTGTGCTCCGTAATGACGAAAGAGTGGAGACATGGTATGCATGTGGAATATTTAAGAGTAGTTTGAAATACTAATTTCTCAATTTCAGGAACTTTTGTGGGGAGAATTAAATGTCAGGCAGGCAATATTAATGGGATTGTAGGAATCTTCGGAAGTGACCAACGGTCACAATGAAACCACGTGTAGCAATAAGTTGAAATACTTCCGTGTGCTTAAGTTAAGCTGAATTACTAGCGTGTGTACAATAAGTTGAAATATTTAAGAAATAGCGTGTGCAGGACTTGAAATTAGAGACGAGTACTTCCACGTGGTGAGTACTGTGTGAGTCTCAATCTGTGTATGAGACAAAGGATAAAGAGAAGTACTCGTCCATGGTATCAGTTGAGGACCCGCGTGTGTGATGTTCTTAATATTGCTTTGCGTGATATGATTCCGTGTGACGCTTGATTCAAACTCTGAGAGAGAAGCAAGGTGAGTCGGCCGTCTATCCAGCAACGCCACTTGGCTTGCATTGCACAGGAAGACGTGCAAATATCTCCAGAGTTCATAGTAGGAAAGTAGAATTACAAAGTGGGGCAGTGTCGTGTGAAACTGGGATAAATATTAATTGAAGTGGGAAAGCTGAAAATGATAATGTTGTGACTATTCTCTGTGTAGTATTTCATGTTGTAGTGTGGTGTATGTCATGTAATTTGGGTATGTGTGGTTTGCATGGGAGAGTAGCGAGGTAGTTTCAAAAGATTAGTGGGTTATGCTTGTTCCTTCGGTACCGCTCGGTCTGGAGGAAAGTTTAGTGATGATGATTGTGAGAGTCGAAGTGTGAGGTATAATAAACGATCCACCATCCTATCCAGAAAGTGTACTGTAGCGTTAAAAGTAATTACGAGACCATAATATAGAGATTCACCATTGTAAAGCCATGCCCACTGGGCGGAATTTCTCATGTGTTATTGTTGTAGGTTATAGAATTTGTGTGTTTAGGTTAGAGAATTTATCGGAATAAATAAGATAGTGAAAAGAAAAAGATGAGTGGACTTTTCCATTGAATTGTATGTTGTCATAATGTCCCGAATTTATGTGTGCGCCATTCATATTCAGTGCGGTGGCCACGTGTTGATAAAAGCCGTTAAATAAAAGACAAAAAGAAAATGTGGTATTGCCAGTGCGTAGTGAACAGTCAGAGTTCAGTAAATCACTGATAGTCATATGAGCGTTTCCGTTGCGTATTAATTATATAGGAGGATAATTTGTAACTAAATTATGAGTACGTGAGTTCATGTTACTCGATAAATTAAGAACGAATCCACTCGCTTGGCAGACCACTCATCTTGCAGGCCTGACTGCTTGATGCCACAGTATGAGCAAGGCATGTGGGTGCCTCTCAGTGGAATGATTTCTAAGAGATAGTATCGACAACAATTGAGAGATATATACCACATAAAGTAATAAGTGATGGTATTGATCCCCCATGGTACACAAAACGGGTCAGATCGCTGTTGCACAAGCAGAGTAAAAAGCATGGCAAATTTAAAAGAAAGCAAAATCCCAAGACTGGCAAAGTTTTGCAGAAGTTCGAAATATAGTGCATACTTCATTGCGAGATGCTTTCAATAATTTCCACAACGAAACTCTGTCTCGAAATCTGGCAGAAAACCCAAAGAGATTCTAGTCATACATAAAGCACTCCAGGGGCAAGAATCAATCAATACCTTCCCTGCGCTATAACATCGGTGAAGTTACTGTTGACAGTGCCACTAAAGCAGAGTTATTAAACACGATATTACGAAAATCCTTCACCAAAGAAGACGAAGTAAATATTCCTGAATTCCAATCAAGAACAACTGCCAAGATGAGAAACATAGAAATAGATATCCTCGGTGTCTCAAAGCATCGTAAATCACTTAATAAAAGCAAGGCTTCCGGTCCAGATTGTATACCAGTCAGGTTCCTCTCTTAATATGCTGATACAATAGCTCCATATTTAGCAGTTATATACAACAGCTCGCTCACAGAAAGATCCGTACCTAAAGACTAGAAAATTGCTCAGGTCACACCAATACCCAAAAAAGGAAGTAGGAGTAATCCGTTGAATTACAGGCCCATATTACTAACGTCGATTTGCAGTGGGGTTTTGGAACATATACCGAATTCGAACATTATGAAGTACCTCGAAGAAAACGATTTAGTGACACGTAGTCAGCACGGATTCAGAAAATATCGTTATTGTGAAACACAAGTAGCTCTTTATTCTCATGAAGTAATGATTGCTATCGACAGGGGATGTCAAATTTATTCCCTGTCTTTAGATTTCCAGAAGACTATCGACACCGTTCCTCACAAGCGTCTTCTAACCAAACTGCGTGCCTATGGAATATCGCCTCAGTTGTGCGACTGGATTCGATTTCTCTGTCGGAAAGGTCACAGTTCGTAGAAGTAGACGGAAAGTCATCGAGTAAAACAGAAATAATATCTGGCGTTCCCCAAGGAAGTGTTATGGGCCCTCTATTGATCCTGATCCATATTAACGACATAGGAGACATTCTCAGTAGCCGTCTTAGATTGTTTGCAGATGATGCTGTCATTTACCGTCTTGTAAAGTCATCAGAGGACCAAAACGAATTGCAAAATGATATAGATAAGATATATGCATGGTGCGAAAAGTGGCAATTGACCCTGAATAAAGAAAAGTGTGAAGTTATTCACATGAGTACTAAAAGAAATCAGCTAAATTTCGATTCCGTGATAAGTCACACAAATCTTAAGGCTGTACTTAGGTATTAAAATTACGAATACTCTAAATTGGAACGATCACATAGATAATGTTTTGGGTAGAGCCAGACAAAGACTGCGATTCCCTAACAGAACACTTAGAAGGTGCAACAGGTCTACTGAAGAGACTGCTTACACCAAGCTTATCCGCCCTATTCTGTAGTATTGCTGTGCGGTGTGGGATACGCATCAAATGGGACTGACGGATGACATCGAAAAAATACAAAGATGGGCAGTTCGTTTTGTATCGTGAAGTAGGGGAATAGTGCCACAGACATGATACGTGAATTGGAGTGGCAACCATTAAAACAAAGGCGTGTTTCGTTGCAACGGGATCTTCTCATGAAATTTCAATCACCAGTTATCGCCTCCGATTGCGAAAACATTCTGTTGGCACCCACCTACATAGAGAGAAATGATCGTCACGACAAAATAAGAGAAATCAGGGCTCGTATAGAAAAATTTAATTGCTCGTTTTCCCGGGTGCCGTACGAGAGTGGAACGGTAGAGAGACAGCTTGAAGGTGGTTCATTAAACCCTCTTCAAGGCACTTTATTGTGAATAGCAGAGTAATCACGTAGCTGTAGATGTAGACGTAGATGTTGTAAAATTTCTTAATTGTTTAATGTAGTAGCTTGCAACTCTTATTTTACTTCAGAAGCACCTGAAGATGAAAGTAAGACCTTGAAACCATGGTGGTGTTTATCGACTTTTGTCTTGCAAAACTTTGTCAGTAAAAGTACTTTACAACTGTGGCGGATTTGTTTACCATGAACCCTTTGTATATTCGATGCAAATCATATTTAATGCAAAAACGGCAACTAAAACCGTTAATGTTAGGGGTAAAAATCAAAATCAGCATAGCTCATCCGAATCGGCATGGTCAAAGATGGAATCAGTATTGAAGCAATTGATAAAATTTTTAGAAACAGATGAAAGGCAGGGTGAAGCTATAGAATTTAAGAAGTGGCTTAAAACAGAAGCAGGTCGATGATACTTTAAAGAATTCAAAGCTGAAGTTACTACTATGCAAAATACGTTTAATAATGCAGATTGGGAGCCAATCTTTATTCAGCCATTAAACATGGAAACTAGTAAGGTTGTTGATGTACAAAGTGATGTTACTGATATTTGTAGGAAAGATTGCATATATCAACTCTCATGTATTAATTTGATGCCTGAAGGAGAGAGTAAGATTAGCAGCGAAACACTTAACGTTGAATCAGATCATTAAAGAGAAACACATGTAGCTCACACTTACATTGAGACTTTAGATGATAAGTTCTGTCAAAATACTGACACTACAAGTGAGATTAACGTACGCTGTATTATGAATAATCCAAATATGCACACTAGTACAGTGTCAGTGCCTTACGAACCAAGCAAACGTAGCAAACGTTCGTGAAGATAAAATTAATGTCAGTGAAGTTCGTGTTGTTACATACACCAAAATCAGTGAAGCTGTCAAAACGAAGATTGAAGCTAGTAAATTTGTTGGTACTGAATGTTCACTTCAGGAGGTACATATTAATAATTCAATGTCTAAAGAAATATGTGAAAGTATTAGTAATGCAGAATCATTTTTAAAGACAGTGCAAACATAAACTGAAGAAGAGTCGCAAATAAAGTAAACGATCTTACTGAAGTAGTTAACGAAATGGCGAAAATTAACGTCACCGCACTTGCATGAAGAATCCAATGCAAAGTAAAATCTCAATGTGATCTGGAAAAGAGAGAATGTAGCATTAGTGAAAGTAACACAGCATTTTGCGTCTGTGGGTTGTAAGTGCATTTAAAAATCAGTCAGATGAGAACAGTGGTTAAAAAATGTGAACACAGTGTTGTTGATTTACGGATGAGTGCAGTAGAGAACTAAAGTGTGTATATGAGATGGTGTTGCATGGCAGCAAATGATGTTTGAAGAAGTATGTCAGACGGCAGTGACTTCTTAAAATGTTAATATATTGACGACCACTAGGCACTCGAGTTAATTGCGATATTACCTAATTTTCTCTTTGTAGTGCCAATTAACCTCAAATTCATTCAGAACTAAATCTCTCACCTTTATCATTCTTCACTATCATAGAAGCAAAAGGGAGTTGTAACATGTTGGAAAGGTCTACATAGCAGTAAGTAAGAAAATTTGAAGTGAGTGAGTTGGTGTGGTTACCGAATCAGGCCTGATCCTAATCGAGGCACAACCTTAAGGCTTAATGCTGATGCGATATGCACTATGGATTTAAAAAAATGGAGAGAGAGAGAGAGAGAGGGAGCGCTGCCCTAGTGTTGAAACTTAAGGTGTGGAATCACAATTTCACTACTGACTTTTTGCAAATGGTAAGAGAATTTTTCAATAAAGGAATAAGTGCCACACTGGTTTCTTACCATACAAACGAACTTGGGGAATCTGAATTAATCACAAAATGTAAATAACTTGAAAATGTTGCTTTAGAGTGCTGAAATGAAGTTTCACGAGAAACTACTGCATGACAAAGCTACAGGAGAACGATGGAATCAGCAGCTTATGTGATGGTTGGAAAGAGCCATGGGTTTGGTTGTCTGCTGATGGACTCCAAGTATGTATTTTGAGTATTGATGGAATTATAACGTCCATTATCCTAATAGGGAGATTCTGCATTCGGGTTCACGATAATCTGCGTCGCCACGCGAGTAGAGCGGTGTTACCAAGCCAGGCTGTGAACCAATACAGCACTTACGATGATTTTTGGATTCTGTGGCGCTCAACAGTGTGGTTACCAGCTCCCGTACAAGTTACCAATATTTACACTTCCAGTTGCGGCATTTGCTAAGGGATGATGAAATATGAGGACAATACAAACACCCATTCTCCAGGTGGAGAAAGTCCCCAACCATGCTGGGAATCAAACCCGGGACTCCGGGACCCAGGGGCAGCGATGCACCTATTCTGCCCCTGTTCAAAGCTGCCTTACTTTTGTTTTCCCTACAAAAAGTTGCGAGAGCCAGTCATCTATTAAACGGATCTCCAGCGTTCGTCTGACGTCACAAAACCGTTGACCAATCTGTGCCTCCGTTAAATAGCTAGCCTCGCTATAGAGTCTGTGAGAAAGCAGAAGGGCTGAGCGAGGGTCTAGTTCCTCACTTCTCAGCACTCCCCCCACACTTACCCTTGCCTTGGCCGGTTTCTAAAAAATACCCACAGTTGGTAAATCTTATCACAGGAGCGAATTCGACACGCCACGGACAACTCCAGACGAACTGCCATATTGTCTCCCGAAGTAAACGCTGTTTCGCGGCCCTGATTCACAATGTACGGCGCCTCGCCCGCTCGTAGACATTGGCCTGCTCTCCGTTCCGCAATTCCAGAGGGACGGAAGGGATTGCTTCTGCCACGCAGCCCTGCACTGTACCGTTAGCCTATACTCAGCGCCCCAACAAGCTCATGGCTTACTTCGAGATTCAGTAGGGAAAGCTACCAGCACAAAGTTATTTTGATTGTTATCTGAAAATGATAATCGGTTTGATCAACTACTGTAACGCAAATGTTTCTAATGGTTACTATTTTCTGACTTTGAACTGAACAGTTATGAATGGTGAATAATTATGAAATGAGGCAGACTGAACGGCTTGCCGTTGTGCATTACATCTCGGTACCATCAAAGTTTTGTGTGGGAGCCCCCACTCAGGAGTGAGAGTGGGGCACCTGCAAGCAAAATTTCTTACAGTGTTAATTGTGTTGATCGTGCCAAGTCTAACGGTCTGTCATAGAAGGTATGGAATTTCAAAGAGGATATAGCTGGAGATTTGCCAAGAAGATATAACAGTATAGTTTTCATACAACACGAATCATTCTCAGGGAATTCACCACACATCTACATTAATTACGGATTGGACATTCCGCAAAAGTCTACTTTGGTGCTGTTATTACAGACTGTGGTACTAAAAATTAACAAAAATAGTAAGTCAATTGTCCAGCTTATAACAATATTTTCTTTAACAAAGGTCAGAGCTGAAATTGGTTAAAAGTTCTTGAGTATACTCTACCTTTACTAAAAAATGTGGCTCCCATACGACCCTCGGCATAAAATCGGGGTGAAAACTGACTTAAGGTCCATACACACAACTTAATTTACGATAAGAAACGTAGATATCTCATGAATCACGGCACCGTTCACAATGTACGACAAATTGTCTTCAACAGTTATTTCAAGAATGAAATCCTCACCATAATTAGAAACAAAATAAATTAAAAGTTAACCAATGAAAAAATTATTTCCATTTGATAAGTGATCACATGACGTATACATATATAAATCCAAATGAACACAACTCATCGAATTAAACAACGCAACAAACAAACGTAAATGGTGTATGTGTCTATATGTATCATGACATGTTAGTGGCATACATGCGAAAGGCTAAAAATTGACTCATAAATTATGTGTGTTATACAGGGTGTTACAAAAAGGTACGGCCAAACTTTCAGGAAACATTCCTCACACACAAAGAAAGAAAATATGTTATGTCGACATGTGTCCGGAAACGCTTACTTTCCATGTTAGAGCTCATTTTATTACTTCTCTTCAAATCACATTAATCATGGAATGGAAACACACAGCAACAGAACGTACCAGCGTGACTTCAAACACTTTGTTACAGGAAATGTTCAAAATGTCCTCCGTTAGCGAGGATACATGCATCCACCCTCCGTCGCAAGGAATCCCTGACGCGCTGATGCAGCTCTGGAGAATGGCGTATTGTATCACAGCCGTCCACAATACGAGCACGAAGAGCCCCTACATTTGGTACCGGGGTTGCGTAGACAAGAGCTTTCAAATGCCCCCATAAATGAAAGTCAAGAGGGTTGAGGTCAGGAGAGCGTGGAGGCCATGGAATTGGTCCGCCTCTACCAATCCATCGGTCACCGAATCTGTTGTTGAGAAGCGTACGAACACTTCGACTGAAATGTGCAGGAGCTCCATCGTGCATGAACCACATGTTGTGTCGTACTTGTAAAGGCACATATTCTAGCAGCACAGCCGGCCGAAGTGGCCGAGCGGTTAGAGGCGCTATAGCCTGGAACCGCACGACCGCTACGGTCGCAGGTTCGAATCCTGCCTCGGGCATGGATGTGTGTGATGTCCTTAGGTTAGTTAGGTTTAAGTAGTTCTAAGTTCTAGGGGACTTATGACCACAGCAGTTGAGTCCCATAGTGCTCAGAGCCATTTGAACCAATCTAGCAGCACAGGTAGAGTATCCCGTATGAAATCATGATAACGTGCTCCACTGAGCGTAGGTCGACGAAACCAAAATGAGCTCTAACATGGAAATTAAGCGTTTCCGAACGCATGTCCACATAACATCTTTTCTTTATTTGTGTGTGAGGAATGTTTCCTGAAAGTTTGGCCGTACCTTTTTGTAACACCCTGTACATCAGTGCCTTCCAAAGCTATCAAAACATGAAACTAACTGGAACTGACCAAAGCACAGACAAATATTAATAGCATTTCAGAAAAAATATACAGTGAAATGAGAAACGTAAGTGAAAAGTTTACTAACGGAAAACTGACATGGATTGGGCAAGTAAAGACATGCCATACAAACATATAAAGACAAGAAATTAGAATAAGCAAGGTATAAAAACAAATGTGAATGGTGTATGAGTCCATGTGTATCATGATATGTTGATAATACCCAACACAAATGATAAACTGTATACAGGTAAGTCAGGAGTGTGATAAATCAGTGACCTCTCCAGACTAAAGTGGTAGTCCCTGGAAGCATGGTTTATCTAACAAAAACAAAATTGCAAAGAGCCTAAGAGAAGTAATGAGTATGCCCTCTAGTATAGGTTGATATTCTCGAATTTATCCCTGCTTGTCAATGCATTCTAACCTGTGGAAATTAACGTATCATTAATACCACAAGAAAAATGTAACACTTATAAACAGTTACATATCTAGTGATGAAAACAAAGAGAATGACAAAATTTACACGGACGAGCGACCAACTTTCTTGTCAGTAGTGCAGAAAATTGTCACACAAGAAATGGGTGTTTCCGTTATTGGGGGGGGGGGGGGGGAGGGATCTCTTTTCACTGTCACACAACAAGGGGACATGGAGGACAGATACAATTTGTTTTGTTTGAAGCATGGTGTGGGGTGGTGTAACTGTAATCAAGGCCCAAGGATTGCTCGAACTGTGTTTGACCTGTGTACCACCAGCATGGGGCAACACCTTTGACCATCTTCTTTTGGGAATGAAGTCATTCAGACAGTATTGTGGCGCCACTCACAGTGGTAATGCAGCTGTTCACAGCTTTCTCGTGTACTACAATATGAACCTGTGGTTCGTTGGACTACCAGTTTGAAGTTTTTGCCTCTGTTAGTTGTGTTAATCGTCGACAATGTGCAGTAATGCATTGTCATCTCGACTGTCTTATGGCAGTGAGGTACTAGTGGCTCGACAGGGGCTGAACAGGTAATGATTGTTGAGTACCTAGATCAGGCGTGCTCCTACTGTTTCAAGGGTTACTAAGAAGGCGGTTAGCTGATCAGTACCGTTTGTCACAGGTGATCTTCGAGAGTCAGAGTCCGATAGACAACCGCGTAGTAGTGTCATGTAGTACAGACTTGTACATCTAATAGTTCTTCCACAAGGGGGAAAGGGACGTACAAGTGCGTTTCGTTGTTTCGTTCCCGTTTATACTCCTAATCCCTCTGTACGAGTACGTGAGTCAAGTGATGTTCGTCTCCTACTGTATATTGAGCCAGGCAAGCAAGGCGTTGTCGCTCTGGAAACACAAGGTTCCCAGTGCAAACACAGCGAATAATAATCCTTTGGCGTGTCCCACTCTAGTTCTCTGGTGCTCTGGTGCACCGGCCTCCCTTTTTCCTGGGACCAAGATAGGAGCAGGTACCAGTCTGGCGTCATAATCCGCTTGTCGTGCGCCAGCCGCTGGCTGAAGTCAGCTGGTTGACTCCCCTCGCACCATTTGTGACGCTCTGGAACCGTCCGGCAAACGGTGATATGGCCCGTGACCAGCAGCCCCTGTGTGTTTCTCGTCTGCCCTCGTTTCGCTTTTTCACGTTGTTGTGATCTGACAGTACGTAACCTGTTGGTTACTCTACAGCAGATTAATTCGAATATAAAATTGCATACATGAATACCGTAGGTAATTTAAAAAAATTACTTCAACGTGGATAACTATTAAATGACATCTATCCTGACGAACATATATATATATATATTCCAAGAAATTTGTGCGTAAATGCACTGACGTTCAAAATTAAAGTAACAAACCGCTGTTTCCCCACCCTGTCCCTAATTCACGATATAATCATACAGACTGTCAGCAGACATCTGTACGATCGTGTTTTGCGTGGAAGACGGCATTCCAGTCAATGGGAAAGCATGTCAACTCTCTCGCCAGAGCACGTATCAAATGGGGTAGTGTTTTTCGGGTACTCCTACATCCACAATCGCTGTGTACACAGCCATAGACGGTGCTGTGTGGCACAGAGAAGACGCCTACCGTACTCTCTGCGGTGGAGGACAATAGAAGAATGGAAGCAGGACAGTCGCAAACTGATATGGCCCGGCGGCTTCATATGAATTGTTCTGTTGTTTCTCGAGTATATAGAGACCGAAACTGTATACCGAAGGCCAGGGTAGGACCGACCGCGTGTGACATAAGAAAGAGAGGAACGTTATATGGCCGTAAGACCACAACAGCACCGTCTCAGTACTGCACGGCAACTGGCATTTGACCTCGCAGCACCCACTGGACGTCTCATATCGAGGCTAACGGTGTACAGAAGGATTCAGCAGAGTGGCCTTTACTGCCGGAGACCTGCCGTGTGTGTACCTTTGACTCGTCTTCACAGAAGGGAACAACTCGAACACATCTTCATTAAATTACACGGGTGAATCGGCAAGGGTTAATTGCTGCCAGATATCGTGACTAGGACTTGGGACCTAATGTGGGTTGTAGCGAGGTGGTGTGGGCCCAGACTTCTTATTGATAAACGACAACGCTCGAGCTCATGGAGCATGGATGGTTGATATTATCTTGGAAACGGGAGATACTGCGCGCATAGCGTGACCTGCTCGTTCTCCCGGCTTTAATCCCACAGCGCATGTCTGGGATGCACTGCGGAGACGGGTTGCATCACGTCAGCATCTTGTGAGCAGTCTGCCGGAAGAATGGCCTTGATGACATAATTTACGGCATGATCCATGTCAGAGGTGGTCACACCCGATACTGAGCGCATTAACCAGTTGTCGGGAAGTGTGTACAAATAAAAAAAAAATCATTTGTTTCTTTCATTTTGGATACCAGTGTATAAAGTAGTGACGTCACAGATTCACACACTACATTCAAACTGTTTAATTACAGGCTGTAGTAGGTAAATTGGTTGCGTAGCTTATCGATGCTACTCACATTAGTCGTTGTGCTGTATTTATTGCATGCACATTGTACTGTGGCCAGTTGTCCCCCGTCACCAACTGTTCCAAGGTTACGTGCAGTAAGGAAACTTACTATCATCGTAACTCCCGCGTCATACTGTGCTTTTTTTTGTCCATTCTTTCGGCTCTTATTTTGTTTTATTGTCTGGTTCTTTTAATGCACACATATCAGTCTGTTTTACGCTATTCTGCGCACATGACTATATAGTTACCGATTTCGACGATGATGAGATATGCACAACGGAAGAAATCGCGGTCCTAGCATTGAAACTTATATGGTGAGGAGTACTGTTCAATTTGTTGCAAATGATAAAGGAATTATTCACTAATGGAGTAAGGGTCAGATGCAAATTTGACAAGCTGGTTCATCTTACAGTACCTCGTCTCCTAGCTTCCAAACTTTACAGAAGCCCTTCTGCGAAACTTGCAGAACTAGCACTCCTGAAAGAAAGGATATTGCGGAGACATGGCTTAGCCACAGCCAGGGGGATGCTTCCAGAATAAGATTTTCACTCTGCAGCGCAGTGTACGTTGATATGAAACTTCCTAGCAGATTAAAACTGTGTGCCGGACCGAGAAGCGAACTCGGGACCTTTGCCTTTCGCGGGAAAGTGCTCTACCAACTGAGCTACCCAAGCACGACTCACGCCCCCTCCTCACCGCCTTACTTCTGCCAGTACCTCGTCTCCTACCTTCAAAACTTTACAGGAGCTGTTCTGCGAAACTTGCAGGACTAGCATTCTGGAAGAAAGAATACTGCGAAGACATGGCTTAGCCACAGCCTGAGGGATGTTTCCAGAATGAGATTTTCACTGCGCAGCGGAAGTTTCATATCAGTGCACACTCCGCCCGCAATATCCTTTCTTTCAGGAGCGTTAGTTCTGCAAGGTTCGCAGAAGAGCTTCTGTAAAGTTTGGAAGGTAGGAGACGAGGTACTGGCAGAAGTAAGGCGGTGAGGAGGGGGCGTGAGTCGTGCTTGGGTAGCTCAGTTGGTAGAGCACTTTCCCGCGAAAGGCAAAGGTCCCGAGTTCGAGTCTCAGTCCGGCACACAGTTCTAATCTGCCAGGAAGTTTCATATCAGCGCACACTCCGCTGCAGAGTGAAAATCTCATTCTTGTTCATCTTATCTTATTTAATCAGTAAATATAAATAACTGAGAAACGTTGCTTTAAAATGCTGAACGTAATCTCTCACTAGAAGCTACTGTACGGCAGAGTTACAAGACAAGGATGGAGTTAGCCGCTCGTGTATTCCAACACAGCACGAGATGGCTGTCTTAACTAATAGTTGCCTATAGTGGCTGATAGTTTGCTAGATGAAGTGATAAATGACCCACGGATCTTAGTGTCCGCCGAATCAAAACGGCAATCCGTGCAGTGGCGCCACACCATCTCTCCTCTGAAGAAAATATCCAGAGCCACACTCCCAGCGGCTAAAGCCACGGCGATGGTCTTCCGGAACACTACAGGGGTTGTTCTATTTGATGTCCTCTCTCGTGGTACAACGATCAACTGTGAAGTGTGTTGTATTACGCCCAGGAAATCAAGGAAACTTCATTTTCTTCGTCGACAAAAAAATGCAAACGAGCTTATCCTTCTCCATGATAACGCAATGCCCCAGAGAGGACGTCACAAAATTTCATTAGACTTTTCTTCTTCATGCACTCTACAGCCTGGATCTCGTAATTTCCGTCTTCCATCTGTTTAGTCCAATGAAGGATGCACTCCGCGTGAATCAGTACGTGGACGACTAGGAGGTTACTGATAGCACAAGGCGCGGGCTCTGTCGCCGACCGGTAGAGTGCTACGATGTGGGCTCACAGACTATCCCAGTGGCCGCCGCACTGAACGGAGACTGTGTTGGAAAATAGGAGTTTGAAACCAAAAGAGTGGGAAATAATATGGTGCATTGGAATCCTGAATAAACGAACCTCTCTTCAGATAAAAATGTTGCACGTTACCTGAACGCCGCTCGTAATTCGTCAAACAAACAAACTGCTATTGTGAATGCAAAATATAACGACTAAGATACAAGGAACTATGTAAAAAGATGGAAGACGCGCCAAAGGGTAAGGTTGTAATGATCTGTAACGGGATATTTGTAACCAAAAATACATATTAACGTAATATTTTGACGTGTGAAGTAACGGGCGCAGCCAGGATTCTCTGCACAATGTGTGGCAAAGCTGTACGGCAGGAAGCCGCGAGACGCATTTATAGCTCACGTGAGGCGAGCCCAGACGAGTGTGCGGTCGTGTGTCACGGGAGGCCGGCCGCTGTGGCGGCTGCTGCCAGCTGGCACGCCCCCACACAGGCCGGGTTACGTGCTCTGAGCACGAGGCTGAAACAGACGCTTCCACAACGAATTTAGATTTTGAGGTTAAATTAAGTAATTCAGATTTCTTTTTTTTTTTTTTTTATTTTAGCCGTCAGTCTTCTGATTGGTACGACGCTGCTCGCCACCAATTCCTCTCCTGTGCCAACCTTTTTATCTCAGAGTAGCCCTTGTAGTCTCCTTCCTCAATTATTTACTGTATTTTAATGTCTGTCCTCCTCTTCGGTTTCTATCCACGACAGCTTCCTGTAGTACCATGGAAGGTAATCCGTGATGTCTTAACAGATGGACTACAATCCTCTGCTTCCAATACATTTTTTTCCTCGCCGATTCTCCAGAGAACCTCCACATTCCTTACCTTATCAGTCCACCTAATTCTCAACATTCTTCTGCATCACCATATGTCAAATGCTTTTATTCTCTTCTTTTTTGGTTTCCCTCTAATCCACGCTTCACTAACACACAATGCTGTGTTGCATTCCCAGAAATTTCTTTCTCAAATTAAGGTCTATGCTTGTTACCAGTAGACTTCTCTTGCTCAGGTATGTCCTTTTTTCGAGTGGTAGTCTGCTTCTTACGTCCTCCTTGCTGCTAAGAGAATTCCTTAAATGGTTCAAATGGCTGTGAGCACTATTGGACTTAACTGCTGAGGTCATCAGTCCCCTAGAACTTAGAACTACTTAAACCTAACTAACCTAAGGACATCACACTCACCCATGCCCGAGGCAGGATTCGAACCTGCGACCGCAGCGGTCGCGCGGTTCCATACTGAAGCGCCTAGACCCGCTCGGCCACTCCGGCCGGCAAGAGAATTCCTTAAATTCATCTACTTCGTGATCAGCAATCCTGATGTTAAGTTCCACGCTATTCTCATTTCTGCTACTTCTCATTACTTTCGTCTTTCTTCCAATACATATTCTGCGCTCATTAGACATGTCTTTCCATTCAACAGGTGCTATAATTCTTCTAACTTTCAGTGAGGATATCAACGTCATCAACGGGTCTTATCATCGATAGCCATTTCACTCTGGAACCCTTCTTTTACTTAAGCCATTGCTTATTCGATGTACTGATTGAACATTAGGGGCGAAAGACTATGTCCCTGTCTTATAACCTTTTTGACACGAGCTCTTCGTTCTTAGTGTTCCACTCTTACTGTTCTGGCTCGGCTCTTGTGCATATTGTATATTACCGTCTTTCCGTAAAGCGTAATCCTATTTTTGTAACGATTTCGAACATCTTGCATACTTTAACATTGTCGAACGCTTTTTCCGGATCGAGAAATCTTATGAACGTGTCTTGATCTTCCTTCAGTCTTGCTTCCATTGTGAACCGAAACGCCAGAACTGCTTCTCTGATGCCATACCTTTCCGAAAGGAAAACTGATTGTCTTCTAACACATCCTCAACTTTCTTTTTCATTCCTTCGTACATTATTCTTCACATTAACTTGGATGCATGTGCTGTTAAACTGATTGTGCGATAGTCCTCGTACTTGTCAGCTTTTGCAATCTTCGTAACTCTGTGGCTGATGTTTCTCTGAAAGTCAAATGGTATATAGCCGAACTCATGCATTCCATACACCAACGTGAATATTCTTCTAGTTGTTTCCCCCAATGATTTTTGAACTTCCGATGGCATGTTATCCATCCCTGCTGTCTTATTTGATCTTAAGTCATCCAAAGGTATTTTGAATTCTGATTATAATACTGGGATCCTTATCTCTTCCCTGCCGACTCCTGTTTCTTCTTCTATCACGCCATCAGACAAGTCTTCCCCTTCATAGACGCCCTCACTGTACCCTTTCCACCTGTCCACTCTCTTCTATGCATTTAACAATGAAATTCTCATTGCGCTCTTCATCTTATCACCCTTACTTCTAATTTCACCAAAGGTTGTTTCGACTTTTCTGTGTGCTTAGTCAGTCTTTCCTGCAATCATTTTTTTCTCCTATTTATTCCATTACAAAGTATTTCTGTTTCTGCATTCCTGAATTTCGCTGAAGATTTTCCTATCTCTTATTTTCATAACTCAGTTGAAGTGTTTCTTGTGTTCCTCATGGTTTCTTCACAGTTACCTTCTTTGCATCTAAGTTTTTCTTCCCAGCATCTTGATTACCCTTCTTTATTATAATGGTTTATTTGATCTAATAAAGGAGATGTCAGTGAATCACGTGTATTAGCAGAATGTAAGCTACGTAAATAATTGATAATATTTTGTGTACTTCATGTGTCTGTGCATAATTTCTCTTTGTTGACACTGGAGGCGAGAGGAGGAGGTCAGCATAATCACTCTGGATGCAGACTGGGACCCTGGACGTCAAGCAGTGCTACGCCACGGCGCAAATGACGGAGTCACGTCCAGACGCAGCCGTTGCTGGTCTGTACACGTCAGACATTAGTAGCAGTGTGAGTTGAAGGAATCATTCGTCTCCACGTCAAAGAACAGTAATGCTGTGGAAAAGTTCACTGAAAAACAAGTTTAAGGAAGCCTGTGCAACGTCTCTAATAATCTGTTCAAATGTAGTGCTTGACGAAGACTGGAACGAGAAAGCGTCGAAAAAATTTCCGATAATTTTTACTGGACAGTATTGTGCTGACGAGAAACTGGTTAATAATCGGTTTAGATATAGTATTAAAACAAAAAAACAAAAAAAAGAACATCGAAGTGACAAAAATATTTAATGACAGTGTAAAAGGACGGCATTGCGCTGCCAGAAAAACTGTTTGTGACATACGCATAAATTAGTGTTTATTGTGCAATGTAATTAAAGAACTTCTAATGACTTATTTCAGGGGAAAAAGATAAGACTTTCATTTTAGAGCTCCAAAAGAAATGAACTTGTTGACGATATGATTCAACCTTCAAAATTTCTTCTATTACATTAAAATGTTGTGATTTAGAAATAGTAATTAAAAAATAATAATACGAAGATCAATTTTCTATTTTGGTAAAATGATCAAAAGTTAATTTCAAGTAACAGGATCTTCAACAACCATATATTCATAATTCATTAACTAGCTGAAATCAGAAAGCTGAGAGCGATAATGGTATGTTGATTATTTGCTTCGTGAATGTCTTCTAGTTATGTCCATGGCATTCAATGGCGCACATTGATGGAATGAGACAAAAACAAAATCTTAATAGGATGAGTAACTTTTGTTCGCATCATAAATTATTTGGCGGTTCTTTTCGCTCTGGAAACGTTTCGTTATTGTACTCAACATATCACCTTTCAGATCGAGACTAACAACCAGGCGTTGAGCTGGGTCCTGACCAATCCTCGTAACAGCGGGAAAATAGCACGATGGGCTATCCGAATATTGGCATTCAGGTTTGACGTCGTGCACATGAGTGGCACTGAAAATCGTGTTGCTGATGGTCCTACTAGACTGGTTAACCAACAAAATACTGCAGAACAGGGTGTGTTAACAAGCAAGTCTCCCAATATGAGCAAGTTAATTTAATTTTAACGGTCTTTTCATCATTGTGTAAACGGATTATGCAGTATCAAGATGTAGTCATTAAAGCCATTAGTCCAATCAACGAAGAGAAATTAGAAGAAAAAATGTTAAGTCGCAAAATTTTTGCACAACTCCAGGAGGGAGTGTCTTCTTCTAGAGGAAATGTTCCCCAGTACAAAATTAAACTATATTAAATTTCCTATAAAAGAAGGTCTCGTTCATTTTTCGCTCTAGGACTAATAGTTTCAGCCTTCAGGGACCGCAAAAATTGAAGATTATTAAGAATATTGTTCCAGTGGTATAAAATTAATGTTTATCTTTAAATGAAGTGGCGTAAAAGCAAATATTAAACTTGTGTCGAGAATGAAACTTTCACTCTAAAGCGGAGTGTTCGCCGTTATGAAACTTCCTGGCAAATTAAAACTGTCTGCCCGACCGAGACTCGAACTCCGGGCTTTAAACCTGTGTACCGTATCTAAGTGCAGTAGCGCCGTATTAAGGATAACTTGTGTTCCGAGTGTGTAGAATGGTGTGGGTAGAGGTGTGTGGGGTAGAAGAGCTTAGATGTGGTACACACATTTTAATATTTCCTTCTAACCCATTTCATTTAAAGAAAAACATCAATTTTGTACCATTAGAACAATATTTTTAGCATTCTACTATTTTTCCACCCTTGAACGCGGGAACGCGCCTTCAGAAAAAATGAATAGGACCTTTTTTTATAGGACATGTACTATAGTTCAATTTTGTAGTGGGAAACATTTTCACTAGAAACCGAGGAATTCGAGTTGTTCGAGAAAACGTAAAATCGTGTCCTCTGAACCCACTCTTTCTCCAACACCAACGCTCACGCCATACTCGCGAAGCATTTTAGTATATTGTGCTGGGCACGTCCTCCTAGAACTGGTAAAAATTTGCTTCTACACTATTTTTTCGCCCTAATCAGCCCTTTTTGGTCTTCGTTGACTGGGCTATATTACGATCAGGCGATTAGGGGCGAGTTGGTGTCCCCATATTCACTTCAGGAATGGGTATTGTGCTCTACAGTGAAAGTTGACGGAGAGCTTAAATGAAGGTACCAATGGAGCTAATGTCGTATATTTTTTAATATTTCATGAATGTGCAGTTGGAGCACATCTTGGTTTTCTTAAAGAACCTCGGGAAAAATTCGCATTGTGGGTATGGATAGGGACATTAAGGATAAAGTAAAGAATTGTCAGATTTGTGTTGTGAGTAAGCCAGCGTAAAGCACTAAGGTCGGTTTCCTGGCATACACCCCAGTAGATGTCCCTTTGAAAACTATACGTGGCCCTTGTAGGACCTTTGCCCACAACTCACAATAGTCACAAGTACACTCCTGGAAATTGAAATAAGAACACCGTGAATTCATTGTCCCAGGAAGGGGAAACTTTATTGACACATTCCTGGGGTCAGATACATCACATGATCACACTGACAGAACCACAGGCACATAGACACAGGCAACAGAGCATGCACAATGTCGGCACTAGTACAGTGTATATCCACCTTTCGCAGCAATGCAGGCTGGTATTCTCCCATGGAGACGATCGTAGAGATGCTGGATGTAGTCCTGTGGAACGGCTTGCCATGCCATTTCCACCTGGCGCCTCAGTTGGACCAGCGTTCGTGCTGGACGTGCAGACCGCGTGAGACGACGCTTCATCCAGTCCCAAACATGCTCAATGGGGGACAGATCCGGAGATCTTGCTGGCCAGGGTAGTTGACTTACACCTTCTAGAGCACGTTGGGTGGCACGGGATACATGCGGACGTGCATTGTCCTGTTGGAACAGCAAGTTCCCTTGCCGGTCTAGGAATGGTTGAACGATGGGTTCGATGACGGTTTGGATGTACCGTGCACTATTCAGTGTCCCCTCGACGATCACCAGTGGTGTACAGCCAGTGTAGGAGATCGCTCCCCACACCATGATGCCGGGTGTTGGCCCTGTGTGCCTCGGTCGTATGCAGTCCTGATTGTGGCGCTCACCTGCACGGCGCCAAACACGCATACGACCATCATTGGCACCAAGGCAGAAGCGACTCTCATCGCTGAAGACGACACGTCTCCATTCGTCCCTCCATTCACGCCTGTCGCGACACCACTGGAGGCGGGCTGCACCTAACGGTGTGCGGGACCGTAGCCCAGCTTCATGGAGACGGTTGCGAATGGTCCTCGCCGATACCCCAGGAGCAACAGTGTCCCTAATTTGCTGGGAAGTGGCGGTGCGGTCCCTACGGCACTGCGTAGGATCCTACGGTCTTGGCGTGCATCCGTGCGTCGCTGCGGTCCGGTCCCAGGTCGACGGGCACGTCCACCTTCCGCCGACCACTGGCGACAACATCGATGTACTGTGGAGACCTCACGCCCCACGTGTTGAGCAATTCGGCGTACGTCCACCCGGCCTCCCGCATGCCCACTATACGCCCTCGCTCAAAGTTCCTCAACTGCACATACGGTTCACGTCCACGCTGTCGCGGCATGCTACCAGTGTTAAAGACTGCGATGGAGCTCCGTATGCCACGGCAAACTGGCTGACACTGACGGCGGCGGTGCACAAATGCTGCGCAGCTAGCGCCATTCGACGGCCAACACCGCGGTTCCTGGTGTGTCCGCTGTGCCGTGCGTGTGATCATTGCTTGTACAGCCCTCTCGCAGTGTCCGGAGCAAGTATGGTGGGTCTGACACACCGGTATCAATGTGTTCTTTTTTCCATTTCCAGGAGTGTATATTTTTTACGTACACAGACTGAGATGACGAATGAGTATTTGTACCAAGGCTGGAATTTGAACCTATGAAGGTATATGGTTGCAGAGACCTTTTCAAGTCACAAAAAACGATGACGTACATATGCAGACTGAGGCGACGAATGAAGATTTGGAGGGAGGCGTACTATAGTCCATGCGGTGGTTGAAAGCCGGTGTGCCAGGGTGGTGGAGTGGTGAACAGGAGACCTGGGTTAATTTTCATTCGTCGCTTCAGTCTTCATATACACCTCATAGGTGTTTGAAGCTTGGAAAGGTCTCTGGAACCATTATGCTTGGTTTTGGAAAGTCATAGTACTGAAGTTCAAAAAAATATGCAATGAGTTATTGGGAGACGTGCAAACGCCACCTCAGTTTACGGAAGGATTGATTGTCGTGATCCCCCCCCCCCCCCGCCTCCCTTCATAAAAAAATAAAAAATACACATAACACTACGTTGAAAGATTTTCGACCACTCACTCTACTCAATTCCGACTATAAAATCTTTGCCCCACACACAAATAGTAGAATGAAGTAAGTTCTTCAGAAGGTACAAGGCCCTTATCAAATGACTGCTATCCCAGCAGGGAGATCTACGTCAAATGCATTATGTGAATATAGGGATACTATAAAATTGACTTGGTTATGTAAACGCAACGTTGGTCTCATGTTCTTAGACATTGATAAGGTATCTGATCGCACCAACCACCACTTTCTATTAACCGCAATGCAACAGATGGGTTTCAGTTATCATTTTATTTACATCATAAGCAAATGTAGAGTCGGAACTTCCTTTCGAATCAAAATTAATAGTCAACTAAGTTCACCAGTCTCGATTAGACAGTCAGTGAGACAAGAGTGCTCCATTTCTATGTCACCGTACGCAATCGCCTTAGAACCATATGAAACGTCCCCTTAGAAAAATTATGAATTACTTTGCTGGTACACCTCTTACGTTATTTGATTTTTCAAACAGCTGAGCAAAACTGAACGTACTCAGACATTTCTCTCTTTACTTATTCTGATCATCACTAAACTGACACACAATATTTTTGGCGCAACGCAATCTCACTTTCAATAATCCCTACAAAAGAATGGCCCTGACTAACAATAACCTATTCCTTTCATTAATCACTTACCTCACAAAAATCTTCGTTACTCGAACTACTGCAATACAGCGAGCGCCAATACTGCCAGCTAAATAAAAGATTCTAACTACTGAAGGCATTGACTACTGATAGGCATAGTTAGCAAATGAAAAGTTTTTATAGAGAACAAACAATGTATCTGCCTTCATTGCGTTCAAAAGTCATAATATATATATAATTTTGTGACATCCTGTTGTGTCTAGACAAGACAGCCTAGACACAACGAGAGGAAGCCGAAAGGCACGCGCTTAAACTCACGCAGGCTGGCGTGAGGTCTGAAACAGGATACGTAATGAATGCTATAAAGAAAAGTACGTAGCTTCTGGAATACTTAACTTTAATCCACATTTGTAGAACATCGCTCTTGATGATACATTAATAGAATCTCAATATCAATTGAATACGGCGCCTTGTTAGGTCGTAGCAAATGTAGCTGAAGGCTATGCTAACTATCGTCTCGGCAAATGAGAGCGTATTGGTCAGTGAACTGAAGCTAGCTACGTCGGCTGTACAACTGGGTCGAGTGCCAGTCCGTCTCTCTAGACCTGCCGTGTGGTGGCGTCGGTCTGCTATCACTGACAGTGGCGACACGCGGGTCCGACGTATACTAATGGACCGCGGCCGATTTAAAGGCTACCACCTAGCAAGTGTGGTGTCTGGCGGTGGACACATCCAATTAAACAAATTTCCTTTTTCTGAAGGACACACGTCCAGACCGTCAGCTCAAAACTCTGGCACCTCTCTCCCTGCATCCACCACTACTGACGGCTCACCTCCAACTGCGCAACTCCGCGCACTGTTCACATCCAACTGCCCAACACTACACAAGCGAATGTTCCAACAGTGAGTCCAACTAGCCACAGCCTGCACACAGCACAGTCAGTGATTTTCATACAGAGCACTACGTGGCGTTACCAACATAAAATCCTAAACAGCTTATTTACATCCACTGATGTTAAACTTGCATCACAGGTTATAAATTTTACAACAACCATGTATCACGCTTATGCTGATGATATCGGTGTAATATTTAACACGAAATGTGAAACTGAAATAGTTCAACATGAAATTTGCAGTTACGCCATTTCTTCTGGAGCCAAGCACATTCAACAAAAATCGAAGATTTTACCTGTCGGGTCCCGTACTGCGAACATTCAGGTAAGATGGCCACAAAGGACAGAGATGACGGACCACTTAGGTATAATTTTAATGTCCAATCCACGAGAGATTACTGTTACCAACTGAGAGTATGAATTCAATATATTCGGGGTGACTCTCTATGAACATAAAATCTAGAACGGTAAATCTTATACAGATTAACAGCTGTGCCCTAAGCAAAATATACCACGGCCCAGCAGTGTTATCAGTACCCAAGGATACAGCGCACAAGATTCTAGCTGCACCGTATTGGTTCATCAGGAGCGGAAATATCTTCAAAGTCACTGTGCCGACCACAATACTAACCCGCCACTCTGATGGTTTTGGCGTCGAAGACGTCCACAAACAATGCACTGCGAGTTACACCACTGTATCCGCAAAATACTGCACACACCCCATCTGACAATTACATAAACGTCATTGGGCAGGTTAGCCCAAGCGACTAAAAAGGCTCCAGTCGATGTTGGTCGCATCATCGCTCAGCTCTACTTACTACCTGGAAATCAGCTATATTCAAGATAATCCACATCAGATCAAGACCAGAAGGACTTATTGCTGCTTCACGAAACACCATAACCCAGGCCCTGTGCGAGTGAAATCTCCAGCGGTCAACTGGAAAAACGCCTTGAGAAATACACTGAAGAGCCAAAGAAACTGGTACGCCTACCTAATATCGCGTAGGGCCCCCGCCAGCACGCAGAAGTGTCGCAACACGACATGGCATGGACTCGACTAATGTCTGAAATAGTGCTGAAAGGAACTGACACCATGAATCCTGCAAGGCTGTCCATAAATCCGTAAGAGTACAAGGGGCTGGAGGTCTCTTCTGATCAGCATGTTGCAAGTATCCCCGATATGCCCAATAATATTCACATCTGGGGAGTTTGGGGCCAGCGGAAGTGTTTGAACTCAGGAGTGTTCCTGGGGCCACTCTCTAGCAATTGTGGACGTGCGGGGTGCGGCATTGTTCTGCTGCAATTGCGCAAGTCCGTCGGAATGCGCAGTGGACATGTATGGATGCAGGTGATCAGACAGAATACTTACGTACGTGTCACCTGTCAGAGTCGTATCTAGACGTATCAGGCGTCTTTTACCACTCCATCTGTATACGCCTCACACCATTACAGAGCCTCCACCAGCTTGAACAGTTCCCTGCTGAAATGCAGGGTCCATGGATTCATAAAGTTGTTCTCATTCCCGTGCATGTCCATCCTCGCGATACAATTTGCAACGAGACTCGTGCGATCAGGCAACATGTGCCCAGTCATCATCAGTCCAATGTCAGTGTTGACAGGCCGGCCGCGGTGGTCTAGCGGTTCTAGGCGCTCAGTCCGGAACCGCGAGACTGCTACGGTCGCAGGTTCGAATCCTGCCTCGGGCATGGATGTGTGTGATGTCCTTAGGTTAGTTAGGTTTAAGTAGTTCTAAGTTCTAGGGGACTGATGACCACAGATGTTAAGTCCCATAGTGCTCGGAGCCATTTTTTTCAGTGTTGACAGGCCCAGGCGACGTGTAAAGCTTTCTGATGTGCAGTCATCAAGGGTACACGAATGGGCCTTCGGCTCGAAAGTCCATATCGATGGTTTTTCGTTGAATGGTTCGCACACTGACATTTGTTGATGGCCCAGCATTGAAATCTGCAGCAATTTGCGAAAAGGTTGCACTTCTCTCACGTTGGATGATTCTGTTCAGTCGTCGTTAGTACCGTTCTTGCAGATCTTTTTCTGATAGCAGCTATTTCGTAGATTTGATGTTTTACAGGCTTCCTGATATCCACATTATTATCGTGAAACGGTCGCACGGGAAAATCCCCACTTCATCGATACCTCGGAGATGCTGCGTCCCATCGCTCTTGAACCTACTATAACACCACGTTCAAACTTACTTAAATCTTGATAACCTGCAATTGTAGCAGGAATAACCAATCCAACAACTGTGCCAGACACTATTTGTCTTATGTAGGCATTGCCGACCGCTGCGCCGTATTCTTTCTGTTTAAATACCTCTGCATTTGAATACGCATGCCTATATCAGTTTCTTCGGCGCTTCAGTGTATTAACAATCCCACCTTCCACTCCAAAACAGTGTCCACATGGTACGACATAGTAAACGAGAAGGTCTCCACAACTGCACAAGATTAAATTGAAATAGAGTCCGTACTGCGATCATTGCCATACTGTAGACACCTTGGCACACGCCTTAATCTGCAGATACCAATTCCATGTTTGGAACTGGACTAGAAGAAAACACGCAGCGTTTACTAGGACTAAAGAAACTGCTATAACACTTAAAGTAGTGGTTCAACCAGAGAGGCATTCCTTTCCTGAAACAAAGAACAACAGATACCCTTCGATTATCGGCCTGTTCGCATATTTAGCAATTATGATTAAAAATGCGAGTATAGACGAGTATGTACAGCATACAATGGAAGAGCACCATAATTTTACAAAGTGTCACAATAGTTAAGCGAGCCGCTACGAAGTTTGCCTCATGTTAATTAATTTGACACAACTAATTTGGCAAAACTAATTTTGGCAGAAGCTAAACATGAAAAAAAAACAACTTTTCCAAGAAGTGTTTGCTTTATTCTGTTTTACGGATATTGGACTCTTTGTTAAGAAAACAAGACTTATTTAGTTTCTGTTTCAATTTAAGATCGAAGAATTTAGCCTATTATTTTATGGTTCAAGAGAGAAGAATATTAAAGGCAACGAAGCCAGGTCGAGAAGGTAATATATATATTTAAATATAGCTTCATTTGATTAAAGTATATTTTGGTCTGTGTCGGCTAGTTTTCAAGATTCACTGGTTGTTTCCCAGTAGGGCTGTTATGAATAAGCTACAATGCACGGTTCACAACAAATAGTTGTTTTTTAGGGTCCAGTAACACTATCAGTGATAACGCAACTTTGTTTTACTCGGGCATTAACCACATTACATCCACTCCCTACTACCCAAATCCATCATATACCGAAAGAGTTAACTGGTACCTTCGGGCAGCACTGATCGCTTATCATTAGGATTGTTAAAGTGCTTAGGATCAATAATTACACTGGCTCATGTTTGCCTTGAACACAATCGGGCATGAAGCCCATAAGGCAACGCCTGCTCAACTGCTTTTCACCTTTACATTTAGTGCAGCCCTCAGTAATCACTGAGGCACACAGGATTTGTCACCATATCAGATTAGCTCCGAAAGAACTGCACAGCAGTGAAAAGCAGCTAAGGCTAACATCCATGGCACACATCGACAGCAAGCTAAGTCGCAGAACGCTGGCTGTCAGGTATACCTGTATTCCGTTGGAGACGTGGCGTTCATTAAGAATTATCAGGCAATGAACGAAGAAGCTGCTACCGAGGTTCAAGGGACTGTTTCCCTAAACGAGCTTCTCGACACTTGTCGTAGATAAGTTGGATGGAGTAAAGAAAGGGCCATTAAAATCGATGCTGCAGGTTAGGGTGCCTAAATCACTTGTTGAGAGTACTTGAATATTGTATGACTGGTGGCCACAGAAATAGTGAGGGAAGTTTGTGGCATATAGCACTTACTGTGAGTTTTCCTTTCGCTTTCGGCCGTGATGGGGTACAGTGTCAATTTCAAAGACCCGCTACTTCTTATTGTTGCGTAATGGGTAAGCGAGCGATGCCATCCAGAGCTAGCCAGTGGAGCGCCGGCGGCGGAACGGCGGGCGAACATTGAATCGGAGGAGCCTTAGCGGTGGTGTGTCTGCACGGTACAGGCATGGGCAAAAAATATCGATATAGCAGAAATCAATTTTTTCCAAAATAATACCGACATATGTGGCCTATATGTAAATTTTCGATGTATCTCTTAATCGACTATTAAACACTGAGCATCAAAAGTGATGTTTCTTTGTCTGTCATTTCTTGACTCATAGGCCCTATTGTTCTCATTTGGAGATTTCTTGCCCTGTCACCTACCACCAATCGTTGCAATCTAACAGTAAACGTCTTACAATGGGCTTTATTTAATGACATATTCAGTACTGCAAATGAGCACCAGATTTGGACATGAATGCGTCTGTACTGCATACTCTAGAAAGTTTGTTACTTTTTTCTGCCATTTCTGTCATTGCAAATGATAGGTATGAGGTGCAGACCGGACACGTTTGGTTACGGCACTTGATGAGAATGGTTAAAATTACCACTCCCCGCTCACAGTCATGCCAGAGAGTGTGAGCTCTCCTTACCCCCTGAGTGCCTTGATCAGCTACACTGGTATTTAATGGAAAATTGACTGTTGTTGTGTGCAATGTTTCGGTAAGTGCAACATTTCATGCACACGACACATATCCGAAGTGTTTCACTCCCAAGGCTTCTCTCGCGTAGGGCTGGGCCAAAAATATCGATATTTCAAAATACGAGGGTTGTCCAGAAAGTAAGTTTCGATCGGTCGTGAAATGGAAACTACAGTGAAAAGCAGAAACGTTTTATTTGCAACAGTCAGGTACATCTTCCACCTACTTCTCTACATGTTCGCCGCTCCAACATCGAGCGTTGTCGTAATGTTTTATCAACTTTCCAGTATCCTCGTCATAGAAAGCACCCGCCTGTGCTTTCGGCCAGTTATCTGCACTGGTCTGCAGCTCGTTGTCCGTGGAAAAATTTTGTCTTCATAATCAACGGTTCTTGTGAGCAGAGATGACACTCAGGGAGAGTCAATTACGGACTGTATTGTGGGTTATCAAACACTTCTCATCGGAAACGCTGCAGGAGCGTCTTCATTGCCCCTACAGTGTGCGGCCGAGAATTGGCATGAAGAAGGAACTGCTCGATAGTTGTTTTATGTGGGCTGCATGACACAGGCGAAATCTCTAACCAGGCCTCATACGTGGCGGGAGACGCTCGTTCCCTACGCATCTTTACCTGTTCACTGTTCACTCAAAACTGAAAAGAGCGACGCGACGCGATCGACGGGCATACTAGAGACACTGCCCAACACATCTGTGCAAAGCTTTTCCGGATTTTCCCAGCGGTTTCTATTTCGCAACCGATCGGAACTTACTTTCAGGACAACCCTCGTATCAATATTTTTATCTTGATAATTTCAATATCTATTATAAAAAAACGATACAGCATATATCGATATCATTAAAATTTGCTCGCCCCTAGTGTGGTGGGCAGTCGACATGTTGTCCACTTGGAGAATTGCAACGAGTGGTTTTGTATTTTGATTTTTTTTCTTTTGTGTCTATCTCTTTTGAAGAAGTGCTTAGTTAGAGAGAGTTGATTACCGTGATAAGCTTCCGGGCGGCGATGTTTCCAAGTTTAATGATGTTGCGTCTTTTCGCTGGTGTTAGTTGTTTTTAAGTGAATACGACCAGGGAATCAGAATTTACCACTCTTGGTGATATGTTGTTGTGATTGTGTACTTTTCCTTAAAAGGAATTCGTTTGAAGGTAAGATGCTACTGTTAATTAAGGAATTTTCAAAAACTGAATTCCATTCAGTTATTACCAGGAATGAGCGACGCAACTAGTGCAGGACAGGTTCGCGAGGGGTTGTGAAATATATTTCCTCTCCCACGAGGGGCCATGTAATGTCTCTGCCAGAGGCTGTGCTAATTCTCGATATTTTATTTTATGTTTGTGTACTTTTCCTTAAGAGGAATTCGTTAGACGTTTGTTAAGCTGTAGATAACATTGCTCTAATTGCTCTGAACATATATGAGTCGTTTTTAGTGATGCCCCGATTAGCCTGACACCTATTGAGTGTGTGTACAAGTCCGTCAGTGTTAGTAATATTCATGAGAGGCGGATTCGATTCACATATAAGCACAGCAATAAAAGGGACTTGCATTTGGTTGCTAGTATTTCCTCAAACTGCTTGTTAGTAAATATTAGTAGCGTGGCTATATTGCAGCGCACACTGAATTAAGTCTGATTAGCTTCATTATTGTAATACGTCGCTAATCTGTCTTTCATCGTCAATGCGAAGGTCCAAGTGTACAATAGACCTGCAATGGTGCATCGAAAGCTACTAATGGACTCCCAGAAGAGGTTCCAAGCACAGACAGTGTGAAGAGTGGACAGAAGTCGGCATGGTACCTGTTGTATTCAATTCCGATGAAATTTCTGTGTTTTATCGTCAATGTGAAGATCCAAGGGTTACAGTAAACCTGCAGTGGTGCATCGGAAACTACTAATGGACCCCAGGAAAGGTTCCAAACACAGACCATTTGAAGCGTTACACGCCTGGATACAAGTCGGCATGATGCCCGTTGTATTCAATCCTGATGGAATTTCTGTAATTCGTTGTCAATGCGAAAGACGAAGGGTTACAGTAAATCTGCAGTGGGGCATCGAAAACAACTACTGGACTCCCGGGAAACGTTCCAAGCAAAGACCGTTTGAAGCGTTGCTCGCCTACACCGAATTCGGCATGGTGCTAGGCGCATTCAATCCCGATGCATTTTCTGTGTTACATAGTCAATGTGAAGGTCCAAGGGTTACAGGAAAGCTGCAGTGGTGCCACGTAAATTACTACTGGACTCCCAGGAAAGGTTCGAAGCACACACCGTTCGAAGCGTTACTCGTTCGTACAGAAGTCAGCATGGCGCCTGTTGTATACAATCCCGATGCAATTTCTGTGTCTCATCGTCAATGCGAAAGTCCAAGGGTTACAGTAAACCTACAGTGGTGCATCGGAAACTATTACAGGACTCCAAGGAAGGGTTCCAAGGACAGACCGTTTGAATCGTTACCCGCCTGGACAGAAGTGGCATGGTGCCTGTTGAATTCAGTCCCGATGCAATTTCTGTCCTTTATCGTCAATGTAAATGTCCAAGGAATACAGTAAAACTGCAGTGCTGTATCGGAAACCTCTTCTGCACTCCAGCAAAGGTTCAAAGCACACGCCGTTTGTAGCGTTACATTTCTCAACAGAAGTCGGCATTGGGCCTGTTGTATTCAATCCCGATTCAATTTATGAGTTTCATCGTGAATTTGAAGGTCCTGCAGTGGTGCATCGGAAAAAACTACTGCAGTCCTAGGAATAGTTAAAGCCCAGGACGTTTGAAACGTAATCCACCTGGAAAGAAGTCTGCATGGTGCAAGTTGCTGGTTTCCCAGCACAGACTGTTTGTAGCGACGCTCCCCTGGGCGGAAGTCGGCATGGATCCTGTTGTATTTTTTCCCGATTCTATTTCTGTGTTTCATCGTGAATGGGAAGATCAAAGGGATACAGCAAACCAGCAGCACAGGACGTTTGAAAAGTAATCCACCCGTAAAGAAGTCTGCGTGGTGATTCCGAGGTATTTTCTGTGTTACGTCGACAATGGGAAAGTCCAAGGTTTAAAGGAAACCTGCAGTGGTGCATCGTAACTACTAATGGACCCGCAGGAAAGGTTCCAAACACAGACCGTTTGAAGCGTTACACCCCTGGATAGAAGACGGCATGGTGCCTCTTCACTTGAATCCTGTCGCAATGTCTCTTTGTCAATAGGAAGGTCCAAGGGTTACAGGAAAACGACAGTAGTGCATAAGAAACTACTAAAGGACCAACAGGAAAGGTTCCAGACCGTTTGAAGCATACACACCTGTATAGAAGTCGCCATGGTGCATCATGTGTTCAACACCGACGCTATTTCTGTGTTCCTTCGTCAATAGGAAGGTCCAAGGGTTACAGGAAACCTGCAATGGTGCATCGGGAACTTCTAATGGACATCCAAGAAATGTTCAAAACACATGCCATTTGAAGCATTACACGCCTTACTGCCCCTTGCGTTCAATCCCGACGCAATTTCTGTGTTTTTCCGTCAATGGGAACTACCAAGTATTACAGGAAACCTGCGGTGGTGCGTCGGAAACAACTAATGGACCCGCAGAAAAGGTTCAATTCTCAGATCGTTTGAAGCGTTGCACACCTGGATAGAAGTCGGCATCGTGCCTCTCGTGTTTAATCTCGACGCAATTTCTATGTTTCTTCATCAATGGGAGGGTCCAAGGGTTAAAGGAAAACTGCAGTCGTGCATCGGAAACTGCTGATGGACCCCCAGGATAGGTTCCAACTATAGACCTTTTGAAGCGATACAAGCCTGGATAGAAGTCCGCATGGTGCTCCCTATGTTTAAACCCGACGCAATTTCGGTGTTTCTTCGTCAATGGGAAGGTCCAAGGCTTACAGGAAACCCGCAGTGGTGCATCGGAACAACTATTGGACCCCCAGGAAAGGTACCAAACACAGACCGATAGAAGCATTACACGACTCTGTAGATGTCGGCATGGTGCTCCTTGTGTTCAATACCGACGCAATTAGTGTGTTTCTTCGTCAATGGGATGGTCCAAGTATTACAGAAATCCAGCAGTGGTAAATCAAAAACTAATAATGGACCCCCAAGAATGATCTCAAACACAGACCATTTGAAGCATTACACGTGTGGATAGAAGTCGGCATACCGCCACTTGTGTTCAATCCCGACGCAATCTCCGTCTTTCTTCGTCAATGGGTCAGTCCAAGGGTTAAAGTAATCCCACAGTGGTGCACCGGAAACTACTAAAGGATCCCCAGAAAAGGTTCCAAACACAGAGCGTTTATAGCGTTACACACATGGATAGAAGACGGCTTGCGCTTCTTGTGGTCAATCCCGACTCAATTTCTGTCTTTCTTCGACAATGGGAAGCTCCAAGGGTTAAAGGAAACCTCCATTGGTGCCTCGGAAACTACTAATGGACCCCCAGGGAAGGTCTAAAAGCAGACCGTTGGAAGTGTTACACACAGGATAGGGTGAGCGTAGTGCTTCTTCAGTTCAGTCACGACGCAATGTCTGTATTTCTTCGTCAATTAGAAGATCCAAGGGTTACAGGAAACCAGCAGTGGTGCATCGGAAATTACTAATGGACCTCCAGGAATGCTTCTGGACAGTGACCGTTTGAAGCGCTACTCACCTGGATAGAAGTTGGCATGGTGCCTCTTTTGTTTAATCACGGAGCATTTTCTGTGTTATGTCGTCAATGGGAATGTCCAAGGATTACAGGAAACCAGCAGATGTCTAACGGAAATAACTAATGGACCCCGAGGAAAGGTTGCAAACACAGACCGACTGAAGTGTTACACGCCTGTATAGAAGTCGGCATGGTGCCTCTTGCGTTCAATCCTGACGCAATTTCCGTCATTCTTCCTCAATGGAAAGGTTCAAGGGTTAAAGGAATCGTGCAGTGGTGCAACGGAAGCTACTAATGGATCTTCAGGAAAGGCTCCAAACACAGACCGTGTAAACCGTTACACGCCTGGATAGAAGCCGGCATGATGCTTCTTGTGTTCAATCCCGACGCAACTTCTGTGTTTCGTCGTCAATGGGAAGGTCCTAGGGTTAATAGAAACCTGCAGTGGTGCATCGAAAACTACTAAGGGACTCCCACGAAAGGCTCTAAACACAGACTGTTTGAAGCGTTACACGCCTGGATATAATTAGGTATGGTACTTCTTGTGTCCAATCCCGACGCAATTTCTGTGTTTCTTCGTCAGTGGGATGGTCCAAGTGTTAAAGGAAACATGCAGGGGTGCATAGGAAACTACTGATGGAACACCAGGTGAGGTTCCAATCACAGACGTTTTGAAACGTTACATGCCTGGATAGAAGATGGCAATGTGCTTGTCGTGTTCAATCCCGACGAAATTTCTGTGTTCCTTCGTCAATTGGATGGTCCAAGGGTTGCAGGAAACCTGCAGTGGTGCATCGGAAACTGCTGATGAACGCACAGGGTTGGTTCCATACATTGACCTTTTGAAGCGATACATGGCTGGATAGATGTGGGCATGGTGTTTCTTGGTTCAATCTCGACACAGTTTCTGTGTTTCTTCGTCAGTGGGAAGGTCCAAGGGTTAAAGGAAACCTGCAGTCGCGCATCCGAAACTGCTGCTGGACCACCAGGATAAATCCCAAATACAGACATTTTGAAGCGTTACATGCCTGGATAGAGGTCGGCATGGTACCTCTTGTGTTCAATCACATATAAGCACAGCAATAAAAGGGACTTGCATTTGGTTGCTAGTATCTCCTCAAATTGCTTGTTAGTAAATATTAGTAGCGTGGCTATATTGCAGCGCACACTGAATTAAGTCTGATTAGCTTCATTACTGTAATACGTCGCTAATCTGTCTTTCAACGTCAATGCGAAGGTCCAAGTGTACAATAGACCTGCAATGGTGCATCGAAAGCTACTAATGGACTCCCAGAAGAGGTTCCAAGCACAGACAGTGTGAAGAGTTGTTCGCCTGGGCAGAAGTCGGCATGGTACCTGTTGTATTCAATTCCGATGAATTTTCTGTGTTTTATCGTCAATGTGAAGACCCAAGGGTTACAGTAAACCTGCTGTGGTGCATCGGAAACTACTAATGGACCCCAGGAAAGGTTCCAAACACAGACCATTTGAAGCGTTACACGCCTGGATACAAGTCGGCATGATGCCCGTTGTATTCAATCCTGATGGAATTTCTGTAATTCGTTGTCAATGCGAAAGACGAAGGGTTACAGTAAATCTGCAGTGGGGCATCGAAAACAACTACTGGACTCCCGGGAAACGTTCCAAGCAAAGACCGTTTGAAGCGTTGCTCGCCTACACAGAATTCGGCATGGTGCTAGGCGTATTCAATCCCGATGCATTTTCTGTGTTACATAGTCAATGTGAAGGTCCAAGGGTTACAGGAAAGCTGCAGTGGTGCCACGTAAATTACTACTGGACTCCCAGGAAAGGTTCGAAGCACACACCGTTCGAAGCGTTACTCGTTCGTACAGAAGTCAGCATGGCGCCTGTTGTATACAATCCCGATGCAATTTCTGTGTCTCATCGTCAATGCGAAAGTCCAAGGGTTACAGTAAACATACAGTGGTGCATCGGAAACTATTACAGGACTCCCAGGAAGGGTTCCAAGCACAGACCGTTTGAATCGTTACCCGCCTGGACAGAAGTGGCATGGTGCCTGTTGAATTCAATCCCGATGCAATATCTGTCCTTTATCATCAATGTAAATGTCCAAGGAATACAGTAAACCTGCAGTGCTGTATCGGAAACCTCTTCTGCACTCCAGCAAAGGTTCACAGCACACGCCGTTTGTAGCGTTACGTTTCTCAACAGAAGTCGGCATTGAGCCTGTTGTATTCAATCCCGATTCAATTTATGAGTTTCATCGTGAATATGAAGGTCCTGCAGTGGTGCATCGGAAACAACTACTGCAGTCCCAGGAATGGTTAAAGCCCAGGACGTTTGAAACGTAATCCACCTGGAAAGAAGTCTGCATGGTGCAAGTTGCTGGTCTCCCAGCACAGACTGTTTGTAGTGACGCTCCCCTGGACGGAAGTCGGCATGGATCCTGTTGTATTTTTTCCCGATTCTATTTCTGTGTTTCATCGTGAATGGGAAGATCAAAGGGATACAGTAACCCAGCAGTGGTGCATCGAGAACTACTAACGGACCCCAGGGAAGTTTCCAAACACAAACACGCCTGGATAGAAGTCGGAATGGTGCCTCTTGTGTTTAATCCCGGCGCAATATCCGTGTTTCTTCGTCAATGGAAAGGTCCTAGAGTTACAGGAATCCTGCATTGATGCATTGGACCCCCAGTAAAGGTTCGAAACACAGACCGTTTGAAGCGTTACATGCCTGGATAGAAGTCGGCATGGTGCCCCTTGTGTTCCATCCCGAAACAATTTCCGTTTTTCTTCGTCATTGGGAGGTCCAAGGGTGGAAGTAAACCCACAGTGATACATCTGAAACCACTAATGGACCCCCAGGAAACGTTCCAAGCACAGACCGTTTAATGCGTTACACGCCGGGATAGAAGTCGGCATGTTGCTTCCTGTGTTCAATCCCACCGGAATTTCTGTGTTTCTTCGCCAATGGAAAGGTCCAAGGGTAAAGGAAACCTGCAGTAGTGCATCGTAAACTGCTCATGGAATCCCAGGAAGGGTTCCAAACACAAACCTTTTGAAGCGTTACACGCCTGGATAGAAGTCGTCATGGTGATTCTTGTGTTCAATCTCGAAGGAATTTCTGTGATTATTCGTCAATAGGAAGGTCCAAGGCTTAAAGGAAACCTACAGTGGTGCAGCGGAAACTACTGATGCGACCTCAGAAGAGTTTCAAAACACTGCCATTTTCAAGCATTACATGCCTGGATAGAAGTCGGCATAGTGCTCCTTGCGTTGAATCGCGACCCATTTTTGGTGTTTCTTCGTCGATGGGAAGGTTTAAGGGTTACAAGAAACGTGCAGTGGTGCATCGGAAACTGCTAATGGACCCCCAGTAAAGGATTCCAAAAAAAGACCATTTGAAGCGTTACACGCCTGGATAGAATTCGGCATGGTGCTTCTTGTGTTCAATCCCGACGCAATTTCTGAGTTTCTTCGTCAACGGAAAGGTCCAAGGTTTTAAGTAAAAACCTACAGTGGTGCTTCGGAAACTGCTGATGGACACCCACGAAAGGTTCCAAAGACAGACCTTTTGTAACGTTACACACCTGGATAGAAGTCGGCATGGTGCCTCTTGTTTTCAATCCCGACGCAATTTCTGTGTTTCTTCACCAATGGGAAGGTCCAAGGGTTACAGGAAGATTTGCAGTGATGCATCGGAAACTACTAATGGACCCCCAGGAAAGGTTCCAGACAGAGACGGTTTAAATCATTGCACATCTGGCCAGAAGTCGGCATGGTGCCCCTTGTAATCCATCGCGAAACAATTTCTGTTTTCTCGTCAATGGGAAGGTCCAAAGGTTGAAGTAAACCCTTAGTGATACATCTGAAACTACTTATGGACCCCCAGCAAAGGTTCCAAGCACAGACCGTTAGAAGTGTTACACTGCTGCATTGAAGTCGGCATGGCGCTTCTTGTGTTCAATCATGACGCAATTTCTGTGTTCCTTCGTCAATGGGAAGGTCCAAGGTTTAAAGGAAACCTGCAGTGGTACATCGAAAACTACTAAAGGACCCCAAGAAAGGTTCCAAATACAAACCGCTTGAAGCATTACACGCGTCGATAGAAAACTGCAGGCTGCTTCTTGTGTCTAATCCAGACGGAATTTCTGTGTTTCTTCGTCAATGGAAAGGTCCAAGGGTTACTGAGAACCTGCAGTGGTGCATCGGAAACTACTAACTGACCCCCAGGAAAGGTTCCAAACACAAACCGTTTGAAACATTTCACGCCTGGATTGAGAACTACTAATGCAGTCCCAGGAATGGTTCCAAGCACAGGACGTTTGAAAAGTAATCCACCCATAAAGAAGTCTGCGTGGTGATTCCGAAGTATTTTCTGTGCTACGTCGACAATGGGAAGGTCCAAGGGTTACAGGAAACCTGCAGTGGTGCAACAGAAACTACTAATGGACCCCCAGGAAAGGTTCCAAACACAGACCGTTTGAAGTGTTACACGCCTGGATAGATGTCGGCATGGTGCTTCTTGTGTTCAGTCCCGACGCAATGTCTGTGTTTCTTCGTCAATGGGAAGGTCCAAGTGGTACAGGAAACCTGCAGTGGAGCATCGGAAACTGATAACGGACGCCGAGGTAATGTTCCAAACACAGACCTTTTAAAGCATTACATGATTAGATAGAGTCAGCATTGTGCTTCTTGTGTTCAATTTAGACGCAATTTCTGTGATTCTTCGTCAATGGGAAAGTCGAAGGTTTAAAGGAAACCTGCAGTGGTGCATCGTAACTACTAATGGACCCGCAGGAAAGGTTCCAAACACAGACCGTTTGAAGCGTTACACCCCTGGATAGAAGTCGGCATGGTGCCTCTTCACTTGAATCCTGTCGCAATGTCTCTTTGTCAATAGGAAGGTCCAAGGGTTACAGGAAAACGACAGTAGTGCATAAGAAACTACTAAAGGACCAACAGGAAAGGTTCCAGACAAAGACCGTTTGAAGCATACACACCTGTATAAAAGTCACCATGGTGCATCATGTGTTCAACACCGACGCTATTTCTGTGTTCCTTCGTCAATGGGAAGGTCCAAGGGTTACAGGAAACCTGCAATGGTGCATCGGGAACTTCTAATGGACCCCCAAGAAATGTTCAAAACACATACCATTTGAAGCATTACACGCCTTACTGCCCCTTGCGTTCAAACCCGACGCAATTTCTGTGTTTTTCCGTCAATGGGAACTACCAAGTATTACAGGAAACCTGCGGTGGTGCATCGGAAACAACTAATGGACCCGCAGAAAAGGTTCAAATCTCAGATCGTTTGAAGCGTTGCACACCTGGATAGAAGTCGGCATCGTGCCTCTTGTGTTTAATCTCGACGCAATTTCTATGTTTCTTCATTAATGGGAGGGTCCAAGGGTTAAAGGAAAACTGCAGTCGTGCATCGGAAACTGCTGATGGACCCCCAGGATAGGTTCCAACTATAGACCTTTTGAAGCGATACAAGCCTGGATAGAAGTCCGCATGGTGCTCCCTATGTTTAATCCCGACGCAATTTCGGTGTTTCTTCGTCAATGGGAAGGTCCAAGGGTTACAGGAAACCCGCAGTGATGCATCGGAACTACTAATGGACCCCCAGGAAAGGTACCAAACACAGACCGATAGTAGCATTACACGACTCTGTAGATGTCGGCATGGTGCTCCTTGTGTGCCATCCCGACGCAACTTCTGTGTTTCGTCGTCAATGGGAAGGTTCTAGGGTTAATAGAAACCTGCAGTGGTGGATCGAAAACTACTAAGGGACTCCCACGAAAGGCTCTAAACACAGACTGTTTGAAGCGTTACACGCCTGGATAGAATTAGGCATGGTACTTCTTGCGTTCAATCCCGACGCAATTTCTGTGTTTCTTCGTCAGTGGGAAGGTCCAAGTGTTAAAGGAAACCTGCAGGGGTGCATAGGAAACTACTGATGGAACACCAGGTGAGGTTCCAAACACAGACGTTTTGAACCGTTACGTGCCTGGATAGAAGTTGGCAATGTGCTTGTCGTGTTCAATCCCGACGAAATTTCTGTGTTCCTTCGTCAATGGTATGGTCCAAGGGTTGCAGGAAACCTGCAGTGGTGCATCGGAAACTGCTGATGAACGCACAGGATAGGTTCCATACACAGACCTTTTGAAGCGATACATGGCTGGATAGATGTGGGCATAGTGTTTCTTGGTTCAATCTCGACAAAGTTTCTGTTTTTCTTCGTCAGTGGGAAGGTCCAAGGGCTAAGAGAAACCTGCAGTCGCGCATCCGAAACTGCTGCTGGACCACCAGGATAGGCCCCAAACACAGACCTTTTGAAGCGCTAGATGCCTGGATAGAGGTCGGCATGGTACCTCTTGTGTTCAATCCCGAAGCATTTTCTGTGTTATGTCGTCAATGGTAATTTCCAAGGGTTACAGGAAACCAGCAGAGCCGCAACATAAACTACTAAGGGACCCCCCAGGAAAGGCTGCGAACACAGACCGTTTGAAGCGTTACACGCCTGTACAGAGGTCAGCCTTGTGCCTCATGTGTTCAATCCCGACGCAATTTATTTGATCCTCCGTGAATGGAATGGTCCAAGGGTTAAAGGAAATCTATAATGGTGCAGCGGAAACTACTGTTGCAACCCCAGAAATGTTTGCAAACGCAGCCCTTTTGAATAGTTACACGCATGGATAGTAGTCGGCATGGTGCATCTTGTGTTCAATCACGACGCAATTGATGTGTTTCATCGCCAATGGAAAGCTCCAAGGGTTATAATTGCAGTGGTGCAACGGAAACCACTAATGGAGCCCCAAAAGAGGTTCCAAATACTGACCGTTTCAAGCGTTACATTCCTGGGTAAAATTCGGCATGGTGCTTCTTTTGTTCAAGCCGGACGCAATTTCTGTGTTTCTTCCTCAATGGGAGGGTTCAATGGTTATAGGAAACCTCTAGTTTCCATTCGAAACTTCTAATGGTACCCCAGAAAACGTTCCAAAATCAGACCGCTTTAAGCGTTGCACGCCTGGATAGAAATCGGCATGATGCCTCTTGTGATCAGTCCCACCGTAAAGTCTGTGTTTCTTAGTCAATGGGAAGGTCCAAGGGTTAACGTAAAGACGCAGTGATACATCTGAAACTACTAATGGATCCCCAGGAAAGGTTCCAAGCACAGACTTTTTGAAGCGTTTTACGCGTGGATAGAAATCAGCATGGTAAATTTTGTGTTCAATCCCGACGCAATTTCTATGTTTCTTCGCCAATGGGAAGATCCAAGGATTAATGTAAATCCGTAGTGGTGCATCGGAAACTACTAATTTACCACCAGGAAAGGTTCCAAAGACAGACCGTTTGAGGCGTTACACACATGGATAGAAGTCGTTATTGCCACTCATGTGTACAACCCCGACCAAATTTCTGTGTTTCTTCGTCAGTGGGAAGGTCCAAGGAATAAAGTAAACCCACAGTGGTGAACCAGAAACTACTAATGGACACCCAGGAAAGGTTCCAGACAGAGACCGTTAGAAGCGTCACAAGACTGGATAGAAGTCGGCATGGAGCTTCTTGTGTTCAATCCTGACGCAGTTTCTGTGTTTCTTCCTCAATGGTAAGGTAGAATGGGTAAAGGAAAAACCTGCAATGGTGCATCAGAAACGGCTGATTGACCCCCAGGAAAGGTTCCAAAAACAGACCTTTTGAAGCGTTACACGCCTGGATAGAAGCCAGCATGGTGCCTCTTGGGTTCAATCCCGACGAAATTTCGGTGTGTCTTCGTCAGTGGGAAGGTCGAAGGAATGCTGCATCAGAAACTACTAATGTACCCCCAGGAAAGCTTCCAGACAGAGACCGTTTGAAGCGTTATGCACCCAGACAGAAGTCGGAATGGTGCCCCTTGCGTTCAATCCCAACGCAAGTTCTGTGATTCTTCGTCGATGGGAAGATAGTAGGGTTAAAATAAAACCCACAGTGGTGCAACGGAAACTACTGATGGACCCCCAGGAAAGGTTTCAAGCAGAGCCCTTTGAAACGTTACACTCACGGAAAGAAGTCGACATGGTGCCTCTTGCGTTCAATCCCGTCGCTATTTCTGTGGTTCTTGGTCATTCGAAAGGTCCAAGGGCTAAAGAAAAAACGCTGTGTTGCATGAGAAACTACTAATGTACCCCCAGGAAAGGTACCAAACATAGACAGTTTAAAGCGTTACATGCTTGGATAGATATTCGCATGGTGCCTCTTGTATTCAATCTCGACGCAATTTCTGTGCTTCTTCGTCAATGGGATGGTCCAAGGTAAAAAAGAAAACCTGCAGTTGTGCATTGGAAACTTTTAAGGGACCGCCATTAAAGGTTCCAAACACAGAGCGTTTAAAGCATTGCACGCCTTAATAGAATTTGGCATGATGCCTCATGTGATCAATCCCGACGCAAATTCTGTGTCTCTTTGTCAATAGGAAGGTCCAACGGTTAAAGTAAACCCGCAGTGGTGCATCAGAAATTATAATAGACCACCAGGAAATAATACAAACACAGATCGTTCTAAAGGTTACACACTTGGATAGAAGTCGGCATGGTGCCTCTTGTGCTCAATCCCAACACGGATTCTCTGTTTCCTCGATCCATGGGTTACAGGAAACCCGCAGTGGTGCATTAGAAACTACTAATGGACCCCCAGGAAAGGTTCCAGACAGAGGCCGTTGAAGCGTTACACACCTGGATAGAAGTCGGCATGGTGCTTCTTGTGTTCAATCCTGAAGCAATTTCTGTTTTTCTCTGTCAATGGGAAGTTTCAAGGGTTAAAGTAAACCGGCAGTGATATATCTGAAACTACTGATGGCTCCCAGAAAAGGTTCAAAGAACAGACTTTTGGAAGCATTGCACGCCTGGAGAGAAGTCGGCATGGTGCCTATTGTGTTCAATCCCGACGCAATTTCTGTGATTCTTGGTCAATGGGAAGGTCCAAGGGCTAAAGAAAAAACGCAGTGGTGCATGAGAAACTACTAATGGAACCCCATTAAAGGTTCCAAAGATAGACCTTTTGAAGCGTTACACACCTGAATGGATGTCGGCATGGTGCTTCTTGTGTCAAATCCCGACGCAATTTCTGTGTTTCATCGTCAATGGGAAGGTCGAAGGATTAAAGTAAACCTGCAGTGGTCCAGCGGAACTACTGATGTACCCCCAAAAGGGTTCCAAACACAGACCATTTGAAGCGTTACACGAGTGGATAGATGTCAGCATGGTGCTTCTTCTGTTCAATCGCGACGCAAATTATGTGTTTCTTCGTCAATGGTAATTTCCAAGGGTTAAAGGAAAAACGTGCAGTGGTGCATCGGAAACTGCTGATGGACCGCCAGGAAAGGATCCAAAAACAGACGTTTTGGAGCGCTACACACCTGAATAGAAGTCGGCATGTTGCTTCTTGTGTTAAATCCCGACGCAAACTGCTGAGTTTCCTCGTCAATGGGAAGGTCCAAAGGTTAAAGGAAACCTGCAGTTGTGCATTGGAAACTACTAAGGGACTCACAATAAAGGTTCCAAACACAGACCGTTTGAAGCGTTACACAACTGGATAGAAGTCGGCGTGGTGCTTCTTGTGTTAAATTCCGACGCAATTTCTGTGTTTCTGCGTCAATGGGAAGGTCCAAGGGTTAATGGCTACCTGCAGTAGTGTATCAAAAACTGCTGATGGGCCCCCAGGAAAGGTTCCAAGAACAGACCTTCTGAAGCGTTACACGCCTGGATAGAAGTCGGCATGATGTCTCTTGTGATCAATCCCGACGCAAATTCTCTGTTTCTTCGTCAATGGGAAGGTTCAAGGGTTAAAGTAAACCCACTGTGATACATCTGATACTACTAACGGTCCCCCAGGGAAGGTTACAAGTAAACACCGTTTGAAGTGCTACACATCTGGATAGATGATGGCATGTCGCCTTTTGTGTTCATTCCCTACCTCATTTCTGTGTTTCTTCATCAATGGGGAGCTCCAAGGGTTACATGAAACCTGCAGTGGTGCATCAGAAACTACTAAGTGACCCACAGGAAAGATTCCAAACACCAACCGTTTGAAAGTTTACACGCCTGGAAAAAAGTCGTCATGGTACCTCTTGTGTTCAATCCCGACATAGATTCAGTGTTCCTTCGTCGATACGAAGGTCCTAGGGTTACAGGAAACCCGCAGTCGTGTACCAGACACTACTAAAGAACCCCCAGGAAAGGTCCCAGACAGAGAGCGTTTGAGCGTTACACACCTGGATAGATGTCGGCATGGTGCTTCTTGTGTTCAATCCCGAAGCAATTTCTGTTTTTCCGTCAATGGGAAGGTCCAAAGGTTGAAGTAAACCCGCACTGATACACCTGAAACTACTTATGGTCCCCCAGCAAAGGTTCCAAGCACAGACCGTTAGAAGTGTTACACTGCTGGATAGAAGTCGGCATGTTGCCCCTTGTGTTCAATCCCGACGCAATTTCTGTATTTCTTCGTGAATGGTAAGGTCCAATGGGTAATGGAAGAACCTGCAGTGGTGCATCAGAAATGGCTGATGGATCCCAAGGAAAGCTTCCTAAAACAGACCTTTGAAGCGTTATATGCGTGGATAGAAGTCGGCATGGTGCCTCTTGTGTTGGATCCAGAAACTATTTCTGTGCTACGTCGTCAATGGGAAATCAAAGGGTTAATGTAAACCCGCAGTGTTGCATCGGATACTACTAATGGACCCCCAGAAAAGGTTCCAAACACAGACTGTTTGAAGCGTTACAGGACTGGATAGAAGTCGGCATGTGCCCTCTTGTGCTCAATCCCGACGCAATTTATGTGTTTTTTCATCAATGGCAAGGTCCAAGGGTTTAAGTAAATCCGCAGTGGCGAATCGGAAATTACTAATGGTCCACCAGGGAATGTTCCAAACACAGATAGTTTGAAGCGTTACACGCGTGGATAGAAGTCGACATTTTGGCTCTTGTGTTCAATCCCGACGCAATTTCTTCGTCAATGGGAAGGTCCAAGGGTTGCAGGAATGCTGGACTGGAGCATAGGAAACTGCTAATGGACCCCCGGGAAAGGTTCCAAATACAGACCGTCTAAAGCATTACACTCCTAGATAGAAGTCGGCATGGTGCTTCTCGTGTTCAACCTCGACGCAGTTTCTGTGCTTCTTCTTCAATGGGAAGGTCCAAGGGGTAGAGGCAGCCTGCAGTGGTGCTTCGGAACTACTAATGGACCCCCAGAAAAGGTTCCAAACATAAACCGTTTGAATCGTTACAGGACTGGATAGAAGTCGGCATGGAGCCTCTTGTGTTCAATCCTGACTCAATATCTGCGTATCGTCGTAAGTGGTAAGGTCCAGTGGGTAAAGGAAAACACTGCAGTGGTACATCAGAAACGGCTGATGGACCCCAAGGAAAGGTTCCAAAAACAACCCTTTTGAAGCGTTACATGCGTGGATAGAATTCGGCACGGTGCCTCTTGTGTTGAATCCAGAAGCTATTTTTGTGCTACGTCGTCAATGGGAAGATCAAAGGGTTATTGTAAACTCGCAGTGGTGCAACGGAAACTACTAATGGACCCACAGCAAAGGTTCCAAACACAGACCATTTTAAAGGTTACACGCCTGGATAGAAGTTGGCATGGTGCCTGTTGTGTTCAATCCCGACAAAGATTCTGTGTTTCTACGTCAATAGGAATGTCCAAAGGTTATAGGAAACCCGTAGTGGTGCATCAGAAACTATTAATGGACCCCCAGGAAAGGTTCCAGACAGAGAGCGTTTGAAGCGTTACACATCTGGGTAGAAGTCGGCATGTTGCATCTTGTGTTCAATCCTGAAGCAATTTCAGTTTTTCTCCGTCAATTGGAAGATTCAAGGGTTAAAGTAAACCCACAGTGATACATCAAAAAAGTACTAATAGCCCCCAAGGAAAGGTTCCAAAGATAGACCGTTTGAAGCGTTACACGCCTGGATAGAAGTCGGCATGGCGCCTCTTGTGAACAATCCTCACGTATTTTCTGTGATTCTTGGTCAATGGGAAGGTCAAAGGACTAAAGAAAAAACACAGTGGTGCATGAGAAACTACTCTAGGAGCCCCAGGATAGGTTAAATCATAGACTGTTTAAAGAGTTACATGCCTGGATAGAAATTCGTATGGTGCCTCTTGTATTCGATCCCGACGCAATTTCTGTGTTTCTTCGTCAATGGGCAAGTCCTAGGGGTAAAGTAAACCCAAAGTGGTGCATCGGAATCTACTGACGGACCCCCAGGAACTGTTCCAAGCACAGACAATTTGAAGGTTTAATCGCCTCGATAGTAGTCGGCATGATGTCTCTTGTGTACAATCCCGACGCTATTTCTGTGTTTCTTCGTCAATGGGAAGGTCAATGGATTAAAGTACACCTGCAGTGCTGCATTGTAAAGTAAAATGGACCGCCAGGAAAGGCTCCATGCAGGGGCTGTTTGAAACGTTACATGCACGGAAAGAAGTCGGAATGGTGTCTCTTGTGTTGAATCCTGACGCAATTTCTGTGTTTATTCGTCCATGGGAAAGTCCAAGGGCTAAAGAAATCCCGCAGTGTTGCATCAGAAACTAATAATGGACCCCCAGGAAAAGTTCCTAACACAGGCCGTGGATAGAATTCGGTGTGTTTCCTCTTGTGTTCATTCCCGACACAATTTCTGTGTATCTTCGTCAATCGGAAGATCCTAGGGTTAAAGTAAACCCAAAGTGGTGCATCGGAAGTACTAATGGGCCACCAAGAAAGATTCCATACACAGATCAGTTGTAGCGTTACACAGCTGGATAGAGTTCGCTGGGTGCCTCTTTTGTTCAACCTCGACGCAATTTCTGTGTTTCTTCGTCACTGGGAAGGTCCAAGAGTTACAGGTATCCTTCAGTGGTGCATTGGAAACAACTAAAAGACCCCCGGGAAAGGTTCCAGACATAGACCGTTTGAAGCGTTTGCATGGGGGCTTAATTAAATATGATTGAAAATATTTTTTATTTTTCGTGGCTGTAAGTCCGATTACGCTGTGTCTCGTAATCGGTTGGCCCTGACTAGTATTATTACGCTATCTGACTGCAAAGAACAACAACAAGACTGAAATGAAATTTTTCGTTAACACAATTAATTAATTAAGTCCCCAGCAACTATAAAACCTACAAAACCCAAGCACAAATGTAATTGTTCTGTGTGTGGGAGTGTGACTCAACGTACACATCTGGCACGGTTCTTCTTCAACAAGACAAGAATTTTTAAATACCAATTATACTGACGTGATAAAAGAAAATTAGAAATACGATAATTGCGTAAGGAAAGCAGAATTACACTCTAACACAAGAACACACGCCAGATGCTTTGTTGACTGAACCTGTAATGACGCATTATTTAGGACACTGAAATAAAAACAAACGGAGTTAGTTACCTCATTTATATTGATGAAAATCATTCTAATCCTTACATTACTTCTCAACCAGAACTCTCCAATATCACATCTCAGCAAGCACTGCCTAATAGCACATCTCAACAAACACTCTCTGCTACAACATCTCAGCACAGACTACCACGAGACCTCGACAGGCACTGACTACCACGAGCTCTCTCCAAGCACTGACTTCTACGAGCTCTCAACAAGCACTGACTTCTACGAGCTCTCGACAAGCACTGACTGCTACGAGTTCTTAACAGGCACTGACTACTACGAGCTCTCGACAAGCACTGTGGAGGCGGCTTAATAATACTCTTTGGCGCAGTGGCTCAGTGTAGCCACCTTTCACGTTATACACCTGGATAGTAGTCGCCCTGTTGCCTCTTCGTCAATGAGAAGGTGGAAGGGTTACAGGAAACCCGCAGTGGTGCATCCGAAACTACTAATGGGACCCCAGGAAAGGTTCAAAACACACACCGTTTAAGTGTTACACGCCTGAATAGAAGTCGGCATGGTGTCTCTTGCGTTCAATCGCAACGCAATTTATGTGTTTCTTCGCCAATGAGAAGGTCCAAGGTCTAAGAAAAACCCGCAGTGTTGCATCGGAAACTACTAATGGGCCCCAGAAAAAGGCTCCAAACACATGCCGTTGGAAGCATTACACGCCTGGATAGAAGTCAGCGTGTTTCCTCTTGTGTTCACTACCGACACAATTTCTGTGTGTCTTCGTCAGTGGGAAGATCCAAGTGTTAATGTAAACCAGTAGTGCTGAATTGGAAAGTACTAACGGACCCCCAGCAAAAGGTCCAAACACACACCGTTTGAAGCGTTACAGGGCTGGGTAGAAGTCGGCATGTTTTCCCTTGTGCTCAATCCCGACCCGATGTCGGTGTTTCGTCGTTATTGGGAAGGTGCAAGGGCTAAAGAAAACCCGCAGTGGTGCATCAGAAACTAATAATGCACCCCCAGGAAAGGTTCCTAACACAGACTTTGAAACGTTACCCGCCTGCATAGAAGTCAGCATGGTGAATGTTGTGATCTATCGCGATGCAATTTCTGTGTTGCTTTGTCAATGGGAAGGTCCCAGAGTTACAGGAATACAGTAGTGTTTCATTGGAAAATACTAATGTACCCCAGGAAAGGTTCCAAACGTAAACCATTTGAATCATTACAGTCCTGAATGGAAGTCGGCACGGTGCCTCTTGCGTTCAATCCAGACGCAATTTCTGTGTTTCTTTGTCAATAGGAAGGCACTAGGGTAACAGGAAACCTGCAGTGGTGCATCGGACTCTACTAATGAACACCAAGGAAACGTTTCATACGCAGACTACTTGAAGCATTACACTTCTGCATAGAAGTCGGCATGGTGCCTCTTATGTTCTATCCCGACGCAAATTCTGTGTCTCTTCGTTAATGGGAAGGTCTTGGAGTTGCAGCAAACCTGCAGTGGTGCACTGGAAACTACTAATGATCCCACGGGAAAGGTTCCAAACACAGACCGCACGAAGCGTTACACTCCTAGGTGGAAGTCGGCACGGCTCAACTTGCGTTCAATCCAGACGCAATTTCTGTGTTTCTTCGTGAATGGAAAGGTCTTAGGGTTAAAGAATACCGGCAGTGGTGCATCGAAAACTTCTGATGGACCCGCAGGAAAGTTTCAAATCACAGATTGTTTGATGCGTTACACGCCCTGATAGAAATTGTCATGGTGCCTCTTGTGTTCAATCCCGACGCAATTTCTTTGTTTTTTCGTCAATGGGAAGGTCCACGAGTTAATGAAAACCTAAAGTGGTGCATGGGAAACTACTAATAGACACCAAGGGAAGGTTCCAAACACAGCCCGTTTAAGGCGTTACAAGCTACATGGAAATCGGTATGGTGCCTCTTGTGTTCAACCCCGACGCAATTTCTGAATTTCTTCGACAATGAGAAGGTCCAAGAGTTAATGAAAACCTGAAATGGTGTATCGGAAACTACTAATGGACACCAAGGAAATATTCCAAACACAGCCCGTTTGAAGCATTACAGGCCTGAATAGCAGTCGGCATGGTGCTTCTTGTGTTCAATCCAGACGCAATTTCTGTGTTTCTTCGTCAATGGGGAGGTCCTAACGTTAAAGCAAACCCGCAGTTGTGCATCGGAAACTAGTAATGGACCCCCAAGAAAGGTCAAAGCACAGACCGTTTGAATCATTACGCGCCTGGATAGAAGTCGCCATGTACCCCTTTAGCTCAATCCCGACGCAATTACTGTTCTTGTTAGTCAATGGGAAGGTGCAACGATTACAGGAAACCTGCAGTGGTGCATGAGAAACTAGTAATGGACCCCAAGGAAATTTTCCAAACACAGACCGTTTGAAGCGTTACACGTTTGGGTAGAAGTCGGCATAGTGCCTGTTTTGTTCAATCCCGGCGCAATTTCTGTGTCTCTTCGACACTGGGAAGATACTAGTGTTAAAGTAAAGCCACAGTGGTGCATTGGAAACTATTTAAGGGCAACCAGTAACGGTACCACACACACCAACTAAAGCGTACACGCCTGGATAGAAGTCGGCATCGTGCCTCTTGTTTTCAATCCCGACGCATTTTCTGTGTTTCTTCGTCAATGGGAAGGTCCTATAGTTAAAGTAAATCCAAAGTGGGGCATCGGAATCTACTGACAAACCCGCAGGAGAGGTTCCAAAAACAGACCGTTAGAAGCAGTACACACCCGTATAGAAGTGGGTATGTTTTCTACCCCGACGCAATTTCTGTGTCTCTTCGTCAATGGGAAGGCCCAAGGGTTACAGGAAACCTATAGTGGTGTATCAGAAACTTATAATAGACCCCCAGGAGAGATTACAAGGACAGACCGTTTGACACGTTACACACCTGGATAGAATTCGCCATGGTTCCCCTTGTGTACAATCGGGAAGCAATTTCTGTTCTTGTTCGTCAGTGGGAAGGTCCAGCGTTTACATTAAACCTGTAGTGGTGCATTAAAAACTACTAATGGACCCCAAGGAAATTTTCCAAACACAGAACGTTTGAAGCGTTACACGCCTGGATAGAAGTCTGCATGGTTCCTCTAGTGTTCAATCCCGACGCAATTTCTGTGTTTCTTCGACACTGGGAAGATACTAGTGTTAAAGTAAAGCCGCAGTGGTGCATTGGAAACTACTTATGGACAACCAGTAAACGTTCCAAGAACAGACCGTTTGAAGCATTACACGCCCGGATAGAAGTCGGAATGGTGCCTCTTGTATTCGATGCTGACACAGTTTCTGTGTTTCTTCGTCAATGGGAAGGTCCAGGGGTTAACGAAAATCCGCAGTGCTGCATCGGAAACTGCTAATAGACCCAAAAAAAAGGTTCCAATCGAAGCCCGTTTAATGCGTTACGAGCCTGGATAGAAGTCGTTATCGTGCCTCTTGTGTTCAATTCCAACGCAATTTCTGTGTTTGTTCGTCAATGGGAAGGTCCTATAGTTAAAGTAAACCGACAGTGGGGCATCAGAATCAACTGATGGCCCCCCCGAAAAGGTTCCAAGTACAGACCGATTGAAGCAGTACACATCTGTATAAGTAGGCATGGTGCCTCTAGTGTTCTACCCCGAGGCATTTTCTGTGTCTCTTCGTCAATGGGAAGGCCCAAGGATTGCAGGGAACCTATAGTGGTGCATCAGAAACTTCTTGTGGACCCCCAGGAGAGGTTCCAAGGACAGACCATTTGAAGCGTTACACACCTGGATAGAAGTCGCCTTGGTTCCCCTTGTGTTCAATCCCGACGCAATTTCTGATCTTGTTCGTCAATAGGAAGGTCCAATGTCCAAAGGAAACCTTCAATGGTGCAGCAGAAACTACTAATGGACCCCAAGGAAATTCTCCAAACACAGACCGTTTGAAGCGTTACACGCCTGAATAGAAGTCGGCATGGTGCCTCTTGTGTTCAATCCCGAAGTAATTTCTGATCTTGTTCGTCAATGGCAAGGTCCAAGGGTTAACGAGAATCCGCAGTGCTGGATCGGAAACTGCTAATCGACCACCAGAAAAGGTTCCAAACACAGCCCGAGTAATGCGTTACACGCCTAGATAGAATCGGCATTGTGCCTCTTGCGTTCAATTCCGACGCAATCTGTGTTTCATCGAAAATGGGGACGCCCAAGGTTACAGAAAATCTATAGTGGTGCAACAGAAACTTCTAATGGATCCCCAGGTAACGTTCCAAAGACAGACCGTTTGAAACGTTACACACCTTGATAGACGTCGGCATGGTGCCTCTTGTGTTCAATCCCGACGAAATTTCTGTGTTTCTCCGTCAGTAGGAAGGTCCTAGAGTTAAAGTAAGCCTGTAGTGGTGCATTAGATACTACTGATATACCCCGAAGAAAGACTCCAAGCATAGACCGTTTGAAGCGTGACACGCCCTGATAGATGTCGGCATGGTGTCTCTTGTTATCAGTTCTGACGTAATTTGTTTCTCCGTCAATGGGAAGGTCCAACGGTTACAGGAAAACTGTAGTTGTGCATCGGATACTACCAATGGAACCCCAAGATAGGTTCCAAACACAGACCGTTTGAAGCGTTGCATGCCTGGATAGAAGCCAGCATGGTGCCTCTTGTGTTCAATCCCGACGCAATTTTTTGTGTCTCTTCGTCAATGTGAAGGTCCAAGGGTTAAAGTAAAACGCATTGATGCATCGGAAACTACTAAAGGACGCCCCCCAGGAAGGGTTCCAAACACAGACCGTTTGAAGCGTTACACGCCTGAATAGAAGTTGGCATGAGGCCTCTTGAGTTCACTCCCGACGCAATTTCTATGTTTCTCCGTCAATGGGAAGGTCCAAGCGTTATAGGAAACCTGCAGTGGTGCATCAGAAACTTCTAATGGATCCCCAGGAAACGTTCCAAAGACAGACCGTTTGAAGCATTAAACACCTGGATAGAAGCCGGAATGGTTCCCCTTGTGTTCAATCCCGATGCAATGTCTGTGCTTCTTCGTCATTGGAAAGGTGCAAGGTTAAAAGAAAACCCGCAGTGGTGAATTGCAAACTACTAATGGAGAACCAGTAAAGGTTCCAAACACATATCATTTGAGGCATTACACGCCTTGATAGAAGTCGGCATGGTGCCTTTTGTGTTAAATCCCGTCGCAATTTCTGTGTTTTTCCGACAGTGGGAAGGTCCTAGACTGAAGTAAGAGTGCAGTGGTGCATCGGAAACTACTGATGGACCCCGAAGAAACATTCCAAGCACAGACCGTTTGAAGCGTTACACGGCCGGATATAAGTGGGCATGGTGCCTCTTGTGTTCAATCCTGACGCAATTTCTGTGTTTCTTCGTCAATGGGAAGGTCCAATGGGAAAGTGAACTCGCAATTATGCATCAGAAACTACTAATGCACCACCAGGAAAGGATCCAAACACAGACCGTTTGAGGCGTTACACGCCTGGATAGAAGTTGGCATCGTGCCTCTTGAGTTCAATTTCGACGCAATTTCTGTGTTTCTTCGTCAATGGTAACGTCCAAGGTTTAACGTAAAGCGCAGTGCTGCATTGGAAACTAGTAATGGTCCCCCAAAAGAGGTTCCAAACACAGCCCATCAAAGCACCGTGATAGATGTCGGTATGGTGCCTCGTGTGTTCAATCCCGACGCAATTTCTGTGTTTCCTCGTGAATGGGAAGGTGCAAGAGATAAAGAAAACCCACAGTGGTGCATCCGAAACTAATAATGGAGGCCCAGAAAATGATCCAGACACAGATCTTTTGTAGTGTTACACGCCTGGATGAAAGTCTGCATGGTGCCTCTTGTGTTCATTCACGACGCAATTACTGTGTCTCTTCGTCTATAGGATGCTCCAAGGATTAAAGTAAACCCACAGTGGTTTATTGGAAACTACTAATGGACAACCTGGAAAGGTTCCAAACACACACCCTTTGAAACGTTACACTCCTTGAGATGTCGGCATGTTGTCCATTGTGTTCAATTCCGACGCAATTTCAGTGTTTCTCCGTCAGTGGGAAGGTCCTAGGCTTAAAGCAAGCCGACAGTGTTGCATCGGAAACTACTGATGAACCCCGAAGAAAGATTCCAAGCACACACCGTTTGAGGCGTTACACACCTGGATAGAAGTCGGCATGGTGCCTCTTGTGTTCAATTCAGACGCAATTTCTGTGTTTCTTCGACTATTGGAAGGTCCAAGTGTTACAGGAAATCTGCAGTAGTGCATCGGAAACTACAAATTGACCCCAGGAAAGGTTCCAATCACAGTCCCATTAAAGCGTTACACGCCTGGATAGAAGTCTGCATGTTGCCTCATGTGTTCAATCCCGACGCAATTTCGGTGTGTCTTCGTCAATGGGAAGGTCCTAGGGTTAAAGTAAACCCACAGTGGTTTGTCGGAAACTACTGATGGACCCCCAGGATAAGTTCCAAGAACAGACCGTTTGAAGCGTTATACGCCTGGATAGAAGTCGCCAAGGTGCCTCTTGTGTTCAATCCCGACGCAATTTCTGTGCTTCTTCCTCAATGGGAAGGTCCAAGTCTTAATGTAAACTCGCAGTGTTGCAATGGAAACTACTAATGCACCACCAGGAATGGATCCAACCACAGACTGGAGCGTTAACGCCTCTATAGAAGTCGGCATGGTGCCTCTTGTGTTCAATCACGACGCAATTTCTGTGTTTCTTCGACTATTGGAAGGTCCAAGTGTTACAGGAAATCTGCAGTAGTGCATCGGAAACTACAAATTGACCCCAGGAAAGGTTCCAATCACAGTCCCATTAAAGCGTTACACGCCTGGATAGAAGTCTGCATGTTGCCTCATGTGTTCAATCCCGACGCAATTTCGGTGTGTCTTCGTCAATGGGAAGGTCCTAGGGTTAAAGTAAACCCACAGTGGTTTGTCGGAAACTACTGATGGACCCCCAGGATAAGTTCCAAGCACAGACCGTTTGAAGCGTTATACGCCTGGATAGAAGTCGCCAAGGTGCCTCTTGTGTTCAATCCCGACGCAATTTCTGTGCTTCTTCCTCAATGGGAAGGTCCAAGTCTTAATGTAAACTCGCAGTGTTGCAATGGAAACTACTAATGCACCACCAGGAATGGATCCAACCACAGACTGGAGCGTTAACGCCTCTATAGAAGTCGGCATGGTGCCTCTTGTGTTCAATCACGACGCAATTTCGTCAATGGGAATGTCCAAGAGTTACACGAACCCCGCTGTGGTGCATCAGAAATGCTAATGGGATCCCAGGAAAGGTTCCAATCACAGATCGTCTGAAGTGTTACACGCCTATATAGAAGTCTGCATGGTGAAACTTGTGTTTATCCCGACGGATTTTATGTGTTTCTTCCTCAACGCGAACGTCCAAGGGTTAAAGTAAACGCGCAGAGGTGCATCGGAAACTGATAATGCACCCACAGGAAAGGTTCCAAGCACAGAACGCTTGTTGCGTTACACGCCTTTATAGAAGTCGGCATTGTGATTCTTGTGTTCAATCCCGACACAATTTCTGTGTTTTCTCCTCAATGGGAAGGTCCAAGGTTTAAAGTAAACCCGCTGAGGTGCATCGGAAACTGGTAATGCACCTACAGGAAAGATTACAAACACAGACCGTTTGAAGCGTTACTCGCCTGGATGGAAGTCTGCATGGTGCCTCTTGTGTTCAATCACGATGGAATTGCTGCGTTTTTACGTCAATGGGAAGGTCCAACGGTTACAGGAAACCTGCACTTGTCATCGGAAACTACTAATGGACCCCCGAGAAAAGTTCCAAACACTTACCGTTTGATGCGCTACACGCCTGTGTAGAAGCCAGCATGGTGCCTCTTGTGTTCAATACCGACGCCATTTCTGTGTTTCTTAGTCAATAGGAAGGTCCAAGGGTCACAGAAAATATTCATTTGTGCATCGGAAACTACTAATGGATCCCCAGGAAAGGTTCAAGCACAGACCGTTTGAAGCGATACACGCTCGTGTGGAGGTGGGCATGTTTTTTGTATTCAATCATGAAGCAATTTCTCTGTTTCTTAGTCAATGGGAAGGTTCAAGGTAAAATGTAAACCATGAGTGGTGCATTAGAAACAAATAATGGACACCCAGGAAAGGTTCCAATCACAGATCGTTACACGCCTATATAGAAGTCGGCATGGTGATTCTTGTGTTCTACCCCGACGCAATTTCTGTGTTTCTTCCTCAACGGGAAGGTTCAAGGGTTAAAATAAATGCGCAGAGATGCATCGGAAACTGATAATGCACCCACAGGAAAGTTTCCAAGAACAGACCGTTTGTCGCGTTGCACGCCTATCTAGAAGTCGCCATTGTGATTCTTATGTTATATCCCGACCCAATATCTGTATTTCTTCCTCAATTGGAAGGTCCAAGGTTTAAAGTAAACCCGAAGTGGTGCATCAGAAACTGGTAATGCACCCACAGCAACGGTTCCAGGCACAGACCGTTTGAAACAGTACACGCCTGGATGGAAGTCCGCATGGTGGCTCTTGTGTTCAATCCCGACGGAATTGCTGCGTTTGTTTGTCAATGGGAAGGTCCGAGGGTGAAAGGAAACCTGCAGTGGTGCATCGGTATCTACTAATATACCCCAAAGAACGATTCAAAACACAGACCGTTTGAAGAGTTACACACCTCGATAGAAGTCGGCATGGTGCCTCATGTGTTCATTCCCGACACAATTTCTGTCTTCCGTCCTCAATGGGAATGTCCAGCAGTTAAAGGAAACCCGCAGTGGTACATCGGAAGCTACTAAAGGACCCCCAGGGAAGGTTCCAAGCACAGAGTGTTTGAAGCGCTACACGCCCGGATGGAAGCTGGCATGGTGAATCTTGTTTTCAATCCCGACGCAATTTCTGTGTCTCTTCGTCAATGGGAAGGTATAACGGTTACAGGAAAACCGCCGTGGGCATCGGAGGCTACTAATGCAACCCAAGGAAAGGTTCCATACAGAGACCATTTGAAGGGTTACACACCTAGATAGAAGTCGGCATGGTGCCTCTTGTGTTCAATAACGACGATATTTCTGTGTTTCTTCGTCAGTGGGAAGGTCCAAGGCTCAAGTGAACTCACAGTGATGTATCTCTGCACTCCAAGGAGAGGTTCGGAGACCGTTGGAAGTGGTGCACGCTTGGATAGAAGTCGACAAGATGCCTCTTCTGTTCAGTTCCGACGTAATTTCTGTGATTCTTCGTCAATGGTAACTTCCAAGGTTTAAAGTAAACCCGCAGTGGTGCATCGGAAACTGCTAATGGACCCCAGGAAAGTTTCCAAACGCAGACTGATTGAAGCATTACACACCTGGATGGAAGTCGGCATGTTGCCTCTTTCGTTCAATCTCGACGCAATTTCTGCGTTTCTTCGTGAATTTGAATGTACAAGGGTTGACGTAAATTCGCAGTGCCACATCGGAAACTACGAATGGAGCTCATGGAAATGTTCCAAACACAGCCAATTTGAAGCATTACACGCCTAGATAGAAGTCGTCATGGTGCATCTTGTGTTCAATCCCGACGCAATTTCTGTGTTTCTATGTTAAAGGGAAGTTCCAAGGGTTACAGGAAACCTGTACTGATGCATCAGAAACTACTAATGGACCCCAAGGAAAGGTTCCATACAAAGACCGTTTGATGGGTTACACATACGGATAGAAGTCGAAATGGTGCCGCTTGTGTTAAATTCCGACGAAATTTCTGTGTTTCTTCTTCAACGGGAAGGTCCAAGGGTTACAGAAAAGATGCAGTGGCGCATCGGAATGGACCCCCTGGAAAGGTTCCAAACACAGAAGATTTAAACCGTTACACGCCGGGATAGAAGTCGGCATGGGGCCTCTTGTGTTCAATCCGAACGCAATTTCTGTGTCTCTTTGTCAATGGGAAGTTCCAAGGGTTAAAGTAAGCCCATAGTGGTGCATTGGAAACTAACAATGGACCCACAGAAAAGATTCCAAGCAGAGACCGTTTGAAGCGTTACACGCATGGATAGAAGTCGGCATGGAACCTCTTCTGTTCAGTCTCGACGCAATTTCTGTGTTTCTTCGTCAATGGGAAGATCCAAGGGCTACAGGAAACCTGAAGTGGTGCATCGGAAACTACTAATGGACCCCAAGGGAAGGTTCTAAAACGGACCGTCTGGAGGGTTACACGCCAGTATAGATGTCGGCATGGTGCTTCTTGTGTTCAATTCTCACGCAATTTCTGTGTTTCTTCGTCAATGAGTAAATCCAAGCGTTACAGTAAACCCGCAGGGTTGCATCGGAAACTACTAATGGACCAACAGGAAAGGTTCCAAACACAGACAGTTTGAAGCGTTATTCGCCCGAATAAAAGTCGGCATGGTGCCTCCTGTGTTTATTCCCGATGTGATTTCCATCGTAAACTACTACCTTGTCCCCAGGAATGGTTCCAAACACAGACCCTTTGATGCGTTACACGCCTGGATAACAGTCAGAAAGGTGCCTCTTGTGATCAATCCCGACACAATTTCTGTGTTTCTTTGTCACTCGGAAGGTCCGACCGTTACAGGAAAACTGCAGTGGAGCATGGGAAACTACAATGTACCCCCAAGAAAGGTTCTAAAGATAGATCGTTTAAAGCGTTACATGCCTGGATAGAATTCGGCATGGTGCCTCTTGTCTTCAACCCTAACGCCATTTCTGTGTTTCTCCGTCAATGGGAAGGTCCAAGGGTTACAGGAAACCTGCAGTGGTATATCAGAAATTACTAATGGACTCCCAGGAAAGGGATGAAAAACAGTCTGATTGAAGCATTACACGCCTCTATAGATGTCGGCATGGTGCCTCTTTTGTTCAATCCCGACGCATTTTCTATGTATGTTCGTCAATGGGGAGAACCAAGGGTTAAAATGAACACGCAGTAGTGCATCGGAAACTAATAATGGACCCCTAGAAATGGTTCCAAACACAGATCGATAAAGCGTTACGCGCCTGGATATGAGTCGCCATGGTGCTACTTGTGTTCAATCCCGACGGAAATTCTGTTGTTTGTTCCACAATAGAATGGTCAAAGGGCTAGAAAAAACTGTGGTGATGCATCGGAAAGTAATAATGGACTCGCACAAAAGGTTCCAAGCACAGACCGTTTGATGCGTAACACGCACGAATAGATGTCGGCATGGTGCCTCTTGCGTTCAACCACGATTCAATTTCTGTCTCTCTTGGTGAATGGGAAGGTCCAAAGGTTAATGTAAATCAGCAGCGGTGCATCAGAAACTACTAAAGGACCCCACGGAAATGTTCCAAGCACAGACCGCTTGAATCGTTACACACCTGGATAGAAGACGGCATGTTGCCTCTTGTGTTCAATCCTGACGCAGTTTCTGTTTTTATTCGGCAATGGGATTATCCAAGGGTTACAGGAAACCTGCAGTGGTGCATCGCCAACTACTAACGGATCTCCAGGAAAGGTTCTAAATACAGACCGCTTCAAGCATTACACGCCTGTATAAAAGTCGCCATGGTGCCTCTTGTGTTCAATCCCGACACTATATCTGTGTTTCTTCGTCAATGGGAAGGACCAAGAGTTAAAGTAAACCTGCAGTGGTGTATTGGAAACTACTAATGGACCCCCAGGCTCCAAACACACACATGTTGAAACATTGCAGGCCTGAATAGCAGTCTGCATGGTGCTTCTTGTGTTGAATCCAGACGCAATTTCTGTGTTTCTTCGTCAATGGGCAGGTCCTAGCGTTAAAGCAAACCCGCAGTGATGCATCAGAAACCACTAATGGACCACCAGGAAAGGTTCCAAAAACAGACCGTTTGAAGCTTTACATGCCTGGATAGAAGTCGGCATTGTGCCTCTTGCGTTCAATCCCGATTCAATTACTGTGTCTCTTCGTCAATGAGAAGGTCCCAAGGTAAAAGGAAATCTGCAATGGTGCATCGGAAACAACTAAAGTACACCCAGAAAGGTTCCAAACACAGACCGTTTGAAGCGTTACACGCTTGGTTAGAAGACAACATGTTGCCTCTTGTGTTCAATTCCCACGCAATTTCTGTGTTTCGTCGAAAATGGCAACGTCTAAGGGTTATAGGAAATCTCCAGTGGTGCATCGGAAACTACTAACGGATCCCCATTAAAGGTTTCAAACACAGGCAGTTCGATGCGGTACACGCCTGTATAGAAGTCGGCATGGTGCTTCTTGTGTTCAATCCCGACGCTAGTTCTGTGATTCGTCGTCAATGGGAACATCTAAGGGTTACAGGAAACCTTCAGTGGTGAATTGTAAACGACTAATGGACCCAGAATATTGGTTCCAAACACAGACCATTTTAAACGTTAGACGCCTGTGTAGAAGTCAGCATGTCGCCTCTTGTGTTCAATTCTACGCTATTTCTGTGTTTCTTCGTCAATGAGGAAGGTCCAAGGGCTACAGAAAAGCTGCTGTGGCGAATCGGAAACTACGAAAAGACGCCCAGAAAAAGTTCCAACCACAGACCGTTTGAAGCGTTACACGCCTGGATAAATGTCGGCATGGCACCGCTTGTGTTCAATCACGACAGACATTCTGTGTTTCTTCGTTAGCCGGCCGCTTTGGCTGAGCGGTTCTAGGCGCTTCAGTCTGGAACCGTGCGACCGCTATGGTCGCAGGTTCGAATTTTGCCTCGGGCATGGATGTGTGTGATGTCGTTAGGTTAGTTCGGTTTAAGTAGTTCTACGTTCTAGGGGACTGATGACCTCAGCAGTTAAGTCCCATAGTACTCAGAGCCATTTTTTTCTTCGTAAATGGGAACGCCCAAGGGTTACAGGAAAACTTGAGTGGTGCATCGGAAACTGCTAATGGGCCCCCAGTAAAGGATACAAACACAGATCATTGTAAGATATACACGCCTGTATAAAAGTCGCCATGGTGCCACTTGCGTTCAATCCCGACGGAATTACTGTTGTTTCTCCCACAGTGGGAAGGTCGAAGGGTAAAAAAAAACCTGCAGTGGTGCATCTCAAACTACAAATGGACTCCCAGGAAAGGTTCCAAGCACAGACCGTTTGAAGCATAACACGCACGAATAGAAGACGGCATGTTGCCTCTTGCGTTCAATCCCGAATCAATTTCTGTGTCTCTTCGTCAATGGGAAGGTCCAAAGCTTAAAGTAAATCTGCAGCGTTGCATCGGAAACTGCTAAAGGACTCCCAGGAAAGGTTCCAAACACAGACCGTTTGAAGCGTTACACGCCTGAATAGAAGTCGGCACGGTGCTTCTTGTGTTCAATCCCGACGCAAGTTCTGTGATTCTTCGCCAAAGGGAAGTTCCAAGGGTTACAGAAACCCTGCAGTGATGCACCAGAAACTACTAATGGACCCCAAGGAAAGGTCCGAAACACAGACCGTTTGAAGCGTTACACGCCTGGATGGAAGTTGGCATTGCGACTCTTGTGTTCAATCCCGAAACTATTTCTGTGTTTCTTCGTCAAAGGAAAGTTCCACGTGCTACAGGAAACCTGCAGTGATGCACCGGAAACTACTAATGGACCCCAAGGGAAGGTACCAAACACAGACCATTTTAAGCATTTTACGCCTGGATAGAAGTCGACATGGTGTCTCTTGTGTTCAGTTCCGACGCAAATTCTGAGTTTCTTCGTCAATGGAAAGTTAAAAGGTTCAAAGCAAATCTGCAGTGGTCCATTGGAAACTACTAATCGACCGCCAGGATGGGATACAAACACAGACTGATGATAAATTACATGCCTGGATAGCAGACGGCATTAAGACTCTTGTGTTCAATCCGGACGCAATTTCAGTGTTTCGTCGTCAATGGGAACGTCTAAGAGTTACAGGAAACCTTCAGTGGTGAATTGGAAACTACTAATGGACCCAAAGTAATGGTTCCAAAGACAGACAGTTAGATACGTTACATGCCTGTATAGAAGTCAGCATGGTGCCTCTTGTGTTCAATTCCACGCTATTTCTGTGTTTCCTTGTCAATGGGAATGTCAAAGGGATACAGGAAAGCTGCAGTGGCGCATCAGAAACTACGAAAGGACACCCCGAAAAGGTTCCAAACAAAGACCGTTTTAGGCTTTACACTCTTGGATAGAAGTTGGCAACGGGGCCACTTGTGTTCAATCCCAACGAAACATTTTGTATTTCTTCGTCAATAGGAGGATCCAAGCGGTACAGTAAACCCGTAGGGTTGCATCGGAAACTACTAATGGACCAACAGGAAAGGTTCTAAACACAACCCGTTTGAAGCGTTACACGCCTGGATACAGGTCGGCATGGTGACTCTTGTAATCAATCCTGACGCAATTTCAGTGTTTCTTTGTCAATGGGCAGGTCCAAGGGTTACAGCAAGCCTGCGGTGGTACTAATGGACCCCAAGGAAAGGTGCCAAACAAAGACCGTTTCAAGTGTTACACGCCTGGATATAAGTCGTCATGGTGCCTCTTGTGTTCAATCCTGGCGCAATTTCTGTGTTTCTTCGTCAGTGGGAAGATACGAGGTTTAAAGTAAATCTGCAGTGGTGTATCGGAAACTACTAATGTACCACCAGGAAATGTTACAATCACAGACTGCTTGAAGCAACAGACCTGGATAGAATTCGGCCTGGTGCCTTTTGTGTTCTATCCCGACGCAATTCAGTGTTTCTTCGTCAGTGGGAAGATTCAAGGGCTAATGTACACCCGCAGTGTTGCATCGGAAACTACCAACGCACCCCAGGAAAGGTTCAAAACACAGTCGGCTTGAAACTTTACACACATGGATAGAAGACGCCATGGTGCCTGTTGTGTACAATCCCGATGCAATTTCTGTGTTTCTTCCTCAATGGGAAGAACCAAGGGTGAAACTAAACCCACAGTGGCGCATCGGGATCTACTAATAGACCCCCAGAGATGGTTCCAAGCACAAACTGGTTGAAGCATTACAAGCCCAGATCAAAGTCAGCATGGTGCCTGTTGTGTTCAATCCCGACGCAATATCTGTGTCTCTTCGTCAATGGGAAGGTCCATAGTTTAAACTAAACCCCGAGTGGAGCATCGCAAATTGCTAATGGAACCCCAGGAATGGTTCCAAACAGAGACCGTTTGAAGCGTTACACGTCTGGATAGAAGTCAGCATTGTGCCTCTTGTGTTCAATTCCGACGCAATTTCTGTGATTATTGGTCAATGGGAAGGTTCAAGGGTTACAGGAAACCTGCAGTCATGCATCGGAAACTCGTAATACAACCCCAGGATAGGTTCCAAACACAGACCACTCAAAGCATTACACGCATGGATAGATGTCGGCATGGTGCCTTTTGTGTTCAATCCCGACGCAATTTCAGTGTTTCTTCGTCAGTGGGAAGATTCAAGGGCTAATGTACACCCGCAGTGTTGCATCGGAAACTACTAACGCACCCCAGGAAAGGTTCAAAACACAGTCGGCTTGAAGTGTTACACACATGGATAGAAGACGCCATGGTGCCTGTTGTGTACAATCCCGACGCAATTTCTGTGTTTCTTCCTCAATGGGAAGAACCAAGGGTGAAACTAAACCCACAGTGGTGCATCGGGATCTACTAATAGACCCCCAGAGATGGTTCCAAGCACAAACTGGTTGAAGCATTACAAGCCCAGATCAAAGTCAGCATGGTGCCTGTTGTGTTCAATCCCGACGCAATATCTGTGTCTCTTCGTCAATGGGAAGGTCCATAGTTTAAACTAAACCCCGAGTGGAGCATCGCAAATTGCTAATGGAACCCCAGGAATGGTTCCAAACAGAGACCGTTTGAAGCGTTACACGTCTGGATAGAAGTCAGCATTGTGCCTCTTGTGTTCAATTCCGACGCAATTTCTGTGATTCTTGGTCAATGGGAAGGTTCAAGGGTTACAGGAAACCTGCAGTCGTGCATCGGAAACTCGTAACACAACCCCAGGATAAGTTCCAAACACAGACCACTCGAAGCATTACACGTTTGGATAGATGTCGCCATCGTGCCTTTTGTGTTCTATCCCGACGCAAATTCTGTGTTTCTTCGTCAGTGGGAAGATCCAAGGATTAAAGTAAACCTGCAGTTTTGCATCGGAAACTGCTAATGTACCCCCAGGAAATGTTACAAACACAGACCGCTGGAAGCATTATACACCTGGATGGAATTCGGCCTGGTGCCTTTTGTGTTCTATCCCAACGCAATTTCTGTGTTCCTTCGTCAATGGGAAGGTCCAAGGGTTACAGGAAACCTGCAGCAGTGCATCGGAAACTGCTACTCGACCCCCAGGAAAAGTTCCAACACAGATCCTTTGAAGCGTTACACGGCTAAATAACAGTCGGAATGGTGCCTCTTGTGATCAATCCCGACAAAATTTCTGTGTCTCTTCGTCAATGGGAAGTTCCAAACTTTAAAGCAACCCCGAGTGGTACATCGGAAACTGCTAAAGGAACCCCAGGTATGTTTCCAAACAAAGACCGTTTGAAGCGTTACACACCGGGATAGAAGTCGGCATGGTGCTTCTTTTGTTCGATCCCGACGCAATTTCTGTGTTTCTTGACCAATGGGATGCTCCAAGAGTGTTAGGAAACCTGCAGTCCTGCATCTGAAACTCCTAATACACCCCCAGGATAGGTTCCAAACACAGACCACTCGAAGCATTACACGCCTGGATAGATGCCGGCATGGTGCCTTTTGTGTTCTATCCCGACGCAATTTCTGTGATTCCTCCTCAGTGGGATGATCTGAGGTTTCACGTAAACCCGCAGTGGTGCATCAGAAAGTGCTAATGGGCTCCCAGGAAAGGTTCCAAACACAGATCGTTTGAAGCTTATACGCCTAGAGAGACGTCGGCATGGTGCCTCTTTTCTTCAATCCCTACGCAATTTCTGTGTTTCCTCGACAATGTGAAGGACCAATAGTAAAAGAAAACCTGCAGTGGTCCATCGGAAACTTCCAATGGAGCGCCAGGAAAGGTTCCAAACATGGGCCGGTTAAAGCGTTACAGGCCTGTATAGAAGTCGGCAATGAGCCTCTTGTGTTCAATACCGACGCAATTTCTGTGCTTCTTCGTCGATGGGAGGGTCCATGGGTTACAAGAAACCTGCACTGGTGCATCGGAAACTAGTAATGGAGCCACAGGAAAGGTTTCAAACACAGACCGTTTGAAGTGTTACTCGCTTTGATAGAAGTCGGAATGGTGCCTGTTGTGTTCAACCCCGACGCAATTTCTGTGTTTCTTCGTCATTGAGAAAGTCCAAGGGTTAAAGTAAACCTGCAATGGTGCATCTGAAACTACTAATGGGCCCCGAGGAAAGGTTCCAAACACAGACCTTTTGAAGCTTATACGCCTAGATAGAAGTCTGCATGGTGCCCCTTTTGTTCAATACCGACGTAATATCTGTGTTTCCTCGTCAATGTGAAGGGCCAGTAGTAAAAGAAAACCTACAGTGGACTATCAGAAAATTCCAATGGAACCCCAGGGAAGGTTCCAAACACAGGCCGTTGGAAGCGTTACAGGATAGATAGAAGTCCGCATGTTCTGTCTTGTGTTCAACCATGACACAATTTCTGTGTTTATTTGTCAATGGAAAGGCCCAAGGGTTAAAGTAAACCCACAGTGATGCATTGGAAAAATACTAGTGGACCCCAGGAAGTGTTACAAACATAGACCGTTTGAAGCGTTACACACCTGGATAGAAGTCGGCAATGTGCCTCTTGTGTTGAATCCCTACGAAATTTGTGTGTTTCTTCATGAATGGGAAGGTCCGAGGGTCAACGTAAACCCACAGTTGTACATTGGAAACTACTACTGGGCGAACAGGAGGGGTTCAACACACAAACCGTTTGAAACGTAACACGCCTGGATAGAAGTCGGCATGCTGCCTCATGTGTTCAATCCTGACGCAATTTCTGTGTTTCTTCGTCAATGGGAATGTCACAGTGTTAAAGTAACCCAGCAGGTGTGCATCGGACACTACTAATCGATCCCCAGGACTGGTTCTAAACACAGACCACTTGAGGCGTTACACGCCTGGATAGAAGTGGGCATGGTGCCTCTTGTATTCAATCCTGTTTCATTTTCTGTGTTTCCTCGTCAATGGGAAGGGCCAATGGTAGTAGAAAACCCGCAGTGGTCCATAGGAAACTTCTATTGGACCCCCAGGAAAGGTTCCTAACACAGATCGTTTGAAGCGTTACCCGCCTGGATAGAAGTCGGCAAGGTGCCTCTTGTGTTCAAACCGGACGCAGTTTCTGTGTTTCTTCGTCAGTGGGAAGGTCCAAGGGATTAAGTAAATCCACAGTGGTGCATAGAAAACTACAAATGGACCCCCTGTATAGGTTCCAAACACAGACAGTTTAAAGCGTTACACGTCTGGATAGAAGTCGGCATGGTGCCTCTTGTGTTCGATCCCGACGCACGTACTGTGTTTCTTCGTCAGTGGGAAGTTCCAAGGATTAATGTAAACCCACAGTGGTGCATCCGAAACTACGAATGGACCCATTGGAAAGGTTCCAAGCACAGACCGTTTGAAGCTTACACGCCTAGAAAGAAGTCGGCACGGTGCCTCTTGTGATGAATCCCGACTCAATATCTGAGTTTCTTTGTCAAATGGAAGGTCCAAGGGTTACAGGAAACCTGCAGTGGTGTATTGGAAACTTCTAATGGACCCCCCAGGAAATGTTCCGAACATGGACCGTTTTAACTGTTACATGCCTGGATAGAAGTCGGCATGGTGCCCCTTGTGTTCAATCCCGAATCAATTTCTGTGTTTCTTCATGAATGGGAAGGTCCAAGGGTTGAAGTAAACCCGCAGTGGTGCATCGGAAACTACTAATGGACTCCCAGGAAATGTTCCAAACACAGACCGTTTGAAGCGTTACACGTCTGGATAGATGTCGGCATGGTGCCTCTTGTGTTCAATCCCAACGCAATTACTGTGTTTCTTCGTCATTGGGAAAGTTGAAGTGTTACATCTACATCTACATCTACATGATTACTCTGAAATGCACATTTAAGTGCTTGGCAGAGTGTTCATCAACCACAATCGTACTATATCTCTAACATTCCACTCCCGAACAGCGCGCGGGAAAAACGAACACCTAAACCTTTCTGTTCGAGCTCTGATTTCTCTTATTTTATGTTGATGATCATTCCTACCTATGTAGGTTGGGCGCAACAAAATGTTTTCGCATTCGGAAGAGAAAGTTGGTGACTGAAATTTCGTAAATAGATCTCGCCGCGACGAAAAACGTCTTTGCTTTAATGACTTCCATTCCAACTCGCGTATCATATCTGCCACACTCTCTCCCCTATTACGTGATAATACAAAACGAGCTTCCCTTTTCTGCACCCTTTCGATGTCCTCCGTGAATCCCACCTGGTAAGGATCCCACACCGCGCAGCAATATTCTAACAGAGGACGAACGAGTGTAGTGTAAGCTGTCTCTTTAGTGGACTTGTCCATCTTCTAAGTGTCCTGCCAATGAAACGCAACCTTTGGCTCGATTCCCCACTATATTATCTATGTGGTCTTTCCAACTGAAGTTGTTCGTGATTTTAACACCTAGGTACTTAGTTGAATTGACAGCCTTGAGGATTGTACTATTTATCGAGTAATCGAATTCCAAACGGATTTCTTTTGGAACTCATGTGGATCACCTCACACTTTTCGTTATTTAGCGTCAACTGCCCCCTGCCACACCATACAACAATCTTTTCTAAATCGCTTTGCAACTGATACTGGTCTCCGGATGACCTTACTAGACGGTAAATTACAGCATCATCTGCGAACAACCTAAGAGGGCTGCTCAGATTGTCACCCAGGTCATTTATATAGATCAGGAACAGCAGAGGTCCCAGGACGCCTCCCTGGGGAACACCTGATATCATTTCAGTTTTACTCGATGATTTGCCGTCTATTACTACGAACTGCGACCTTCCTGACAGGAAATCACGAATCCAGTCGCACAACTGAGACGATAACCCATAGGCCCGCAGCTTGATTAGAACTCGCTTGTGAGGAGCGGTATCAAAAGCTTTCCGGAAATCTAGAAATACGGAATCGAGATCCACTGTCGATAGCGGCCATTACTTCGTGCGAATAAAGAGCTAGCTGCGTTGCACAAGAACGATGTTTACTGAAACCATGCTGATTACGTATCAATAGATCGTTCCCTTCGAGGTGGTTCATAATGTTTGAATACAGTATATGCTCCAAAACCCTACAGCAAACCGACGTCAATGATATAGGTCTGTAGTTCGATGGATCACTCCTACTACCCTTCTTAAACACTGGTGCGACCTGCGCAATTTTCCAATCTGTAGGTACAGATCTATCGGTGAACAAGCGGTTGTATATGATTGCTAAGTAGGGAGCTATTTTAACAGCGTAATCTGAAAGGAACCTAATCGGTATACAATCTGGACCTGAAGACTTGCCCGTATCAAGCGATTTGAGTTGCTTCGCAACCCCTAAGGTATCTACTTCTAAGAAACTCATGCTAGCAGCTGTTCGTGTTTCAAATTCTGGAATATTCCATTCGTCTTCCCTGGTGAAGGAATTTCGGAAAACTGCGTTCAATAACTCCGCTTTAGCGGCACAATCGTCGGTAACAGTACTATTGGCACTGCGCAGCGAAGGTATTGACTGCGTCTTGCCGCTTGTGTATTTTACATACGACCAGAATTTCTTCGGATTTTCTACCAAATTTCGAGACAATGTTTCGTTGTGGAACCTATTAAAGGCATCTCGCATTGAAGTCCCTGCAAAATTTCGCGCGTCTGTAAATTTCAGCCAATCTTCGGGATTTCGCGTCCTTCTGAACTTCGCATGCTTTTTCCGTTGCCTCTGCAACAGCGTTCGGACCTGTTTTGTGTACCATGGGGGATCAGTTCCATCTCTTACCAATTTATGAGGTATGAATCTCACAATTGCTGTTGCTACTATATCTTCGAATTTGAGCCACACCTCGTCTACATTAGCATAGTCAGTTCGGAAGGAATGGAGATTGTCTCTTAGGAAGGCTTCTAGTGACACTTTATTCGCTTTTTTAAATAAAATTATTTTCCGTTTGTTTCTGGTGGATTTGGAAGAAACGGTATTGAGATTAGCTACAACGTCCTTGTGATCACTAATCCCTGTATCAGTCATGATGCTCTCTATTAGCTCTGGATTGTTTGTGTCTAAGAGGTCAAGTGTGTTTTCGCAACCATTTACAATTCGCGTGGGTTCGTGGACTAACTGCTCGAAATAATTTTCGGAGAAAGCACTTAGGACAATCTCGGAAGATGTTTTCTGCCTACCACCGGTTTTGAACAAGTATTTTTGCCAACATATCGAGGGAAGATTGAAGTTCCCACCAACTATAACCGAATGAGTGGGGTGTTTATTTGTTACGAGACTCAAATTTTTTCTGAACTGTCCAGCAACTATATCATCGGAGTCTGGGGGTCGGTAGAAGGAGCCAATTATTAACTTAGTTCGGCTGTTAAGTATAACCTCCACCACTACCAATTCGCACGGAGTATCTATTTCGACTTCACTATAAGATAAACCACTACTGACAGACACAAACACTCCACCACCAATTCTGCCTAATCTATCTTTCCTGAACACCGTCTGAGACTTCGTAAAAATTTCTGCAGAACTTATTTCAGGCTTTAGCCAGCTTTTTGTACCTATAACGATTTCCGCTTCTGTGCTTTCTATTAGCGCTTGAAGCTCAGGGGCTTTCCCAGCACAGATACAACAATTTACAACTACAATTCCGACCGTTCCTTGATCCAAGCATTTCCTGTATTTGCCATGCACCCTTTGAGATTGCAGCCCACCCCGTACAAAACCCGAGGCCTTCTAACCTAAAAAACCGCCCAGTCCACGCCACACAGCCTCCGCTACCCGTGTAGCCGCCAGCTGAGTGTAGTGAACTCCTGACCTATTCAGCGGAACCCGAAACCCCACCACCCTATGGCGCTAGTCAAAGAATCTGCAGCCAACAATGCCGCAAAACCGTCTGAGCCTCTGATTCAGACCCTCCACCTGGCTCTGCACCAAAGGTCTGCAGTCGGTTCTGTCAACGATGTTGCAGATGGTGAGCTTGCCTTCATCTTGTAAGCAAGACCGGCAGCCTTCACCAAATCAGATAGCCGCTGGAATCCAGAGAGAATTTCCTCAGATCCAAAGCGACACACGTCATTAGTGCCGACATCTACCACCACCTGCAGCTGGCTGCACCCTGTGCTCTTCATGGCATCCGGAAGGACCCTTTCCACATCAGGAAGGACTCCACCCGGAATGCACACTGGATTTCTTCCCCTCCTTAGCCGCCAAATCCCTAGGGGGCCCAATGACGCGCCTAACATTGGAGCTCCCAATTACCAATAAGCCCACCCTCTGCGTTTGCTGGACATTGAAGGCTGAGAATGATCCTCTGAAACAAGGCAGGCAGCTGCATCTGGCTCAGCCAGAGACAGTACCTGCAACCTGTTTGTCAGACGAATGGGGGAGGCTTTCTGATCAGCCTCCGGGGACGATTTTCGCTGCCTGCCACGCCTTGGAACGACCTCCCGATCAACCACAGGCGAGGGCTCAGCCCCACTGCTGGCAGCAACCGGGGCAACCACAGCGGCAGACCGATCTGGAGACAGACGGGACGAGGTTGACATCCCCGTGATACCAAAGTCTGGCTCCCCACAGTAGAGTCCATTGGCAACAGCCTCAAGCTGCGCGACCAAAGTCAGTGCTGCCTGCAGCTGTGAGCGAAGGGATGCAACTCAGCCCTCATCCGAACACAGCAATCACAGTCCCTGTCCATTCTAAACGATGTTGAACAACAGTTACTGAAACACGAGTCCGTGCCTAGATAACGCAAGGGAAACACGCAAAGAATGTATGAACTAACCTGTACAAATGCCTAACAACTGCGCTACAATCTGCCTGAATTTACGATTACAATATCTAAAACTCGAAATTACACTTCCTATACGAGACTCATACGCAATTGAAGTAAGAATGTACGAAGTAAACACAGAAAAGAAGCTATATACGTATCCTTCTGTGCTGTCGATTATAAAATAAATAAATAAATAAATAAATAAATAAAATGTTAATTACTAATTATGTATGATAGTGATTGGGTATAATTAATATTTGCTTATCTGGAACGTGGACGTTTAATTATTTGGTATCAGACACTTGACAATGGATTTTTCGTAAATGCAATGTTATTCGTAGTTGACAGTGAAATAAGACTCAAATAAACGGACTTCGTATTTGAATCGTTTCCAAAGACTGCTGCGGTAGGTGTGGACTCAAAATCTAAATCTCAGTATTAGAATAATTTGCCAGCCATGTCAATACGTCGTACAGAGGTGACTGTCTACTAAACATAAAAAAGTTTATACAGTTAGTTGAATCAGATATATTCAACGAATAAGCCTACAGTTAAATAATTCTACTTACTTTCATAAATATAAATTATTTTCAGAATCGAGTGCCTAGTAAGATTGCAACTCGCAGTGTTCTTATATAACATCAAATATGGCAGTGTACCAGTTAGTAAAATATACGTGCTTCCCGCCCCAGCTATTCTACTCGACCACCTTCTTCTTAATGAAACATAAGAGTGTCATAATTGTATTTTGTTTTATCAGCGGCATAGCGCTGCAGTTCTGTGCCATGGGCTTTATTTATTTGTCAGAGATTAATTATTTAATTAAGATTTCGCGTTTCCGAGGAAACTCACGCATGGCATGCAAATGTGCCTTTATATTGCCCCCTGAATTGCGAGGCGATAGGACACACCTGCAGGCGAGCAATTCACCTAAAGGCACAAGAAAATCTAAGGTATCTACAACTATTTACATGACATACATTATACAGTATATTATACACAAAATTTGAATGACGCGCGTCCGCCGTAAAAGTTCCTACGTTGGCAAAATAGAGTGCGCGCATGCGCAGAAGCGTCTATGTGACTCCATTATATCGTAAATTTAGGTTACGCGGCACATTATTGCAGTTCATATTGTTCGTGTGCGCGCGTGTTTCTAAGGGTCCAGATGGACCACAAGTTGCTCTTCCACTGTCATGCGGAGTATGTCACCAACAAGGGGCAAAAGCTAACCAGGGCTTTGTACCCGCTCTTCCGCAGTAGGGAACTTAACCTGCATACCAAGCTCCGCATTTACCGAACAGTTATCCTGCCTGCCCTCAGGTATGGATCTGCAGTCGCTGCACGAAGAAAATATTCCACCAAGATTATATATAAAGAGTACATTCTATGACGGGTAACTTAATTTTAAAATTACGATATTTGTTATAATCAAGACAACTTTAGATTGTTGAATATTCTTAGTTACATAGTATTGCATTAAAATGGTTCAAAGAAAAATGTCTTTTTGTTTCAGGTGCGTTGACCTACACACATCGTGTCGTTATTACAGTGTATATTCATCTGCTGCACAGGAATGTTTCACAGGTTAGTGTCGTCGTGGTAAAGTTTTTTGATCACAGTAACATCGCTGTATAACAACGTAATTGATACATAAGCACGTCCATTTCCTATTTCCATTATAGTCGTTGTGATACAGTTTGTTATGACAAAAAGCATTGTTTATTACAGATCGGACGTGACCTGTTTAGTAATTGGTCCATATGCAGTTCGTTTTCGATATTCCGTGGAAGCTTGGTTGCAGAACCTCGGACGGCACATAGCTGGCGTCGATCCTTGGACAGTCCAGGTAAGTGTGTCCGTCACATTTCGAGAACATTCCATTCCCAGAAGTTCCAACCAAAATTCTTCCACTCGTCGTGTTGTTTTCTGGACAGGCACGTTGTGACCATTTAATCCAGTTAACATCTTTAAGTTAGATACTGTAGTAATGTCACTAGACGATGCACCAATTATGCTCTTAACAGTTTCAGTTTTTTGCTAAATATAGCTTACCTAAATGTTCGTAGTTTAGTTACTTATCAAAGAAATCGTTCATCGCGTTTACAAAGGTGCGATGCATGATGAATGTCATTAACAGTTTCTTTCACATAGGTTTCTGCGTAGTTGCAGACTTAGTAATGTACGTCAATGTCCGTGAACAGTGGTTCACTACGCAATTTTTTTTAAAGTTTTATACATTTTGACACTCGTTATCGTTCAAATTTTCACATGGTAACAGTTACATTATACATCATTTTTCAAAAAACATAGGTAATCGTACAATATACACGTCACATATTTTCTTAGCATAAACATAATACAGTTACACATAAACATGTTTACATCATCATTACATAGCTATAAATTATTACATTATATCACATTTGATTACATGAATTGCAGATATTTACGTTCTCTTTAACGGTTTTGCTGGGATTTTATCGATGTTTTTTTGTGATGTCATCTGAAATTAAGATAGGTTAGACACAACATTCATTACATCAGTAGGCAAGACCACGCGTTTTCACTTCTCAATAAATATTCAAAATAATAAGAGACGGAAAACAGATTCCTCGCGTTTTGTGCGTGTGTGTATTGTGTCTGTGTGGCCTTGGCTGCTGGTAGATGCTTTTCTTGCTGAGAGATGTGCGTCTAATCTATTTCTCGAAGTAAAAGGTCCATTCACAGATGACGTCTGTCTGTTCGTCAGGTGTCATACCAAGTCAGTGGTACTTATAGTCACAAATGTTCCGTGAAAAATTAATATATCATTCACTGCTACGTAATCATAAACTTTACCTTAATATCCAGTCTTCTTGGTAGTGCCGCGGCGTTGAAAGAAAAGTTCTTCTGTCTTCAACTGCGTCACTGGTACAGCTGAAATCAAAATTTCTGTACTACTTATTATCTATATTGTAGCAAACAGAGTTTTGCGCGTTGCTTAGCAATGTTTTCATGGATATGACTTTGACATTATTTAGCATGAAATACTCTAAGATCTCGGTGTGTGTATAGCCCTAAAATTTTGTTAGTTCTAGGACAAATGGTTCAAATGGTTCTGAGCACTATGGGACTCAACTGCTGAGGTCATTAGTCCCCTAGAACTTAGTTCTAGGATGTTGTAACAGATACGCACCAGGATGCGCTATGTTAACAATAATATAAGGTCCTTCATATAGCAGACGCCACTTAGCATTGCGTCGTGTGAGTGCTACAGATTTATGATGAGTACGAAGTAGTACAAGCATTCCTGCCTTGAATTTTTGATTTCTTTTTATTATGTTTGTGTGATGTTTGTTTCGTATCTGTGCGTGATGTGTCAGTGTAGTCAATACTTCTTTTATTTTCTGTTCAGGTGTGATATCCTTGTCTGGCAACTTAGGTAATTGTTCTGTCCATTGATCGTTCTGTTTGCAATTGAATATGATCTCGTTACGTGTGTAATTTGTATTGTAAATATTTAAGTTATTGTGTACGTCTTCGAAAAGTAGGACACCCAATTAGTATGTTTTGATGAAGTATAGGTCCTCATGAATCGGTGTAGTTCTCGGAAAAGTCTCTCAGTCGCGTTACATTTTGGACTAAATTTTGAAATAAATATACTTTTAATGTTATCTTCAAGAAATTTCTCCATTTGTAAAGAGTAGTATGCTGCATTATTGGCAGAATTGCTTTAGGTTTTCCCACGCGAGTAAGGCAATCACTTGAGAATCGGCGTATTATAGCATTTGCAGTGGCGGATTTTAAGGCATAAAGTTTTATGTGTTTAGAAAATATACCGTAAAAAGCTAAGATATATTTGACGCCTCCAGAGCTTGCTGGATGCGGTCCACTGATGTCAGTACACAGAACTTCCAGGGGTTCACTCGGTAAAATAGAATGTAAATCTGTTTTTGTGGATAAATTCTGAGGTTTTGATTTTTGACATACGACACATGTTTTCAGTTCCCTGTAAATTTTTCATCTCATATTGCTAAAATAACAGTATGTGCTGAGCTTTGCCAATCCCTTTTTCGTCCCACAATGACCCCAAGCTAAGTGTGTGTGCCAAATAAAATTATGTTCAGGCTCTTTGGGAATGCATACACACCAGTTAGTAGCATTTGGATGTCGGCGATAAAATAATACATCATTGTGTAACTTGTAATACTTAGTCAAAGGATGATTGTGATTTTCTACCAGTAATGTTATTATCTTATACCAGTGAGGATCAGATTTTTGTAATTTAGCCATGTTTCTGCACATATCAATATAATATTGGTGATACTGCTTGTCTTGCATTAAGAGAATCCTGTAGTCATTTATATTTTCTAAGTCACTGTTGGTTTCATTCATACCTTGTGGAAGTCTAAACAAAGCGTCGGCAATGGTGTTGTCCTTACCTTTTATGAACTTAATTTCAAAAGAGTAGTTCTGAGGAGTAACTGCCCATTGTGATAGTCTAGGATGTACAAGTTTACAAGTTAACAAAAATGTCAGGGCCTGGTGATCGATATAAATTACTGTATGTTTGCCAAATAAATAATAATTGAATTTCTTGAATGCCCAGACTGTGGAAAGTGTTTCTAACTCAGTAGTGGAGTATGTACGCTCACATTCACTTAGAGTACGACTTGCAAATCCAATAATTCATATCTGTTCCTTTTCTGTATTCTTTACAACTTGAAATAAGCAACAGCCCAAGCCAGAACATGAAGCGTCACAAGTCATACACAAATCTAAATTGTAATCTGGATGGCTCAATATGTTTCCATTCACTAAAGCATGCTTAATTGTATTAAAGTCATTCTGGCACTGTTCCGATAAGATCCAAACATGATTCTTTCAGAGTAGATTTAACAGATGTTTACTGTTCGAAAGTGGTTGCGGTAAAAAACGTCTGAAACATGAACATAGCCCAAGGAATAATTTTAACTGCTTTTTTGTTCGAGGGCTAGGAAAGTTTCTGATAGCATCTAATTTACTGGGATCAGGACGTATTCCCTGTGAATTAATGATATGTCCTAAATATTTTATCTCACTGCAACCAAATTTTGATTTTCTAAGATTGGCGTGACTCCAGCTTGCGCAAATTTTTCTGAAATTCTTTGAAGTGTGTCAATGTGTTCATTCCAAGACTGCGTAGCTATCAGTATCTCATCTACACAGTGTGTGACTGTCTCAACTAAATCATCGCCAAGCACGGTATCCAGGGCTGTAATGAATACTCCAGAACTGACATTCAATCCGAAGGGTAGAACACAAAACTGATAGGTTCGCCCCCCGAATATAAATGCAGTATATTTCCGAGAATCAGGAGTGATACCTACTTGTCAAAATAAATTAGCGAGATCTATTGTGGAAAAATATTTTGCATCTAGTAATTTCTGTAATTGCAGTTCTAAATTTTCGGGTTTTGTGTGAACCGGTAAAATTATTTCATTAATTGCTCGTGCGTGTAACACTAGCCTAATGGTTCAATGACTTTCCAGTCTAACATTTGTTTTAGTTCTCGCCACACAGCAGGTCGTTGAGATAACGGTACGTTATATGTCTTGTGGTAGAAGATCTTGTGAGGCTTAACTTCAGTCTTATACACATACGTGTTGATAACACCTAAGCGTTTGGTAAAAACTTGTAAATATTTGGATAACACTTCCTGTAGTTTCATACGTTCTTGTACACTGAGAGCTGTAGCTTCATTTATCTTATGATCAATCAATGTTTTCAAGTCCATTAGCTCTGTGTCAGATGAGTGTGTGTGCGTGTCTTGCATGTCGTTGTCAAGTACTAACTGAACCTTGTACCCTGTACAGTGTTTGTCATGCTTTAGAGTACTCCTGTCCAAATCAATAATAATTACACTGCCTCTATCATTTACAATACATTTACATTTGGAGAAGTTTATAATGCTGTCCTTCTCATTCATAATATCTAATCCTAATACGCAATTTGTCACAAGGTTTTGTACAACCGGGAATGGCCATTGTACGGTTCCATTACCTATTTTAATGTTTACAGAAACTTGCTTCTTAACCCTACAGGACTTATTACCTAGAGCAGTAGTTATTTTACACTTTTGGGCGGGAAACTCAGGCACAGGCTAAAATTCACACATCTTTTTATAGAAATTAAAAGACAAAACGCCCACAGCTGCACCTGTATCTAAGATAATAGTAGTTGAAATCCCACCTACTACACCAGTAGTAGAGGCTAAGACAATTTTATTTGTGTTTGAACGACACTGTGTACTGTCTTGCAAAAGTACATCTGATATATTCTCATTGTGTTGTATCTTATAAATAAAACAGGTAGTTTTTGTTTACAATTATTAGGCATATCAATATTTTGTTGTTCAATGGTGGTGTCAAATAACTGCTTAACATTGAAGTCGACCCCCAAGACTTCTTCAGCCACGACCTGGGGCATAGAAGTGACTGTTTCTAGTTTGTTGCATTAGAATTTTTATTATGTACTGACACAGATTGAGGTTGTGTATCAGGTGTCACTTCTATTATATTCACATTCGGATATTGCTTGTTGTGATCTCGAAACTTTTGTAGTTGTTGTTGCTGTTGCGCATTATGACTTACGTGTCGGTCGTAAGGTATGCTCCAGTATTGTCCTGGTGGCTGCTGTGGTATAGCAGTGTTTGAATGAAAGTATTGATCGCTACGAGTCCAGCCTTGATGCTGTTTTGGCTCGTAGTTATTATTGTTTCTGTTTCTGTTTGTGTTTTTGTTGTTACATTTGTATCCGTTGTTACCGTTGTTGTTGTATTACCGCGCTGCCTTTTGTATGGATTGCCGCATGAAGTGTTATTACTGTTGTAACTGTTGTTTGTATTGGAATACGCGTGTTGATTTTGATTTCCGTATTGAGACGGCATGTGAGTTTGCTGTTTTTGCTGTACCACGTATCCAACTGTCGGCGCGCCAGAATTGAGTTGGCAAGCCTGCATGTTTTGCATACCAATAGTATAAACATTGTGGCTGCTGTTTTGCCGCGCGAAGCGCTGATCTTCTAGTAACATGTCAACCGAATCTAAAGCTGTTAAAAAATAATCTGGATCGTCATCCGGAATATGTAAGAGTTTTTCTTTAATGTTGAAAGGCAATTTGGCCTTCAACGCACGGAGCATATCACGTGTTGCGACTGGTTCGTCCAAAAAATTTCCCATGTTCAAGTATTTTTCAAAATATCTGCGTAAGTTACCATTTTTACTGTTAAAAGTTTCAGGTTCTAAAATTTGTCTTCTGAGTCGCTCCTGGACGGATTGCGACCAGAATTTGTTCAGAAAGGCACGCTCAAACTCACTGTACGTGGTACATACGTTAGCTTGACTGTATGCCCAGACAGCTGCATCGCCTTGGATGTAACCGACAATATATGAAATCTTTTTCCGGTCACTCCAAGTGCGTGGAAATGCGTTACTAAAAGATTTAAGAAAAATCACCGGATGAATGGTTCGTTTTTCTGGGATAAAAGTCTGAAATTGCCTGTGTTTTATTAAGCTTTCTTCTTCCTTTGCATTATGATATGGATTTATTCCACTGTAATTACTGTAATGTTCAGATGGCGAGTAATTACGATAATGTTGCTGTGGTTTACCATGATAATAGCTTGTGTTTGTGTTTGAACAACGTGGTATATGTTGTTGTCGTGGTGTGTTTTGTTCTTGTGTGTTTGTCGTGTGCGGTATGTGTGCGTCATACTCGTATGTATATTGGTTTCTGAACTGTACATTTTGACTGATATTTTCGTTACATTCAGACTGTGGTTGATCCGTGAGTTGTTTCATTGGCGCAGTGACAGACTGTACTGCGTCACTAATCAGCTGTTTGTTATTAGTGATGTATTCCGCTACGGAGTCGTGCACAATTGTTGGTAAATTTTCACGTATGCATCTATCAAAATGTTTGTCTTTGTTCTCTACCCAATCATGAAATTCTTTATTAATATTTTGAAAATGAGCTGTGGCATCAGATTGCAATCTGTTAGTCAGGTGTTGTTCAACATCGTCAAATTTACATAAAGTGTCATTACATGTCTTGATTGTTATGAGATCAGATTTGTTTTAGTCATTTAGTGTCTTTAAGGTTGCCATATTTTCTGCGTTTTGTTTCATTAGCATTTGTAACACGTTGGCAATGTTTACTGTTTGCAAGGTCTCTGCCCCCGCCGCGTCATTAGACGTGACCTCATGTATTAACATTTCCGTTAACACTTGCGTCAATATTCGATGAATCGTCACTACAGGTTGCTGTCGTAAAGTCATTTTCTAACATTTGTCTCGCGTCCGAGTCGGACTGCATCTGAATTGTATGTCTTTGCTGTTCCACCTTTGCGTATTGTTTTCTAGTTATGACCATGCCACACGTAAGATATTATGTTTCACGGAAATAAAGTTTGATACTGGTTTTAAAATAAAATACGGTTGAACATGAATCGCTGGTAGCAACAATGGCTGTTTGTTAATTTAAAAATGTAAACTGAATTTCGGATTATTGTTAATGGCTGCTGGCCATGTTACAACGTATCGTACAGAAGTGTGCCATATTGTACACACGTGTACAGGTATTGTTGCAGAAGTTATTGTTTAAGGAAAAGTACTGAGAATGAAATTTAGCACTGAAAACTGCTACGCGCGAAAGAAATACTACAGAATCTAGTGAAAAGCTAATGGCTGTATTATGCGTCTGGCCAAGCCTGCCAATGCAAGGACGCTGCATCTTAACTTATTTTGCTGGAAGCTTCGTTGCGTCTTCCCGCAAAATTTTAGAATTGATAAATATTTTCAGATTTTTCTTATTTCTCATATATTCACGTCTAGGTCCAGAACGTTGATTCTTCATATGAAACAAAGAGAACAATGTAACAAATGACAAAATAACAAGTCCGACACGCAGTCTCCAATATAAAATAAATAAAAAAATTAATTATTCTATATGTATGATAGTGATTGGTTGTAATTAATATTTGCTTATCTGGAACGTGGACGTTTAATTACTTGCTATCAGACGCTTGACAATGCCTTTTTCGTAAATGCAATGTTATTCGTAGTTGACCGTGAAATGTATCTCAAATAATCGGACTTCGTATTTAAGGCGTTTCTAAAGACTGCTGCGGTACGAGCGGAATCAAAATCTCAATATTAGAATAATTTGCCACCCATGTCAATACATCCTACAGAGGTGACTGTCTACTAAACATAAAAAAGTTTACACAGTTAGTTAAATCAGATATATTCAACGAATAAGCCTACAATTAAATACTTCAACTCAATTTCATAAATATAGAATCTTTACAGAGTCGAGTGTCTTGTGAGATTGCAGTGTTCTTATATGGCGGTGTGCTAGTTAGTAAAATATACCTGCTTCCCACACCAGCTATTGTACAAGACAATGAAACATAAGGGTGTCGTAATTGTATTCTGTTTTATGAGCGGGATAGCGCTGCAGTTCTGTGCCATAGGCTTTACTTATTTAACAGAGATTAATTATTTAATTAAGATTTCGCGCTTCCAAGGAAATTCCAGCACGGCATGCAAATGTCCCTTTATAAGGCGTGTAACGCTTCAAACGGTCTGTGTTAGGAGCCTTTCCTTGGGGTCCATTAGTTGCTTCCGATGCACCACTGAAGGCTTACTTTAACCCAAGGACCTTCCCATTGAGGAAGAAACACAGAAATTGCGACGGGATTGAACACAAGAGGCACGATGCCGAATTCTATCCAGGCGTGTAACCCTTCAAACGGTCTGTGTTTGGAAACTTTCCTGGGGGTGCACTTGTAGTATCTGATGCACCACTGCGGGTTTACTTTAAAACTTGGACTTCTCCATTGACGAAGAAAAACAGAAATTGTGTCGGCATTGAACACAAGAGGCACCATGCCGACTTCAATCCAGACATGTAATGCTTCAAAAAATCTGTGTTTGGAACCATTCCTGGGGGTCCATTAGTAGTTTCCGATGTACCACTGCGGGTTTACTTTAACCCTTGGAGCTTCCCATTGACGAAGATACACAGAAATTGTTTTGGGATTGAACACTTCAGGCACCATCCCGATTTCTATCCAGGCGTGTAGCGCTTCAACCAGTCTGTACTTATAACCTTTCCTGGGGCTCCATTGGTAGTTTCCGATGCAACACTGCGGATTTACTTTAGCCCTTGGACCTTAATATTAAAGAATAAACAAATAAATTACGTCGAGATAGAATACAATAGGCACCCTTCCGATTTCTATCCAGGCATGTAACGCTTCAAACGGTTTTTGTTTGGAACTCTTATAGAGGGTCCATTAGTAGCTTACGATGTACCACCTCGGGTTTATATTGGACCTTCTCATTGACGAAGTAATATAGAAATTGCGTCGGGATTGAACACAAGAGACACAATGCCGACTTCTTTCCAGGCGTGTAACGCTTCTAATGGTCTGAATTTTGAACCATACCTTGGGTTCCATTAGTAGTTTCCGATGCAAACACTGCAGGGTTCCTGTAACCCTTGGACCGTCCCATTGACGAAGAAACACAGATATTGCGTCGGCATTGAACACAAGAGGCATCAAGCCGATTTCTATCCAGGCGTGTGACGCTACAAACGGTCTGTATTAGGAACCTTTCCTGGGGCCAATAAGTAGATTCCCAAGCACCGCTGTGGGTTTTCATTAACCCTTGTACCTTCACATTGACGATGAAACACAGAAATTGCGTCATGATTGAACACAAGAGGCCTGATGCCGATTTTTATCCAGCCATGTAGCGCTTCAAACGGTCTGTGCTTGGAACCTTTCTTTTGGGTCTGTAAGTAGTTTCCGATGCACCACTGCGGGTTTACTTTATCCCTTGGACTTTCCAATTGACGAAGTAACACAGAAACTGCGTCGGGACTGAATACAAGAGGCACCATGCCGACTTCTATCCAGGCGAATATCGCTTCAAACGGTCTGTGTTTGGAACCATTTATGGGGCTCCATTAGTAGTTCTAATATGAACACTGGTTACTTTCTTTAAACCTTGGACCTTCCCATTGACCAAAAAACACAGAAATTACGTCGGGATTGAACACAATAGGCACCATGCCGACTTTATTCAGTCATGTAACGCTTCAAACGGTCTGTGTTTGGACCCATTCCTGGGGGTCCTTTAGTTGTTTCTGATGCACCACTGCGGGTTTACTATAACCCTTGGACTTTTCCACTCACGAAGAAGCACAGAAATTGCGTCGGGCTTGAGTAGAAGAGGCACAATGCCAACTTCTATCCAGACGTCTATCGCATTAAAGGGTCTGTGTTTGGAAATATTACTGGGGCTCCATTATTAGTTTCTGATGCAACACTGCGGATTTACTTTAAACTTGGACCTTCGCATTGACGAAGAAACACAGTATTTACGTCAGCATTGAACACAAGAGGCACCATGCCAATTTCTATCCACGCGTGTAACACTTCAAAAGGTCTATGTTTAGAACCATTCCTGGGGGTCCATTATTAGTTTCGAATGCAAGCACCGCAGGGTTCCTGTAACCATTGGACCTTCCCATTGTTGAAGAAACAGAAATTGCGTCGGGATTGAACACAAGAGGCACCTTGTCTACTTGCATACAAACTGCCTACTGGCTTCTGTCTCGGGTTCTTCGGCCGACGTTCATCTAATTATTTTTCTGACGTTTCGCCAGCACGAGTGGCTGGCATTGTCAAAGCTTCACCCTCCATTGTCGGTGGTGAACTGGAGCCGAGCTCGCGGGCGCGGACTATATGTACCTGGCGCGCCAACGTCCGAGGGCTTCTCCGCGGTCATTTCCGGTGCGGTTCTCCTCTTGCTACCTGCGACGGTCGTTCGCTGCAGTACGGGAAGCCTGGATCCGCTTACCTTAAGGCTTTCCTCTTTCTTGTTCAAACTGTTCGCGTGTTTTTTGTATTTCCACAGCTTCTCTGAACAAGCGCTTGTGATAGTGCTTCTCTACAGCCAGAACTTCCGTGTCGGCGAATTTTATTACGTGGTCGGTCTCATTCAGTGCGTGATCTGCCACGGCCGATTTCTCCTTCTGCCCCAACCTGCAATGTCGCTTGTGCAATTTGATCCTGGTGTTAATGGATCGTCCAGTCATTCCGACATAAACTTTTCCGCATGTGCATGGTATACGGTATATTCCCGACATTGCAAGTCGGTCTCTTTTCTCCTTCGCCGATCTAAGACACTCTTTGATCTTCCTTGTCGGCTTGAAAATCGTCTTTACGCCATGTTTGCGTAAACCATTAGAAGTTTTCGATGCACTAATGCGGGTTTACATTAACCCTTCGATCTTCCCATTGACGAAGAAAAACAGACATTGCGTCGGGATTGAACACAAGGGGAACCATGCCGACATCTATCCGGGTGTGTAACGCTTAAATCGGTTTTTGTTTGCAACCCTTCCTGGGTGTCTATTAGTAGTTTCCGATGTACCACTGCAGTTTTCCTGTAACACCTAGACCTTCCCATTGACGAAGATACACAGAAATTCCGTCGGGATTGAACACAAGAGGCACCATGCCGACTTCCATCCAGGCGTGTAACGCTTCGAATGGTCTATGCTTGGAACCTCTCCTGGGGGTTCATAAGTAGCTTCCAGTGCACCACTGCGCGTTCACTTTAGCCTTGGACTTTCCCATTGACGAAGATACACAGAATTTGTGTCGGGATTGAACACAAGAGGCACCATGCCGACTTCTATCCAGGCGTGTAACGCTTCAAACTGTATGTGTTTGGAACCTTTCCTGGGGGTCCATTAGTAGCTTCCGATGCACTACTGCAAGTTTCCTGTAACCCCTGGCCATTCCCATTGAGAAGAAACAGCGAAATTGTGTCGTGATTGAGCACAAGAGGCACCATGCCGAATTTTATCCAGTCGTATAACTATTCAAACAGTGTGTGTTTGGAACCTTTCGTGGGGGTCAATTAGTAGTTTCCGATGTACAACTGCGGGTTTCTTGTAACCCTTCTACCTTCCCATTGATGAAGAAAATCAGAAATTCCGTCGGGATTTAACACAAGAAGCACCATGCCGATTTCTATCCCGCCATATAACGCTTCAAACGGTCTGTGTTTGGTACTTTTCGTGGGGTCAATTAGTAGATTCCAATGCACCACTGCAGGTTACCTGTGACCCTTGGACTTCCCATTGACGAAGAAACACAGAAATTGCGCCGGAATTGAACATAAGAGGCAACATGCCGACTACTATACAGGTGTGTAACGCTTAAAAACGGTCTGCGTTTTAACCTTTCCTGGTGGTCCATTAGTGGTTTCCGATGCACTACTGCCTGCTTTCTTTAACGCTTGGACCTTCCCACTGACGAAAAAACACAGAAATTGTGTCGGGATTGAACACAAAAGGAACCACGCCGAGTTCTATCGAGGAGTGTAACGATTTAAACGTTCTGCGTTTGCAACATTTCCTGGTGGTCCATTAGTAGTTACCGATGCGCCACTGCAGGTCTTGTTTTACGATTCGTCCTTTCCACTGACGAGGAAACACTGAAACTGCGTCGGGATTGAACACAAGAGGCACAATGATGACTTCTATCCAGGCGTGTAACGCTTCAAACGGTTCGTGTTTGGAACCATTCCTGAGAGTCCATTAGTAGTTTCCGATGCACCACTGCGGTTTTACTTTAACTCTTGGTTCTTCCCATTGACGAAGAAATACACAGTTTGCGTTGGGATTGAACACAAGAGCCACTATTCCGACTTCTATCCTGGCGTGTAACGCATGAAACGGTCTGTGTTTGGAACCTTTCCTGGTGTCCATTAATAGTTTCCGATGCACCACTGCAGGTTTCCTGTAACCCTTGGACGTTCCCATTGATGAAGAATCACAGAAAGTGCGTCGGGATTGAATCCAAGAAGCACCATGTCGACTTCTACCCAGGGGTGTAATGCTTCAAACGGACTGTGTTTGGAACTCTTCCTGGGGGTCCATTAGTAGCTTCCGATGCAACACTGTGGGTTAAGTTTAACCCTTGGATCTTCCCACTGACGTAGTAGGATAGAGTTAGCGTCGAGATTTAATACAAGAGTAACCATGCTGACTTCTATCCAGGCGTGTAACGCTTCAAAATGTCTGTGTTTCGAACCTTTCCTGGGGGTCCATTAGTAGTTTGAAATGGACCACGTCTGGTTTACCTTAACCCTTGGGCCTTTCCATTGACTAAGTACTCCAGAAAATGTGTCGTAATGCAACACAAGGGGCACCATGCCGACTTCTATCCAGTGGTGTAACGCTTCAAGCTGTCTATGTTTTGAACTTTTCCTGGGGATCCATTGGTAGTTTCTGATGCACGAGTGCAGGTTTCCTGTAACCCTTGGACGTACTCAATAACTAAGAAACATATAAATTGAACACAAGAGGCAATGATGACTTCTAAACAGGCGTGTAACTCTTCAAACGTTCGTCGGCCGTGGTGGCCGTGCGGTTCTAGGCGCTCCAGTCCGGAGCCGCGCTGCTGCTACGGTCGCAGGTTCGAATCCTGCCTCGGGCATGTGTGTGTGTGATGTCCTTAGGTTAGTTAGGTTTAAGTAGTTCTAAGTTATAGGGGACTGATGACCACAGCAGTTGAGTCTCATAGTGCTCAGAGCCATTTGAACCATTTTTTTTCTTCAAACGTTCTGTGTTTGGAACCTTTTCTGGGGGTCTATTGGTAGCTTTGGATACACCACTGCTGGTTTACTTTAACCCATGGACCTTCCCATTGACGAAGAAATACAGAAATTGGGTCGGATTGAGCACAAGAGGCACCTTGCCAATATCTATCCAGGCAAGTAACACTTCATACGTTGTATGTTTGGAACCTTTCCTGGGTGTCTATTAGAAGTGTCCGATGCACCACTGCAGGTTTCCTGTGGCCTGAACTCCCAGTTGGTGCACATCGTATAAAGGCACATTTGCATGCCATGCGTGAGTTTCCTCGGAAACACGAAATCTTAATTAAACAATTAATCTCTGACAAATAAATAAACCCTATGGCACAGAACTGTAGCGCTATGCCGCTGATAAAACAAAATACAATCATGACACTCATATGTTTCATTAAGAAAAAATTGGTCGAGTAGAATAGCTGGTGCGGGACGCATGTATATTTTATTAACTGGTACAGTGCCATATTTGATGTTATATAAGAACACTGCGAGTTGCAATCTTACTAGGCACTCGATTCTGTAAATAATTTATACTTATGAAAGTAAGTAGAATTATTTAACTGTAGGCTTATTCGTTGAATATATCTGATTCAACTAACTGTGTAAACTTTTTTATGTTTAGTAGACAGTCACCTCTGTACGACGTATTGACATGGCTGGCAAATTATTCTAATATTGAGATTTAGATTTTGTCCGCACCTACCACAGTAGTCTTTGGAAACGATTTAAATACAAAGTCCGATTATTTGAGTCTTATTTCACGGTCAACCACGAAAACATTGCATTTACGAAAAAGCCATTGTCAAGGGTCTGATATCAAATAATTAAACGTCCACGTTCCAGATAAGCAAATATTAATTACAACCAATCACTATCATACATAATTAATAATTAATATTTTATTTATTTATTTATTTTATATTGGCGACAGTGACAGGACGTGTTGTTTTGTCATTTGTTACATTGTTCTCTTTGTTTCATGTGAAAAATCAACTTTCTGGACCTGGACGTGAATATATGAGAAATAACAAAAATCTGAAGATATTTGCCAATTCTAAAATTTTGTGGGAAGACGCAACGAAGCTTCCAGCAAAATAAGGTAAGAAGCAGCATCTTACCATTGGCAGGCTTGACCAGACGCATAATTCAGTGTATTAGCTCTTCAGTAGATTCTGTAGTATTTCTTTCGTGCGTAACAGTTTTCAGTGATAAATTTCATTCTCTGTGCTTTTCCTTAAACAATAACTTCTGCAACAATACCAACACACGAGTGTACAATATGGTCAACTTCTGTCGATACGTTGTAACATGGCCAGCAGCCATTAACAATAATCCCATATTCAGTATAAATTTTTAATTAACAAACAGCCATTGTTGCTACGAGCGATTCATGTTCAACTGCATTTTATTTTAAAACCAGTGTCAAACTTTATTTTCTTGAAGCATGGTCATAACCAGAAAACAATACAGAAAGATGGAACAGCAAAGACATACTATTCAGACGCAATCCGACTCGGACGAGAGACAAATGTTAGAAAATGACTTTACGACAGCAACCGGTAGTGACGATTCATCAAATATTGACGCAAGTGTTAACGGAAATATTGTCAATAGGCCGTCCACCACAAACATTTCAAAGTCTCAGTCAGAGCCCATGTTAATACATGACGTCACGTCTAACGACGCGGCGGGGGCAGTGACCTTGCAAACAGTAAACATTGCCAAACATGTAAAAATGCTAATGAAACAAACGCAGAAAATATGGCAACATTAAAGACACAAAATGAACAGTTAAAGACACTAAATGACGAAATTAAATCTGATCTCATAGCAATCAAGACAGGTAATAACACTTTATGTAAACGTGTGGAACTTATAGACACCACACTGACCAAACAGATGACTGAACTCAGTACGAAATTTTCCAAGCTTAATACGATACAAGAAAAGACTACAAATGACGTAGCACTTTTACAGACACAAGTAAAAAACCTTAATGTCATGTGTGAAGCTCTTACTGAACAAATTCAAACATATCCTTCAGTACATGACGACCTTGAAAATCGAATTACTGACGTGCAGAACAAATTTGACGATGCTGAACAACATCTGACTGACATTTTACAATCTGATGCCACAGCTCATTTTCAAACTATTTCTGCCGAATAGTTTCCTTGGAATCGGATGATAAGTACCTGACGTCACGCTCAGCGCGTTCTGCGATTGGCGGCGCGCACCTGGGGCGCGTCACGCGGCAGCGGAAGCGGTTCGACATGGTCAAACCGTGACGCAGAGCCCGCCGCGCCGCGCCGCTGACGGCGTTTCCATGGCAACCACGCCGCTGCCGCGCGTCAAAACCGCGCGTCAGCGGCGTGGTTGCCATGGAAACAGCGTCAGCGGCACGGCGAGGCGGGCTCTGCGTCGCGGTTTGACCATGTCGAACCGCTTCCGCTGCCGCGTGACGCGCCCCTGGTGCGCGCCGCCAATCGCAGAACGCGCTGAGCGTGACGTCAGGTACGCAACCCCGGGCCACAAGAACTTTCGCCGAACCGCTGGCGCGGACGCGGCGGCAGCTATGAAGTACTTATCATCCGATTCCAAGGAAACTATTCGGTAGAAAAATTTGATTCATGGGCATGTTACAGCCTTATATCTTCTCTCGATAAAGGGCCGAATTTCTTTTCGATATTCGTCGTGGTTACTTGCTGTATCGCATTTACGTAAACCTTTACACGAAATTTTAATGAGTGTGCAGAGGTAAAAACGGATTGCGTGGACTTTGCGTACAGTTCATTTTAGGTAATACATTATTGCGTATGAAATTTAGTCAACATATCGAAATTGCTTTTAAAGCTGAGAGCAGAACGATAGCTATCACCGTTCTCGAGATATTGAATGCGGGCTGTGCGGTGACCGCGCGCGGGTCGCTCGCGACGCGACCGATACTTCGTCCTGCTCGTTGTAAACCATGTGGTTGTATCAACTGCAAATTTCGTAAACGGTTCAAGAAATCTAAAAGCGATTTTTTGCAAACGATAACTTGTAAAAAGTCATGTATTTCGTCGCATGATAAATATCAAAAATCTGTTTATCTACTGAGATATGAAAGAAACTACAGTTTTTCAGAAGGTATAGATGATTTTTTTTTAAATAGCATTTAATAGCGTGTGGAATGAGAAGTTAAACAGAAACTAATTTGCTGGTATGTCATAAGATGTAATTTGCTAAGTATCTACAGCTATTGATTATTTCCTTTGGTAAGTAACAAACGTTTTTTTTTTCTTTATCGAGTGTACTTTATTGGTTCAAGACGCGTTTCGCCTTTTACTTTAAGGCATTTTTGTGGAATCTGGAATGATTCAGTTTTGTTTTAAATGCATAACTGATTACTTACAGCGAATCGAGTTTTTGGCGGACATATACGTTTCCCCTCACCTGATCACATGCTGGAGGTTGAACTAAAACTTAGATTATGGAACATAAGCACATTTTCATGTTCGCTCTTTTTTCTTCCGTCACTAGCTGTAGACATTTTACCGAAAACACTGATTTGAAGTTGTAACTACAGTGTGTTCACCTCATGCCCCTTCCTGTTTGGTTTGTTTATGTACATGTTGCCAACCTAAACAATTATATGCTAAAATTGTTTGTTTATTTCTGTTCTCCTTATATCTGTATATGTGTGGGGCTAGCCAGTGATAGTTATAGAAAGTTGAAAGTGAATGCAGTAGTTGTCAGACAGTGGTTGAAAGGTTTGGTGTTCAGCTGATTTCAGTTTTGGTTTAAATGTTTTGTGGAGGAGTGCATGGAAGACTAAATTCACTGCTTACATTAACAGATAAAATAGTAGAATAGCATTTGAACAAATGATTATTATCAGATTACTATCACGCAACCCCTTTGTCCTCACTCTTTGACGCCTCATAATATGTCCTGTCAACTTACCCCATTTGTAGTCAAAGTTGTGCCGTAATTTCCTCTTCCTACTCTATTAAATTCCGTACCTCTTCTTTAGTTACACGATCCTCATATCTAATCTTCAGCATTCTTATTGATCACCACGTTTTGAAAGCGTCCATTGTCTTCTCGACAGAACTGTTCATCGCCCATGTTTCACTTACAAGGCTGCACTCCACACAAATACCTTCGTAAAATAGTACTCAATCATTACAATTTGTATTCCATGTGAACAAATTATCTTTTTCAGAACGCTTTTCTTGCTATTCACAGTCTTCATTTTATATCCTCTCTACTTCTGCCTTCTCAATTACTGCTTCCCTTTCAAGTCATTGAAGTCTTAGAAATGCAGTTTGGTTTCTGTACAAGTTGTAGATAATCTTGTGCCCCTATGTTTTATCGATGACATCTCCAGAGCTTCAAAGAATGTTTTAATTAAGATTGTCAAAACCTTTCTCTAAACATGCAAATGCTATAAACACAGTTTCGCTGTTCTTCAGTGTGTCTACTTAGTTAAGTGGTAGGATCAGTATTGCCTTGCGTGTTCAGACATCTCACAGGAATCTAACATTGTACTTATGTTAGTTTGTACAACCCCTCCCCCTCTCCTGTCTACATATTCCTTCCACTATCTAGCCTTCTCTTATTTGCTTAGTTCTGGCTTGCCAAATGAGTTCTTGACAGTTGCTTCTCCTTTGAGCAAAGTTTTCTTTGTTCTTTCTCATTTTCATTCCTTATGTTTTCCAAGTGCAAAATCACGTTGCAATTTTGGACTTTCTGTCAACGTCATGTTTAGATATTTCTATTTCCAATGGCCTACTTTATTTGCTGCATTTTTATATTTTTCCCTCTTGTCAGAGTTAATATTTCACGTTTTATCTAACGATTTCTACTGTACCTTCTTCCCGTTCTCATACTCTGCTGCATTCACCACTTCTTCTCTCAAAGATATCCATTCGTATTCTAGCGGATTCCTTCCTCTGTTTCAGTCAGTCGTTGCATTACGCCAACTTTAAGATTATTGAAAAACTGTGGGTCTTGACTTATTCAAGTTTCATTTCCTTCATTTGCTACCGTTTACTGTCTCTTTAGTTGTAAACTGCAGCTCGTAACTAATAAAGTATTGTAGGTTTGCGTCTGCACCGGGAAATGTCTTATAATTTAAAATCTGGTTTTGAAAACTTTGTTCCAAATATGTATTATTCTTTCATGATTCTTAAGCAATGTGCTAGATAGTGAACAATGATGAACGGTAGTCATGAAATCTGTTTATGGTGAAATGAGAAAACATTCATAATGGAATATGTGAAAGAGTACATTGTACAGAAAATGAAAAATTGGCATGTCTTCACCCAACTTCGTCTTTCCTCCATGTAGGTGTAAGGTATAGTTTTTCAAATGCACCGGGAGTTTCAGTGGGTCCCGACCCGTACCTCAGTAGCTGTCCGTCATTGGCTACCGCTAGCGTCTGCCGCTTCCAGATGGGAACGCCAATTCCGCGAGCCGCCGCGTCAAAGCGGAAAATGGTTGCCGCTGCCGTTGCCGCACAACGTGCTGACGCGCTCTAGTGGGAACCGGCCTTAAGGCTGGTTGCCACATCAAAACCGCGCGTCAGCGGCGTGGTTGCCATGGAAACGCCGACAGCAGCGCAGCGCGGCGGGCTCTGCGTCGCGGTTTGACAACGTCGAACCGCTTCCGCTGCCGCGTGCCGCGCTCCAGGTCCGCGCCGCCAATCACAGATCGCGCTGAGCATGACGTCAGGTGCGGAACCCCGGGCCACACGAACTTTCGCCGAACCTCTGGCGTGGTCGCGGCGGCAGCTATGAAGTACTTATCATCCGATTCCAAGGAAACTATTCGGCAGAAAAATTTGATTCTTGTGCATGTTACAGCCTGATATCTTCTCTCGATAAAGGACCGAATTTCTTTTCGTTATTCGTCGTGGTTACTTTCAGTATCGCATTTACGTAAACCTTTACACGAAATTTTAATGAGTGTGCAGAGGTAAAAACGCATTGCGTGGACTTTGCGTACAGTTCATTTTAGGTAATACATTATTGCGTATGAAATTTAGTCAACATATCGAAATTGTTTTTAAAGCTGAGAGCAGATCGATAGCTACCACCGTTCTCGAGATATTGAATGATATATCGACGGACGGGCTGTGCCGTGACCGCGCGCGGGTTGCTCGCGACGCGACCGGTACTTCGTCCTGCTCATCGTAAACCATGTCGTTGTATCAACCGCAAATTTTGTAAACGGTTCAAGAAATCGAAACGTGTTTTTTTGCAAACGATAACTTGTGAAAAGTCATGTATTTCGTCGCATGATAAATATCCTAAATCTGTTTATCTACCGAGATATGAAAGTAACTACAGTTTTTCAGAAGGGATAGATGATTTTTTTTAAACAGCATTTAATAGCATGTGGAATGAGAAGTTAAACCGAAACTAATTTGCTGGTATGTCATAAGATGTAATTTACTAAATATCTACAGCTATTGATTATTTCCTTTGGTAAGTAACAAACTTTTTTTTCTTTATCCAGTATACTTTACTGATTCAAGACGCGTTTCGCCTTTTACTTTAAGGCATCTTCGGTGGAATCTAGAATGATTCAGTTTTGTTTTGATATGTGATACTTGCAGATTATAAAACAGTTCACATCTTTTTTTACGTGAATGACTGATTACTTACAGTGAATCGAGCTTTTGGCGGACATATACGTTTCCTCTCACCTGGTCACATGCTGGAGGTTGAACTAAAACTTAGAATATGGAACATAAGCACATTTTCATGTTCGCTCTTTTTTCTTCTGTCACTAGCAGTAGACGTTGTACCGAAAACTCTGATTTGAAGTCGTAACTACAGTGTGTTCATCTCATGTCCCTTCCTGTCTGGTTTGTTTATGTACATGTTGCCAACCTGCAGAATTATATGCTGAAAACTAATGTTTGTTAATTTTTGTTCTCCTTATATCTGTATGTGTGTGTGGCTAGCCAGTGATAGTTATAGAAAGTTGAAAGTGAATCCAGTAGTTGTCAGACAGTGGTTGAAAGATTTGGTGTTCAGCTGATTTCAGTTTTGGTTTAAATGTTTTGTGGAGGAGTGCATGGAAGAGTAAATTCATTGCTTACATTAATAGATAAAATAGTGGAATAGTATTTCAACAGATGATTATTATCAGAATAGTATCACCCAACCTCTTTGTCCTCACTCTTTGACGCCCCATAATACGTCCTGTCAACTAACCCCTACTGTTGTCAAAGTTGTGCCGTAGTTTCCTCTTCCTCCTCTATTTAATTTCGTACCTCTTCTTTAGTCACACGATCCTCGTATCTAATGTTCAGCATTCTTATTGATCACCACGTTTTGAAAGTGTCCATTGTCTTCTTGACAGAACTGTTCATCGTCCACGTTTCACTTACATACAAGGCTGCACTCCACACAAATACCTTTGTAAAATAGTATCCAACCATTAGAATTTATATTTGGTGTGAACAAATTTTCTTTTTCAAAACGCTTTTTTTGCTATTGACATTCTTCAGTCAGGTTTGCGTCTGCACCAGGAAATGCCTTACAATTTAAAATCTGGTTTCGAAAACTCTGTTCCAAATATATATTACTCATTCGTGATACTTAAGCAAGGTGCTAGCGATGATTACATTATGCTCTGTGGGAAATTCTATCAGGTGGCTACCACTTTCATCCCTTCCACCTAGCCTTTGTGTTCTTACTGTTTTCGTGTACCTGCTACTGTATCACATTTAAAATTTTTGTCTCGTTTAACTATCTTAATAATCTCTTTTATCGTACATTGTTTCAGTGTGGTAGGAGATAGTGAACAATCATGAACGGTAGTCATGAAATCTGTTTATGGTGAAATGAGAAAACATGAATAATGAAATATGTGAAAGAGTACATTGTACAGAAAATGAAAAATTGGCATGTCTTCACCCAACTTCGTCTTTCCTTCATGTAGGTGTCACCTGATGATGATGATGATGAGCGTTTGGCGTCATTGGCCGGGAGGCCCCTCGCGGGGCAGGTCCGGCCGCCATAGCGCAGGTCTTATTACATTCGGCGCCACATTGGGCGACCTGCACGCCGGATGGGGATGAAATGATGAGGAACACAACACAACACCCAGTCCCTGAGCGGAGAAAATCTCCGACCCAGCCGGGAATCGAACCCGGGCCCAGAGGACGGCAATCCGTCACGCTGACCACTCAGCTACTGGGGCGGACTTCATGTAGGTGTAAGATATAGTTATTCAAACACACCGGTAGTTTCTTTGGGTCCTACCCCATACCTCAGTGGCTGTCCGTCATTGGCTACCGCTAGCGTATGCCGCTTCCAGATCTGAACGCCAATTCCGCGAACCGCCGCGTCAAAGCGGAAAACGTCTGCCGCTGCCGTTGCCGCACGCCGCGCTGCCGCGCTCTAGTGGGAACCGGCCTATAGTCATCCCTCTCACAACAGTCGCTCAGTGTCAGGAACGACCACTGCCCACTGGTTTCTGACTAGTCCGGCAACCAGTCACCAGGAAAAGGTTAGTGCTCTTTATTTAGCCTTATTTCTCTCCGACACAGTGCTCGATGTTGTTGACGCTTCACTGATTCCAATTCTAAAAAAAAGAAACCTGAATTGGGAGTTAATTTTATTTCCTGAATACTATGTTTTCGTCGATTAACTATATTTTCTGTAGACATTGCTGCATAGTTGCACTGTATACTTCTTTTCGGAGTATGCTGATGCATTAGCTCCATACTTATCAATTATATACAACCGTTCGCTCGACGAAAGATCCGTACCCAAAGACTGGAAAGTTGCACATGTCACACCAATATTCAAGAAAGGTAGTAGGAGTAATCCACTAAATTACAGGCCCATATCGTTAACGTTGATATGCAGCAGGATTTTAGAACATATATTGTGTTCAAACATTATGAATTACCTCGAAGAAAACGGTCTGTTGACACACAGTCAACATGAGTTTAGAAAACATCGTTCCTGTGAAACACAACTAGCTCTTTATTCACATGAAGAGCTGAGTGCTATTGACAAGGGATTTCATATCGATTCCGTATTTTTGGATTTCTGGAAAGCTTTTGACACTGTACTACACAAGCGTCTAGCAGTAAAATTGCGTGCTTATGGAATATCGCCTCAGTTACGTGACTGGATTTGCGATTTCCTGTCAGAGAGGTCACAGTTCGTAGTAATTGTCGGAAAGTCATCGAGTGAAGCAGAAGTGACTTCAGGCGTTCCCCTAGGTAGTGTTATAGGCCCTTTGTTGTTCCTTATCTATATGAACGATTTGGGAGACAATCTGAGCAGCCGTCTTTGGTTGTTTGCAGATGACTCTGTCGTTTATCGAGTAATAAAGTCATCAGAAGATCAAAACAATCCGCAAAACGATTTAGAAAAGATATCTGAATGGTGCGAAAAGTGACGGTTGACCCTAAATAACGAAAAGTGTGAGATCATCCAAATGAGTACTAAAAGGAACTCGCTAACCTTCGGTTACACGATAAATCAGTCTAATCTAAAAGCCGTAAATTCAACTTAATATACCTAGGTATTACAATTACGAACAACCTAAATTGGAAAGAACACATAGAAAATGTTGTGGGGAAGGCTAATCAAAGGCTGCGTTTTATTGGCAGGACACTTAGAAAATGTAACAGACCTACTAATGAGACTGCCTACACTACGCTTGTCCATCCTCTTTTAGAATACTGCTGGGCGGTGTGGGATCCTTACCAGGTGGGACTGACGGAGTACATCGAAAAAGTTCAAAGAAGGGCAGTACGTTTTGTATTATCGCTAAATATGGGAGACAGTGTCACAGAAATGATACGGGATTTGGGCTGGAAATCATTAGAAGAAAGGCGTTTTTCGTTGCGTCGGAATCTTCTCACGAAATTCCAATCACCAAATTTCTCCTCCGAACGCGAAAATATGTTGACACCGACCTACATAGGGCGGAACGATCACCACGATAAAATAAGGGAAATCAGAGCCCGTACGGAAAGATATAGGTGTTCATTCTTTCCGCACGCTATACGAAATTGGAATAATAGGGAATTGTGAAGGTGGTTCGATGAACCCTCTGCCAGTCACTTAACTGTGATTTGCAGAGTATCCATGTAGATGTAGATGTAGATCGAATCACCAGAAGCTGTCGTAATAAAATTTATTGACAAACAAGTAACCACTTATGGGTCAAGCGACGACTTTCAAGTAACTACATCAAAACTGGCGTTCGTTCTCTAACGGCTACTTCAAGAACTACGTCAACGTATTGTGACGTTTCTTCTATGGGGAGGTGTGTAAGAATATATTTGAAAACTGTTTATCTACTCACACATTCCAAATTCCCAATGCTCATGAAAATTTAGAAACTTTGGCTCAGCTGAAACTTCCTGCGACAGGAGCATAAAATATAAATCCCCAAAATAAGCCAACGAATTATTAAATTGGAACGTTAATACTCGGGCCCTGAGTTTTCATCTGACGGCGTTGCGTATTTCTTCCGTGCATGAATCAAATATCCAGCTTTCCATGGAGTTTCTCTCTCTCTCTCTCTCTCTCTGCCCACGAACCACAATGCCGTTTGGAATCCGCGTGCAGCGTGTGCTGGAGCACAACTTCAAATCCAGGGTTTCAACCGCCTGCCGCAATGATTACTGCAGAGCCCCAACTTAATTTTTGATTTAGTGCAGTACAGAAGAGACTGCACTTCTGCTTCTATTTTTAACGCGTTATTTTCTGACGTTTTAGTTGAGCAGCATAAGTACGCATCTGTCTTTACACGTAGGTCTAAGTAGGGGTTTCTATTGGCTGCTGTGTCGTTTACCCGGATCGCGTCCTCAAGGTCCGACTGCCGCAAGACTTTATAGTCTTCGACGCACAATTATATGCGATCTTGCGGCCCTTGAGCAGGTGAGACGTTCTTCCGGTGCTAAATTTCTGTTCTGATTCTCTAAGTGCTCTTCACTTTCTCCAAAGTTTGTTTCCAGCAGGTGAAGTAATTCAGAATATCAAGGAGGTCCTCCTCCACCTACAACGACTGGAAGATGGGTCTTTTTCTGCTGGGTAAAGCCAAGACGGCATGCAGCGATCCTCAGCTAGTTCCGTGTGCCATCCCCCTGCATGCTATAACCTTGCTGCTGAGGTACAAACTCCTGCGTCGATGAGAAAACAAGTAGCTGGAAGTAACTGACAACGAGCTCCGTGTAGTGAAGCTCACAAAGCGGCCGTGGCGTACCTCCTTCCACCCACGTCGAAGGGACGAGGTCCTCCCTACTCGTCTTCTCATAGACTACATCTGTATGACGCATGGCTTCTAGTCCGGCTAGAGGACCCTCCAATGGGTGCTGCTAGTGGCTTGCAGATCACTCTGCGCCACACTGTACTGGACTGTGTTTCATTTTCCGACCAGCGGGCCGCGGCGTATTTTCCAACGGATCTGTTCTCTAATTTAAGAAACGTTCGACCGAATGTGGTTGAAGTTTTATAGTTCCATAAATTGTCCAACATCTTTCCCAAAATTTTAGAGAGATGATTTTAATGTGTTGACAAGGTGACTGGTTCAACCACGTTTTTTGTAAGCGGTGAGCCTGTCATATCTTCCTGTCTCTTTCCTTTAGCTAATTAGGGGAAAAATGTGACTGAAATCGTAAATATTCAGGGACAGCTACTAACGTTTTAAATGACTAAAACTACTTAATATGTGTTTTAGATAATTGCGTCTGCAACAGACACATTGCAACACTTCCGACACCATTGTACTAAGCGGACGTGGATCCACAGAAAGATGAACTTTAGGCAGTGCGTCAATCCTTTTTTTGGCGATGTGTGGCCTGATTCACATTCTTACTGAAGTTCGCGGGCTTCATTTACACTTTGTTGGTGAATAATGTTCTGAAGAATCGTTAAATTGGCTTTCTCAACATTTTCATCAGCAGATTTTATTTTATTTAATATGCTAACAAAACCTATTCGTGAACCGCTCATCACAGGTGCTCCGCCAGAACAAATTCCAGCAAGTTACATTGCATTCCACATTTACAGCATGAACAAAAATTTCTAACTGAGCTATTCCTGAAATCATTTCTCTTGCCCAAACTGATCGCAAATGCTTCGAATGTGGCTGCACGAGCACACAAACTTTTTAAATGTCATTAGCCTCATAACAATTCATCGAACAACTGTTCGTCTCGATAAGCCTATTTGTTCGAACTCTTTTTCTTTATCGGGACATAGCACAGCTGCAATGTCCAAGAGGTACTACATCAAGAATACGCCTTCAGCAAAAGGCGTTAGTGATCCGCCAATATTTCTTCAAATGGTTTAAATGGCTCTGAGCACTATGGGACTTAACATCTTAAGTCATCAGTCCCCTAGCACTTAGAACTACTTAAACCTAACTAACCTAAGGACAGCACACACATCCATGCCCGACGCAGGATTAGAACCTGCGATCGTAGCAGTCCCGCGGTTCTGGACTGCAGCGCCTAGAAGCACGGCCACCGCGGCCGGCCCAATTTTTCTACTTGTCATAAAACTAGCTTTAACCGATTTCGCAAACTTATACTGTTGCTATCCAAACGGAAATTAATTTTTTAACTTTGCCTTTTCGCAGTTGCCCTGTTGTTATGACATGTGCTTCGTAGAAATGTACCTTTTCATATTATTTTCTTTCACAACAGATAATGATTCACTACGTACAACCAAACAGGTTTACCTTTGTACATGATAAGGAAATAATCCTTCGCCCATTTCTCCCTTAATTGGCGACATTCAGGAACTACAGTTTTTTCTTCTTGCCAGACATTTTGCGAAGATGCACAGAATCACACGAAATTAACAAACAACTAGCAAAGAAATAAAAGGATGAACTGAAAAAACATAACTAGTTTGTTTACCAAGTTACTACGAAATTCACACAGAACTGGCACAGAACTACACCGGTGAACCGACAACGGATAATTGTTCTTCATGACGAATAAATCCGCGCCAGTTTCATATGAGAAACAGTTTATTTGGATAAAATCATAGACACGACCCAGCCTTCAAGATGCAAATCCCGTCTTCAGGCGCTACAAAAAACAAAGAAAACGAAGACTGGTTCTTCGTTAAATTAATTAATATGCAACTTGATAAATCAGCTGGATTTTTTACATGCCGGGTACGATTTTCTAGTGTCCGGTCAAGGTATAACCTGATATTCACATCTGCAGGGCCCCTTTAAGGGTGCTTTTTTTTTTTTTTTTTTTTTTTTTTTTTTTTTTTTTTTTTTTTTTTTTTTTAGCGCATGAAGATGGGATTTACGTCTCGAAACCGGCGATTTTATCCAGATAAAGGATCAGCCAAGAACAGCTGGGGCTGATTTGTTATAAATTTTAGCAAAAGTTGTGGATGTCCCTCAAAGAGTATATTATAACAGATAATTAGTTTGTTCACCAAGTTACGGCCCTGCTGCCTTTGTTCAAGTCGGCACATTTCGCGAGCAGTCGGTAATTTCCTCGCCGTTGTCATTTACTACCAACATTTGTGAACTGTCACTGTGATACTACAGACGTAGACTGTAAAGAGTAAATAACGTCTGTGTGTCGTGAGCGCTGATTCAGAGGTGAAAATAGTTCTCCCCGCACTCCTTCAAGGCAGTGAACTGTTTACCACAGTCTCCTCACGGTCATGGCTCATTACTTGGCGCTCTGACTAGAAAGGTGTTTCTCTTTGTTGTTAAAATCCAGTGACGGTGAAATGGCGCTGCGCAAGCGCTGATTACGCAAACCTTTCACTGGTCTGCATCACGAGCTGCAAACACGAGGCGAAGCGAGCCGATCATCGATGGGAATGTCCGAAAATGCTCACCGGGTGGAGTCCGATGCGAATTTCTTCCGCGGGCCGGATAAAAAGCAATCGTGGGCCGGATCCAGCTGCCCGACCCAGAATGCCTACCCGTGTTTTCGATGAGGTGCACTACTTTTCTCCTCTCCCATCTATCAACATCACACAGTTGCTGTCACAGTATACTCGCAACGCAGTCGCTGTCTACATTTACATCTACATTTCCTCTACAAACGTACTCCGCAAGCCACCATATGGTACACGGCAGAGGGTACCTTGTACCACTATTAGTCATTCATATTCCTGTTCACTTTACAAATTGGGCAAGGCAAGAACGTCTTTCTATGTGCTTCCGTACGAGTCCTAATTTCTCTGGTTTTCGCTGCCCGTACGTCAGATGTATATTGGTACCGCTACGATCACTCTACAGTGTATGCAAATGCCAATTATCTGGGAAAGAACGTCTTCTTCCTTCCGTGGATTCCCACTTGGGTTTATAAAGCATTCGCTGAAACTAGCGTGACCATCGAACCTAACAGTAACACATCCAAGGTGTGTCAGCTGCCCCTCCCCCTGTCATTTTATAAATCCGCAGTTATTTCTGACTACGTACGAGATTTTCCTGTTCTCTCTCGCTCCGAGAAAACTATTAGCCCTACAGTAAAAATCTACAACACCATTTTTGTAGGAAATTTAATGTAGTTAACTTTTGTATTGCGATACGTTTTCCCTGGATGCCACGGTTTTGGAGTTAGCCAAGAAAAATGTGCAAAACTGACTTTCAAACGCATCTGCACCTCCTCACTCATCGCTCACCAGTCAGAGTTTCTACATGTTGTTCATGGCACTCCCTCCTACCACTCTACACGAACTGCTCTCCATATTCGAATTGTTTCGGTCTTCATTGACTTGTCTTATTACGCCACCGGCTTAGCCGAGCACTTACAAATTGCAAAATTGGCCTTTGTGTAAATGTTTCCAAACAATTTTGTGAATTTTAACAGGCTAAAGTAACCAATTACATTGATCTATTTGTCAAGCCTCCTGACAACGAAATTGCTCTGCTTGTGAGGGTTAAGTTTGGATGGAATTGTCGGCGTAATCAGTTCTATCGAAACGTTTACAAAAGTTGTTTTATTTCCTTACCCTCAGGGCTACCTCTGAATTAATAATGTTAACGAAATAGCCGCCCATCCTGGTCGCTTAATAGCCCAGTCAATACAAACCAAAAGAGGTCGAATGTTCGGAACAGTTCGTGAAGTCGGACATTTTTGTGCATCGGTAGGAGGGAGTTACACGAAGAACATACCAGAAATCCTGACTGAGGACGGATGAGTGTAGGTAGGGGTGCAGGTGCATTTGAAGGTCACTTTTGTTCATTTTTCTTGAATAACTCCAAAACCGTGGCCTTCAGGAAAAACGCATCCGAGTACAAAATGTAACTACATTAAATTTCCTACGAAAAAGGTCCTTTCATTTTTTTGCCGCAGGACTAACAGTTTGCGCGTAGCAAGCGAGAGAATATGAAACTATCGCGTGTGGTCGGATGTAAGATTGCGGGTTGCATAAAATTACAGCGGTGGTGGAATTGAACGACCTTACATAGCAGCACGCCTCTCAACTTCTTCTATCTCTTCCTTTGATCCGAGCTGGAGGATATCTCAGACCCTCGAGCAGTACCCACGAATGGGCCACGCAAGTGTTGAGTACGTGGTCTTCTTTGTAGATGAAATAAGTTTTCGTAGAATTCTCTCAATAAAGCGAAGTCGCCTTCCCCGCAACCTGCCTTACATGTTCCTTATACACTCCTGGAAATTGAAATAAGAACACCGTGAATTCAGTGTCCCAGGAAGGGGAAACTTTATTGACACATTCCTGGGGTCAGATACATCACATGATCACACTGACAGAACCACAGGCACATAGACACAGGCAACAGAGCATGCACAATGTCGGCACTAGTACAGTGTATATCCACCTTTCGCAGCAATGCAGGCTGCTATTCTCCCATGGAGACGATCGTAGAGATGCTGGATGTAGTCCTGTGGAACGGCTTGCCATGCCATTTCCACCTGGCGCCTCAGTTGGACCAGCGTTCGTGCTGGACGTGCAGACCGCGTGAGACGACGCTTCATCCAGTCCCAAACATGCTCAATGGGGGACAGATCCGGAGATCTTGCTGGCCAGGGTAGTTGACTTACACCTTCTAGAGCACGTTGGGTGGCACGGGATACATGCGGACGTGCATTGTCCTGTTGGAACAGCAAGTTCCCTTGCCGGTCTAGGAATGGTAGAACGATGGGTTCGATGACGGTTTGGATGTACCGTGCACTATTCAGTGTCCCCTCGACGATCACCAGTGGTGTACGGCCAGTGTAGGAGATCGCTCCCCACACCATGATGCCGGGTGTTGGCCCTGTGTGCCTCGGTCGTATGCAGTCCTGATTGTGGCGCTCACCTGCACGGCGCCAAACACGCATACGACCATCATTGGCACCAAGGCAGAAGCGACTCTCATCGCTGAAGACTTCACGTCTCCATTCGTCCCTCCATTCACGCCTGTCGCGACACCACTGGAGGCGGGCTGCACGATGTTGGGGCGTGAGCGGAAGACGGCCTAACGGCGTGCGGGACCGTAGCCCAGCTTCATGGAGACGGTTGCGAATGGTCCTCGCCGATACCCCAGGAGCAACAGTGTCCCTAATTTGCTGGGAAGTGGCGGTGCGGTCCCCTACGGCACTGCGTAGGATCCTACGGTCTTGGCGTGCATCCGTGCGTCGCTGCGGTCCGGTCCCAGGTCGACGGGCACGTGCACCTTCCGCCGACCACTGGCGACAACATCGATGTACTGTGGAGACCTCACGCCCCACGTGTTGAGCAATTCGGCGGTACGTCCACCCGGCCTCCCGCATGCCCACTATACGCCCTCGCTCAAAGTCCGTCAACTGCACATACGGTTCACGTCCACGCTGTCGCGGCATGCTACAAGTGTTAAAGACTGCGATGGAGCTCCGTATGCCACGGCAAACTGGCTGACACTGACGGCGGCGGTGCACAAATGCTGCGCAGCTAGCGCCATTCGACGGCCAACACCGCGGTTCCTGGTGTGTCCGCTGTGCCGTGCGTGTGATCATTGCTTGTACAGCCCTCTCGCAGTGTCCGGAGCAAGTATGGTGGGTCTGACACACCGGTGTCAATGTGTTCTTTTTTCCATTTCCAGGAGTGTATTTTGTGTCGCTTGTCAACATTAGCCCTAGATGTACAGTAGACATGACTGTGTTAAACAGCGCAAAAGTAGTTAATTCTGTCTTCCAACCACTACAGGATTGCTTTCTTACTCATCTTCATTATCTTACATGTTTCCACATTTAGAGCATGCTGCTACTCCACACAGCAAATAAAAATTCCATCCAAGTCGTCTTTTATCTGCCTACAGTCACTCAAAGGCGGTACTATTCCGCACAGTGTAGCTTCGTCAGCAAACACTGGCAGGTTGTTCCCCACCCTGCCCGTCAGATCGCGTATGTTGGAACAACTGCAGTCCTGTCACACTTCCCTGGGGCCCTGCTGACGATATCCTTAGGAACACTCGCCGTCCGGGTCAATGTACTGCATTCTGTTACTTAAGTGTCTTTGAGCTTCTCATATATCTAGGAAACTATTATGTACGCTCTTACATTCGTTAACAACCTGCACCAAATCAAACGCTTTCCAGAAATCTAGCAATATGGAGTATGCCTGTTGCCCTACAACTGTGATTCTCAGGTTATAGTGCGAGAAAAGCGCAGGCTTAATTTCACACGAGTGATGCTTTCTACATCCTCTCTCCTTTCTGGATACTAGCTTTTCTTCTGCGATGAAATTTATTGCATTCGTATTATATACGTTGAAGAATTCTGCAGCATATCGTCGTTGAGGATATATGCCTCTACTTTTGCAGGCCCATTCTTTTGTCTTTGTTATGTATAGGAGCCATCTGCGCTTCTTCCATTTGCTTGGTACTTTCCACTGGGCGTAAGATTCATTGTCAACGCACAATAACTATGGGATTCCGAGAATACTCTGTGTAAAACCGAACTGGGATTCTATCTTTCCATCTGGACACGGAGACTCATTCGCTTTAAAGTCTTTCAGTTGCTTCTCAACGCGAGGGATGTCTATTTTTATGTTCTTCATACGAGAGTTTGTGTGGCGGCTAAACGTCTTTAGATCCTATTGCGTGAATGATTTTTTTAACGTGTGGTGAGAAACTTCAGCTTTCGTTTTGCTGTCTTCTATCGCTGCATCAGACTGGGCCAACGATTAACTAAGTACATGCCTTCGATTCGCTTTGTGATTTTACGCAAGACCGGAATGTTCTACGATTCTCTACAAAACCCTTTGCTGAGGTACGGCACTAGAAGTCGTTACACTCATATGCATCGCCCATTGAGACGCACGAATTTCTACTAACTTTTGCCTGTCGACATTTCAGCGCCCTTTTTCCAACCGAAACAGCAACAGTCTCTGTTTTCTCAGAACTTTCCGAATTTCGCTGTACGTCTTTTGTGCCCTAAAACCCCACTTACTCGTCACACGCTTCTTCATAGGTCAGTTTACAATCAGTTTAAACTTTGCCCATAATTTCCCTATGATCCTGGAACTAAATTATGTCCATACATTGTCTAGGTATGATACTAAGAACTGCTTATGTGAAATTTCCAGCATTAATAGTTTACTAGCTTTCTTGGTGGATTTATTAATCTTAGTAACCACCGTGGATGGCAACATCGTGACTGCTAACCCCCTTATGTATACTGACAGTGTCGAGAAGGTCAGGCCTATTTATAGCTGTTGTAGTTGTCTTTGTGGTTTTCAGCCCAGAGACACGTTTGATGCACCTTTCCATGCTACTCTATCCCGTGACGGCCTCTTCATCTGTGCGTCACCACTGCAACTTACATCCTTCCGAATCTGCTTAGCGTATTCATCACTTGGTCTCCTCTACGATTTTTCCCCTACAGTACTAAATTGGTGATCCTTCGATGTCTCAGAATGTGTCCTACCAACCGATGCTTCTTCTTGTCAAGTTGTGCCACAAATTCCTCTTCTGCTCAGTTCTATTCAGTACCTCCTCATTAGTTACGTGATCTGCCCATCTAGTCTTGAGCATTCTTCTGTAGCACCACATTTCGAAAGCTTTCATTCTCTTCTTGTCTAAATTGTTTATCGTCCATGTTTCACTTCCACACAAGGCTTCACCCCATACAAACACTTCCAGAAAAGAATTCCTAACACTTAAATCCAAACTCGATGTTAACAAATTTCTCTTCTTCAGAAACTCTTTCCTTGCCATCGCGTCTGCATTTTATATCGTCTCTGCTCCGACCATCATCAGTTATTTTGCTTCCCAAGTAACAAAACTTATTTACTACTTAAAGTGTCTCATTCCCTAATTTAATACCCTCAGCATCACCTGATTTAATTCGACTACATTCCATTATCGACGTTTTGATTTTGTTGATGTTCATCTTATATCCTCCTTTCAAGACGCTCTCCATTCCGTTCAGCTGTTCTTCCAGGTCCTTTGCTGTCTCTGACAGAATTACAGTGTCGTCGGCAAACCTCAAAGTTTTTATTTCTTCTCCATGGTTTTTAATTTCTACTCCAAATTTTCTTTTTATTTATAGGTACAGCGGCTAAAATATTCCCATCGCGTTTCGGTGGTCGTACGTTTTTGGAGAAAGCGTGAAAATTTCTTTGCAAGACTGTCTGCCCTTATCACCTGCTACGAACCCATATACGCCCCAGTCCTTGCTCGGCAGGTTAAAGTTGCCTCCAACTAATATTGCAGGATCAGCCTACTTCTGTGCTACTGAGCAAAGTAACACTCCAACCATCAAGTGGAGTAGTGACGTCACAGTTACAGGTAGTCTGCGTAAACCAGTTATGTTGGCCACTGATGCAGCGTATACATGTATCGTAATAACCCCTCCAGCATCAGTTAACGCCTGAAGAATGGCACATTGAAGCGCCGAAACTGGTACCTACACAATAAATAAGATCGTAAGTACAGCTGTAGGCGTTTCGTTTTCTTATAATAGTGAACAGCCGTGATCCCCAAGACCTGTCGAAAGTATGGACATTCAAAAAGTCGATCAGCAGGTTCTATTTAAGCTCATCACACTCCTTCCCTGCTTTCATAATCAGAAAACACTTCGCACCCTGCTCTCATTCTGCTTATTTTGCCTTCGTTCAGCTTTTGTTTGTTTGTCAACCAGGCTTAGACTCCGCAACTTTTTTACATGACTTTTGTCTCACGGAGGGTTTTCTGTTCCTTACAAGTTAGGTCGACACTTACAGCACAGCGGTGCATTGTACACTGCCTTTTTTTTACCCATTTGCGTTCCACATCTCCGTCACCAGAACTGCGTATTTGGTATTGACTGCTCAAATACTCTGAAATTTATTTTGTATCATACATCGTAGGCAAAAGTACTTTCCTAGCTTTCTTAATGTTACTTCTAAGACCTGTGGTCGACGATGCTATAAAAGCCTTACGGTCATTGATTCCTTCCTCTGCGTTACCCGTTTCCGAAAAGTTCTGGTGTGTCAGTTACGAGCAGATCTGTGACGTAGTGCTAGCAAGTTGGTTCGCTAATGGCTCTGAACTTGGAGATGTTAAGTTCAGAGCCATATGACACGAACGCCTATCGCTGGTTGCGTTACTCTTACTGAGCAAGGACTGTGCTGTGTTTGAGTTCAGTCTGTTGGAGAATTACGCTTGCTCCACCGGCGGGTTTTCCACAGTATCTGCACGTTACCAAGGTCTTACATGTCAACGTGACGAGTGAATCGTTGGAATTGGAAACACTTTGGAATGATTGTGTATGTAAGGACGGGCCTTATGAAATATATAACATGCAGTAACAAACGGTGATATCTCGAAACTTCTAAACGCCAGTATAGATATCAGTGTTTCCTGCTGGTCACTAGAAACTCTCTTCGTATCATTTTTCGTGTCTGTGTAAGCTTCACTCTCCCCTGAATCCGATTATCCGCAGTTTCGACACTCATTACAACACGTCTCTGCCAGTTAAAATCCGTATCGTACAGTTAAGTCTTGCTTGCAGTGTTGAAGAGAAGCAGTTCCGAGCCACCAGCTGTATATGTACACCTTTACTTTCAAGCGGTTTCTTTCTTAGCAACAATCATCACGGAAGACCACAAAATAAAGAATGAATAAAACGTACGCAGTATACACAGACAAGCGTTTACGTTAACTAGACACTTGTGTGACAAAAAATTTGTCATTGGCTGAAGACCTTCATATGCTTTCGTCATCTTTGACAGACAATACTGTCTTTGGCTGTTTTTTGTGATTTTTGACAGTATTGTCTGTGACAGTAAGTCTGTAATATATGTGGCTGTAAGCTTGAACTTACTAGTTCTTAACAGCTAAGAATCATGTACTATACACCATCGTGGTTTTAAGATACATCGTGTTTTGAACGTTACTAAGCATACGCGTGTTATTATGGAGTAAATTTGTGTTAGATATATAGCTGTATCCTGTTTGAATCTAATGTATTTTTGATCCATAGATGTACAGTTTTGTAAGTTCTTTCCAGATGATTTTTCCTCACACATGTGTTTCCTTATTTTAAAAGCTTGTCTGTGTACACTGCGTATGTTTTTTATTCTTTCTTTTAGAGCCCTCCGTGATGATGGTTGCCAATAGTGAAACTGGTCCAGAATAAAGGTGTATATGTACAGATGGTGATTCAAAAAAATTTTTCTTCAAATACTTGAAAGCAGATTAACAGTTTCCTACAAAAAAACTTATTTTTTTCACAGTGGCTTTCTTCCCTATACACTCTGCCATATTATTTGTAAAGCTACACTTTTGTGTGTTTTCACCAGTATCTGTGTTTCAAGAATTAACATCAACGTGTTTTGGATATAGAAATTTAAAATATATTCAGACTACTCTCTTGTCTCTTTAAGGTTAGAAACACAATTTGGCTACGGAACTATGTGTCGTTACTAGTATTACGATCTTGTTTCCGTTCGTGAATTCATGTGTTTCCTTTTTACTGAACATATTATACCAGAACTTTGACAATAATAATCAGGCGTGACTATTAAATAGGCTGCAGGAACAAGCAGGAAGAAGAAATACAAAGAATAGACCTGGAAAAAAAGAGTCCTGAAGTTAAATTACAGGTGAAACACTTATCCCATGCGAAGCATGCGGAAACAGAGCACGTAAATAAATACGGTACAGTAAATAAAACTGGGTTCTGTAAACTTCTCTTTTGTGAAAAACAAACTCTTTTTTTGATTAAACTCATATAGTTTCCAAAACATTGTCTTGACCCCACTCCTCCCCACCCCTCCCCCCCCCCCCCCCCCCGCCCCACACACACAAAGACACATATCTCACAAGCGACAAGCTAGTTTCACTTGATTGTGATCAACGTAAGTCGTGACACACTGGTAAAAGTAATGTGGTCGAACGAACAAGCAGGATACTCCGGGGACGGATGTTACAGCAATAATACATTAAGTACAGCACGATTGTTAATGGCAGTTTGTCAATATATACGAACCATGTTTGTATTTGCAGCAAAAAGAAAATAAAAATATCTCATCTCTAATTCGTAGATGACTTACTGCGAGCTATAAAGTCTACCAGAGTGTCACTAAGATCAAAATATCACATGTGAAGGCGAGCAACGACAAGGAACACACACACATACACACACACACACAAACACACACACACACACACACACACACATATGCAAATGTAAACGTGTGCAGTAAAATAATAGTATTAGAAAGCATTTAATTTTCAAAAATAAAGTGAGATACACAGAAAACGTGACATAGACGACGGAGAGTGTCTAGACAGCAAAAGAGAGAGAAACAGTTTTGTGTTTGTCAGTAAAAACATATAAATTTCTGTTCCACTGGTTGCCGTGTTTTAACTGTTCGTATTTCGCGAATGCGAGGCAGAGTGTGGAACCAACCATGCGTACAGACCGGAGGGGGTAGGAGGAGGATAGCGCTTCAAATGCTCGCTGACCGGCGATGTAGAACAATGGTCCCTAATGCGGCGTGCGGATTGTATGGGACCCGAAGCTGGCAAAACGTCGCTGTTGTGCAGTGTAGCGCTTTACTCTGAACGAGTAACTGAATCGACTTAGAGGTGACGCCACCAGCACAACAGCTCTCGCCCACAGTACGCTGCCGTTTCTGGTTGTTTGATGTCCCAATGGAACGAATTGTTGCACACTGTTTGTTTTCAGCTTGCGGGAGTTATTATTTTACTTGTTGCTGTTATTTCTTGTGAGGTTCTGAAATATGTCACAAGCAAGTTGCTTGAAATTTATGAGTGGAAAACGCCGACGTCGTACTGTTGTCCAGTTTTCGAATATAAATAACAAGTTCACCTCAGGGTTAACACTCAGTGAATGTGGAGAAGAACAGACAACGAAAAATCAGTGTTTACTTTGCCCTGATTCTTGTGAGGAGGAGGAGTTGTTCATGGGATAAGAAATGCTGTAGCAATTGCTCGTTACTGAGCAAAGGCTGTTTGATTTCCATTTTGTGTGTGGATGTGTATCAGTTCCTTTCATTTGCCTAACTGAAACTGTAAACTTATAGAATCTTATTTGTATACTCCTGACTCGGGTAAATAAACAGTCTACATCGCAGAAAATAAAATTCCATAGCTTTAATAGTTTGAAAAGTTCTCAGAACGGAATAGAAACAAACTCTTTGTCGTAGACCATCAGTACGCCTAACAGATCGGCAACCTGCCCGCGGAGAAGCATCGCGTGCATGCATACCTCCAAGGCGTCACCTCACAGCACTTCGGCCACCGGCGAGTAATGTCGCAACCGAGAGGCAGCGGAGCAAGCGCCACCAGAGGCTCTCCTCGCTGGGGATCTACTTCCCTCCGCCGAGTCACGTGCGTGGAAAACTCCCAGCACCGGATGTTTGCAGCGGAGCAGCTCCACTCATCAACAGTTCTCCGCCGACGCTGTGGGCCATTTCATGTGCCGGCTAATACAGGCTCTTCAATCAGAGCCCTATTGGAGCCACTGCAACGGGACTTCAATCTGGGGCTGAAGATAAAATATCAGTATACCGATATTTTTCCCAAAAAAAGGGTATATATCGGGGGCATATTTTTCACCGACATATAGATACCACTAAGGCGATAACGAGTGCCGATATTTTTATTTTATATTACATTTTTTCGCAATTTTCGGTAAATATTTGAAATTGTTCTTTTGCAATTGTAGTAGAATTTTTCTCCCGCTGTATGACGGACTCTTATTACTTTTTAAGCTTTCATGGTGACCAGTCTTTCTCTTTGACTGTGTGAACCAATTATACATGACACACCAGTTCCGACAAAAAAAAAATGTTTTTAACGCGACTAGATGCTACTTCTTCACACTGGTATTCTTCGAAAACAGTTGCTGAAACTGATGAACAAAAATCTAAATGACAAGACTGGTCTTTGCGTTGCGCGGAGACGTGTAGGGCGAAATGCTGACTTAACCGGCAATCGGCGCTACCAACAGGACAACGTCTGACTTCACCACGCCGTTTTGACATTACGACTGCTAGGTTGCTGGCGTTCGCAGAAATGAAACAGCGGGGAAATCGACATGAAGTGCTACAGAGAAATCCGATGTCTGTCGAAACCGAACGATAGACCCATCGGATACCTTGTATTGTGCCACTCACGTGCAGTTACCATTGTTAGCAAAGTGGTCATCGTCAAGTCGAACGTACATCGTTTTCATTTCTTGTTCTAAGCAGGCTGCTAGCTTGTCGATGTACAGAATATCTAATAATACATCAATAGTTAAATATGCAGCTCTAAAACTGGCAGTGTATTTATAATGAACAGCCGATATTTTTTTGCCTGGAACGTAGATATCGTTTTCGTCGATATATCGATAGTTCTTTTGTATTTGTCAAATGACGGTAATGACATATTTTTAGATATCGATATATTGGATTTCCAATATTTTTAAAAATATCAACAGTCCTTCGGACATATCCAACGTTACCGGGGAGAAGCGTCTTCGGCCAGCTGCTATCGAGTACACTCTCCTTCCTTCCAGTGGGAATCTCATTCGAATAGTCTTTACGTCCCTTCATCTTAATTAACTTTGTTGTCTTACAGGCGGACACCTGTTCAAACTCTGCGAGGGTCTGATATTAAGTTTTGTAAGAAGAAGCTTTTTGCTTAGCTAATGTCCTGTTGTATTGTAGTAGGCCTTTCCCTTATTAACTGTGAACGTGTTGTTCCTGAGCTATCTCACTACGTGACACTAATGTGTCAGTTCCTCGTTTTAAGAGAAGCTCGGTCCAGTGAAGAAAATTTTGAACTTGGGAAAGAGGTGCACGTCTCATGGAGCCAAATCAGGCAAATAAGGCGGGTGTGGCGACAATTCGTAACTTGTGCATGTATTTTTGCCATGGCTACGAAACTTGTGTGTGGGCGCGTATTGTCTTGATGAAAGGTGACATTCTTCCTTGCCAAATCTGGCCCTTTTTAGCGTATCATTTGCTGTAGTCGGTCCAGGGCAAAAGTATGGTATTGTCCCGTAATTGTTTGATCAGTGGGAAGATACTCTATCAGCAAGATCTTTACGCATCCCAGGAAACAAGCCACGACCGTTCCGGTTGGCAGTATATCCTTTGCTTTCTTTGGTGATGGTGAATCAGTATGTTTCCACTGATTTCACTGTGTTTTGTCTGTGAGGTATGGTAACGGGCAAATCTTATTGTTTGCTCCGAAAACTGGTAAAACATTGTTCGGGCATTTCCATTGTGATGAGCTTCTGATACTGCGTGAAGATTCGCGTCATCCATCTTGGATCTAACATCCATTTCCACTGTTAAAATTGTTGTGCCAGCTCAGATCACGCCCCTACAGATTCAGAAATTTCACGCAATTTCAGTTAGTGATCCTATATGACCATTTTATGCATTTCGGCAGTAATTTCTGGGGTAGTGGCACATCTTACCTGACCACTAAGCGGTTAATCTGCTAAGTTAATCCTCTGCCAGGCACATAACTGTGATTTGCAGAGTAGCCATGTAGGCGCAGGGTAGCCATGTAGACCAAATTTCAACTTGTTTGTTCACTTGGCAACAACTGAATATGAATGAGAAGCGTTCCCCTGCGTGTTCTCAAAATCTACATGAAATTCCTTTGCTTTCATACCTTTCTTCAGAAAGTACTTAATCACTGCTCGAGTCTCAATGTTTCCTATCTTCGCACATCGCTACACAAGAACAACAACAGAGACACGTCTAAATCACAGATTTCCGCTCAGTGCACTGATGCGTCTCGTGTTTGCTCGTAAGGAATGACCTACTACTGCTCGGCACTTCGTTACGCTAGCGCTGACATCTGGTGATGATTCATCGAACTTTCCAATTTGCCCCCTTAATTGCTGTTTTTGTATAACATCTGGTCTTACTCCCAATATCAGCTGGCCTTTCTGATAACGGTCTTATTTTTTATTATGTTTGAAATAAACAGACTGTAACGATTATGCTCCACTAAAAAATATTGTGATTTCTTTTCGATGGTGAAGCATGGTACAGTGTTGTGACGTATAATCCAAGTAGTACTGTTTCGCCCGTAGGACGACCAGATGAGGAAATGTTCCAAGGAGCCCACTGACAGCTGGAGACAGCGAGGAGGCAGAGACGAAATTCTAAACTAGATGTATCTTGGATATTAAAAATAGAACGAAATTAATTAAAGTAAGAAGTAAATTAGACACAGATAATGGAGATGTTTGATTTTTGGATATGTAGGGAACGATACAAGTTATTAGAACAGTACCGACTGAAAAAGATGTGTGGGAGGTGGCAAGGGAAGGTAGATCGAGTAGCCAACACCAGGATTGCGTCGTCGCGGATCAGGCGATAAGGCACCAGACATGGGCTAACGGTGGTGGACGGACGTGCGGTAGTGGAACTGGGTGTAGAAAGCTTTGGCATCGTAGCACAAACTCTTTTTCTACGTCTACATGTCTACATCTACATGGATACTCTGCAAATCACACTTAAGTGCCTAGCAGAGGGTTCATCGAACCACCTTCACAATGATTCTCTATTATTCTCGAAGAACGTGCGGAAGAAGCGAACACCTGTATCTTTCCGTGCGGACTCAGCTTTCCCTTATTTTATTACGACGATCGTTTCTCCCTATATAGGTCGGTGTCAACAAAATATTTTCGCATTCGGAGGACAAAGTTGGTGACTGAAATTTCGTGAGAAGATTCCGCCGCAACGAAAAACGGATGGTATCCATCCCAAACCCTGTCTCATGTCGGAGTACGTGACACTCTCTCCCCTATTTCGCGATAATACAAACGAGCTGCTCTTCTTTGAACTTTCTCGATGAACTCCGTTAATCGTATCTGGTAAGGATCCCACAGCGGTACTCCCAAAGAGAACGGACAAGCGAAGTATAGGCACACACTTAAGTATGCCTCTTAAATGAATGTCGTGCAACTGCCGCCAGATTGCGGTTCATGCGTTTTAAGCGTAGCTGTTCAGTTTCAGTGACTTAGGTCGAGAGGGGGAAACAGCGTGGCTGCCTAGTGACTCATTTCTTAACACATTGAGCGAGGTAGCGCAGTGGTTGGCACACTGGACTCGCATTCGGGAGGACGACAGTTCAAAACCCGCGTCCAGCCATCCTGATTTAGGTTTTCCCCGATTTCCCTAAACCGCTTCAGGCAAATGTCGGAATGATTCCTTTGAAAGGGCACGGCCAATTTCCTTCCCTATTCCGATGGGACCGATGGCCTCCCGTGTTTGGTCTGTTTCCCCCAAATGAACCAACCAATCAACCATTTATTAACACCAAAAATCACCAAATCAGTATGCTATAGTCAAACTCTTAAAATTAGGTAGTGCCCTCACATAGATGGGCAAATTTCTTGCGCCATCACGATTACATCTCCATCTGGTGGGCGTACTGCTATGTGGGAACAGTAATTCTAGGTCATACCTGAATGTATATCTAAAATTTTTTACACACGTTACGCAGCTAAGATATGCAGTGTTATACACAAAGACTTGGAAAGTAAGTTACACATGTCGCAAGCAATGGGGGTGGCGCATTGTCAGAAGAGAGTACACACTCCGGATTTTATGCAGACACGGTTCTGCTGCGCTGTGGATAGGAACTGCATCAGAGTGTGGGAGTCAAACACTGAGGCAATCGGAAACGAACCCAAAAGTTGAAGTACGAAGGACAGAACAATTCTTGTGGACATAACGCCTGAATTGTACGCGGATTCACCGAGAAATGCTGACAGTATATGAACTAAATGCAATGTCACGTGCAGTCGTAGTGAAATGGTGACAAAAATTTGACGAGGGCCAAACAGACATAGCTGATACTGATTGGGAAGCAAGGCATTCGACATGGACTACAAAGCATTTAAAGGCAATCGGCAAGCTGAAAAAACATCTTGGGGCGAAATTGTTTTTCCAGCGATGAGAACCTTCACTCAGCAGTTCTCGAATGAGGAACGGACTTCTGTCGGTGAGGAACTGAGCGGTTGGTGAAACGTTTCGACCGCTACTCTCAGACACTTGATCAATGTGATGAAAAATTGTCCACATGCGAGCAGAACTCAGGCGCTGAGGGTTCCGTACAATCCGGAAATCGAGAAAGTCGACGGTTTTAACAATAATCTGATTTTTCCTTTATTTGTTCTGTGAAACGTTTCTGCTTGTCGACTTTCGTGATTCTACCTCAAGGGGCAGATAATATACGGATTTTAAAGAGTGAGATTGCAGGAATGAAAATATGTGACATAAATGTCCGTATGTTTTGTCTGCATTGACTTAGAAGTGTCAGTTTTCTACATCACCAAGGGACAGTAGACATTAATATGTGACATATAGATAGAAAAAGGGATCTTAACAGAAGGACGAACAGAGAGAAAGGTTGCTCGACTGTGAACGCTATTCATAAATTTACTCATCAAATAACACAAGCCTTAAATAATAATACGTTGCGAGTAGGTATTTTTCATGATCTCTCCAAAGCTTTCGATTGTGTAGCTCATGATAATCTATTACAAAAACTCAAGTTTTACAGAACTGATGGCTTTACACACAGCTGGTTTGTATCATATTTGACGAGCAGAATGTAAATGGTTGTGCTGAATAACTCAGATAAAGGTAGAATATTTCAGTGAATGGGGTAAACTCACGAAGGGAGAGCCACAGGATTCAATTCTGAGTCCACTCCTATTCCTTCTACAGGGCGGAGCATTTTAATCCATAATGGGAATAACTCGGAATAAAGATAAAATACAGCAAAATGTTTCAGAAAAAAGTTGTAGGTGGCAAAGAGGATCCCTCATCGCTAATAATGGCCTTGACTTTGAATGTGATTTCCAAGGTGATTTGTAGAATAAAGTGATTTTCTTAAATGGGAACCCAAATATTTGATTTAAGATTTGAAAAGAGCTGCAGATTTTACGTATAAAATGATACATTATTCAAGTGGCATCTCTAGGAATGAGAGGCAAGGGACTCACTCAACGACTTACAAATTTTATTTATGTTTGTTATGTCTCAAAAATGTCAAAACAACATACACGCATTGTAATGTATTTATTTTTGCCAATAAGCATGTTAATTAAAACTTAAGGTTCTAATCTCTCTTTGCTCTTCCAAATCCGACGTCACAAACACTGATTTGAAAATCACTGTTATTGGTAATGATATGTGACCCTTATGCCCCTTCTAGTTCGTTCTAACATTGTATTTTACCGTATCCCTCCTCTATTGCGAGTTAACCCCCCCCCCCCCTTACAACTAAAAACATTTCTCCTTATTCGACCTGCACTGGACCTTGCCATGACCTTGAATAATCTATCATTTTATACCTACAGCTTGCTGCTCTTTTTAAATCGTAAATTAACTATTAATGTTCCCATTTTAAAAAAATCCCTTTAAAATCCAAATCACTTTTAACTCGATATCACCTAGAAAATCACGTCCAAGGTTACGTCCATTAGTAGCAATGCGTGATCCTCTTTGCCACCTGCAACTTTTTTCTGAAACCTTTTCTTGTATCTCATCTCTACCTTGAGTTATTTCCCATTATGGACTAAAATGGTCGACGCTGTATATATAAATGACTTTCCACCTGATATTCAACAAGTAGAACTGGTAGTCTTTGCAGATGATACTAGTGTTATAATAAACCCCATTAGAGTGAAAGCACGAACGTACTACACTGTCGTAGCAGTAGGAGAGGTAATATTCCTACGTGGTGGGTCCCATGTGGCACATAGCGGATCCTGCCCCACTTACTGGCGGACTAGTATGAAATAAAATAGCTCTTGCGGATCAAACACATCGTCTGTGGTTAACAACCGTAGATTCAAGTCGTAGCTTCCTCCAGCTAACGTCAATTGCCCTTGAAAGTCAAACGTAGAAAGATCTTGTACGGGAAACAAGACTACATCGGATTCGGTGGGTTGTCAACTATAAGGCAGCAATGAATTGGAGCATTTGCGAACACCAGAATGCACATTGATACATAAAAAGGAGATTCAATATAAGCAAATAATTTATACAGAAACACACAAAATGAACTCACTACTTAAGACAGGGAAACTCGAGAATTTCACAGACGAATTAAAGAAAACAAAAAATCCAAGAAATGAGAAACACGATAGGGGATCCGTCCGAATCACAAGGGTATAGAATTTATAATGGGAAAGCAGGACAGAGGGTCATGAAGCAATGTGTGCAGTTTGGAACAGCATTTATAGTGAGTATAAGAATAATAGATTCAGTAATTGATTTTCAAGCAATATCACCAAGAACTGCAACTCTATCTTGTAAAACAATTAAGCCTATACAATCACAAAGGCTCATACTCCTACAAATGAAAAAAACTGTGTACCAAAAACAAAGGAAGAGGTACATATAGTTTTGGACCTTCTCGAACAAACTTCGTACAGAATAAATAAAAGCAATACAAAAATCTTATTGGGAGACTTGAACGCCCAGCTGGGAAAGGAAGAAAATATAAAGATATAATTGCAAAATGGGGTCGACATAGCTTTACAAACAAGAATGGTCATACATTTGTAGAGAGAGAGAACACAATCTTATATCTAAATCAACTTACTTCAAGAGGCATCCAGACAAATTTGAAAGATGGAAACAGCCTCACTAGAGGGAGGGGGAGTGATAACTATACAAAAATTTTCGTAAGGCAATCTACACTGTTAAAATATCTTCAAATGAAAAAGTGTACAAGAAAATAGAGGCAGTAATGATCACAATCAGCAAGAAACGTATTTACTTCTTTGCACATCTGATAAGAACACCAGAAAACAGAATTAGTATGGGAATGATAGAAAAATTGTGAAATAAAAAGAGCAGCTTTAAACGGATCACAGAAATTAAGGAAGATTTAAGAAAACTCCAAATTACAGTAGATAACCTAAAAAACAAGAAGGAGGAAGGCACACAAATCAGACAACAAACGAAGATCAGTAAAAGAGCTACAGGAAGAGTGATCTCAGGTGAAGAAAGAGAAAAAAATCTCAAAAAAATTACGAGTGTTGGGCAGACAGAAGAGCAAAACACTCCTTATACAATAATAAATTATAATAATCCTTGCATAAGAAATGTGCTATTGAATTGCCTTATTTAACTATTATTGAAGTGTATTGTATTATTGCATTACAACAACTTGTATAAACCTTTGTTTAATTGACTAGAGTTATCCAATGAAGGCCATTCAGTTCTGTGCAAAGAAATAGTCATACCTACAATCCAAATACATGAGTTAGAATCGGTAAGCAGCGTAGAATGCTCCAAATTTCTGGGTGTACATATTTATGAAAACATGAACTGGAAAAAGTGTATTACTGGCCTTCTCAAACAGTTAAGATCAACTATTTTTTCTCTTAGTGCAGTTGCTAATCTTGAAATCAAACTATGAACTTCCTGCCATATTTCGTATATTTCCACTCATTAATGTCAAATGGAAATTTTCTGGGGTAACTCATCTCTTACGAAGAAACTATTGATTTTAAAAAAGTGTTGTTCACCAACGGTCGTCATGTAGGTACCGCTTCAAGAAGTAAAGCATTTTAACTGCACCGTCAGAATACATATTTCTGCTAATGAAATTCACCATAAATACGAGATCACGATTTGAGGAGAACAGTGGTATACATACCTACAACTCTAGAGGAGAAAATGGCCTCTATCACCCATAGTTAAAGCTATCAGCTGCTCAGAGAGGAGTTCAATATGTAGCAAAAATTTTTAATCATTTGCCCCATACCACAAAATGTCTGACAAGTAGCGAAGCAAGTTTAAATCTAAATTAAAATCACTTCTCCTGACAACTCCATGTGTTGCATTGATGACTTTCTACTTAGAAACTGTTAGCCACTAAAAACAGCTTGTTTTAAGTGTAGTTGATGAGTAGGAATAAAATGATGCGTTCATTAATGTTAATACTACAAGAATCGTTCAAATGATTTATGGAACGTGTAAGCAACGAAAAGTTTGGTTGCATGACTCAGAAGTTTACATTTACTACACTGTCTTAGTAAGTGAGAGTAATTTCAACTCGATACATCTATCCATTCATGAGAAAAGAGGTCTTAATAGACAGGTGGAGAGAGGTAGTCTGATAACAAATGAAAACTAATTTCCGTGTGATATAACAACAAATTAATGATTTTCGCATTTTTTTCCTTTTGTTATGGTGTGACTGCTGAGTTTGCGAGTACCAAAATATGTGATACAAATGGCCTTATCTTTTGATTCCAATGACCTAGAAACTAAAGCTTGTCCTGTCGCCAAGGTACTATAAACCTTAGTATGTGACACAAATTTCAACTTGATACGTGTAATCATTCCTGAGAAAAAGTTGTCTTAACAGGCGGATGGACAACCACAGCCTGGTAATAAAACAGAAATTTTTTCGGTGTGATGTAATGACAGATTAACAATTTTCGAATTTTTCCTTTGGTTGTAGTGTCACTCATTGCTTCTTAGCAAATTTCATGATTCTAGAACAACGTGAAGTGTCCTGTAGCTTTTGATGAGCGAGTTTGCGAGTACCAGAATGTAACTACACATAAACTGCCGTACCTTTTGTCGTAAAAGCTATACATTTTTACATCACCAAGGGACCATAGACCTTAATATGTGATATAAATTTCTACTTGATACATCTACCCGTTCCTCGGAACAAGGATTTTGGGAAGTTAGACAGGCAGACAGACAGTCGGCCAGATGGACAACAAAGTTTTCTCATAAGGGTTCTGTTTTTACCGATTGAGGTGCGGGACCGTAAAAATGGAATGATGTATTTGAGCCACTTTGAAATGTAGTGCAGCATTCAATAAAAGTTATTTGGCAAACTGTAGAAAAGTGTTAAGTACTTTTTGAAGTTCCCTCGTACGTCTGTTTACAAAGATTGTTACAGAAGTCAAAGTTATTTTTGAAATAGAACATTCTCAGGAATACTACGCAAAATTAGCTGATATCTATTTCTTGTTTTTTTTTTTTTTTTTTTTTTTTTTTTTTTTTTTTTTTTTTTTTTAAAATCCTGCTGAGCACCACTTTCATTTGGACCAGCATCGTTTCCTCTGCTCTTTATTCTTATCCAGTGTTCTTTCACTCTTATATTTTGCACTTACTCAATGTTATTTTTGTCCTGGGTCTAATTCTGATTTGAAATCAGTTGTAAATGGCCATTCCCTGTATTCCCTTTGCTTCCAGACACCGTTGTATCTGTTTGACCATCTTGTTCACAAGAAACTTCCACACATGTTGTGTCAGCCTTCTGGGGTCCATTCTAAGTACTTGTCCAAAGAACACAGTCCTTCTCATCCTGATGAGGTACTACATGCACTTTGTACAGGAAGGCAGTTCTTGATTCGCTCATCTTCTGTACTGACTGTCTGTTGTTCCTCCATGTACCAATAGCCCCCGATGAATCCTTCATCCCACGAATTCCAGGCTCTTCAGTTGTTCAATTCTTTGTATTGTCTCCGTGGAACATGAATAATACACACAGACTGTCTCAGACTATTTTGGGTGAAACTGAAACAGGCGATAGTGAGTCCACAATCAGTTACATTGAGATACGTAAGCTGTGACCGGAAATGCATATTTATTGTGTTATGGACATACACAGCTTACACCACATAACAACAACGTAGCTCATAGTAATTGTTCAAAGTGGCGACCGGCAGTTTCAATGCATGTAGTGCAACGCCGCATGCAGTTCTACCGCACTCTCGCAAAGATCCCGGGTGCCAAATGTAGAGTGGAACAGACAGCAGATGATAAACACAATACACCCCTGACAACCAAACAGACATACTGTACACAGCTTTGCTCATAGTACTTGGTGTATGTAACGACCTCATGCATTAGACAGCTTGTGACGTGTCCATGGTGAGCAGTGCTAATATGTACAATGCATGGTGCATAGTCAAAGATGTTAATTGCACTCGTCATTGGATGTACGGTGCAGCAGGGTGTAGTGCCTATAAAGCAACACGAATGTACAAAGAACACTTGCCAATAAGCATTATCCTAATCTGAAGATGATTACCTCCGTGAATACCAACTAACGAGAGACAGGGTCGTTCAAGGCACAGAGATCTGGCCAACATTCTCGCCAAAGACATGTCCAAACACCAGGCTTTGAGAAAATGGTGCTGGACCATGTGGCTGACAACGCAGCGATAAGCACCCATCAACTTATCCACGAAACGCACGCTTCTAAGGATACAATGTGGAGAGTACTGGTGGAACAAGTATCATTCCCACATGGTAAAGGTTGTGTGCAAGCACTGGGACCAACAGATTGGGCCCGTGTTCACTTCTGTCAATGGATCATCCACAGCAGTGCGATAGTGACGAACGTCATACAGTTTGTATTGTTCAAGGACGAGTCCTCATTCACCCATGATGAGGTTTCCGACAGTCGTAACAGCCATATTTGGTGTGAGAACAATCCCCACACCACCCACATCAGAGGCCATCAGCAACGATTATCTGTCAAAATATGAGTGGGCATTGTCCAGGATCGCCTAATGGGACCTTATTTTCTGCCTTCCCATTTGACTGGTCCACATTACCTGGTGCTCCTGAAAATGCGCTACCACAGTTCTTGGAGATTGAATCCCTTGTTGTCTAGGAAAGGATGTGGTTTCAACATGTCAATGCACCACTTTACTTTGATGTTCCCCGAGCATCTGAACAACACGTGGGCTCATCATTGGATTGGAAGGGGAGGTCTTCTCCCATGGCGAGCACGACCGTCAGATCTCGCACCTCTGGACTTCTTCCTCTGGCGCTATATCAGGACATTGGTGTAAGAAACCGTTGAAGTTACAGATGAAGGCTTGCTTGCTAGCGTTCAAGCTGCATGTCTCATGGTACAACAGACACCAGGGATCTTTGAGAGAGTGCGGCAGAACTTCATGCGCCATTGCCATACATGCACCGTGAACATTTACTATGAGCTACGTTGTTGTGATATGGTGTATCCTGTGTACGTCCATAACACAATAAACGTGCGTTTCCGACCTATCTCAACATAAACAGTACAATGTGAATGTCGTGTGACTAGGGCCTCCCGTCGGGTGGACCGTTCACCGGGTGGATGTCTTTCGATTTGACGCCACTTCGGCGACTTGCGCGTCGATGAGGATGAAATGATGATGATTAGGACCACACAACACCCAATCCCTGTGAGGAGAAAATCTCCGACCCAGCGGGGAATCAAACCTGGGCCCTTAGGATTGACATTCTGTCGCGTTGATCACTCAGCCACCGGGGGCGAACATATAAACTCTTGTGGACCTCCAGAATGAGATTTTCACTCTGCAATGGAGTGTGCGCTGATATGAAACTTCCTGGCAGATTAAAACTGTGTGCCCGACCGAGACTCGAACTCGGGACCTTTGCCTTTCGCGGGCAAGTGCTCTACCAACTGAGCTACCGAAGCACGACTCACGCCCGGTACTCATAGCTTTACTTCTGCCAGTACCTCGTCTCCTACCTTCCAAACTTTACAGAAGCTCTCCTGCGAACCTTGCAGAACTAGCACTCCTGAAAGAAAGGATATTGCGGAGACATGGCTTAGCCACAGCCTGTGAGTACCGGGCGTGAGTCGTGCTTCGGTAGCTCAGTTGGTAGAGCACTTGCCCGCGAAAGGCAAAGGTACCGAGTTCGAGTCTCGGTCGGGCACACAGTTTTAATCTGCCAGGAAGTTTCATATCAGCGCAGACTCCGCCGCAGAGTGAAAATCACATTCTGGAAACATCCCCCAGGCTGTGGCTAAGCCATGTCTCCGCAATATCCTTTCTTTCAGGAGTTCTAGTTCTGAAAGGTTCGCAGGAGAGCTTCTGTAAAGTTTGGAAGGTAGGAGACGAGGTACTGGCAGAAGTAAAGCTGTGAGTACCGGGCGTGAGTCGTGCTTCGGTAGCTCAGTTGGTAGAGCACTTGCCCGCGAAAGGCAAAGGTCCCGAGTTCGAGTCTCGGTCGGGCACACAGTTTTAATCTGCCAGGAAGTTTCTTGTGGACCTACTATCACATGTTGCGATTCGACCGAAAAGGCTTGAGACAATTTGTATAAAACTGAGTATGAAGAAAAAAATCTGTACAAGCAAGCCAATCCGTGTCAAAGAATTAGTGCAATAAAATTACAGCCAAAGAATCTAGCCATGTATCTCATCACAATTTTGAAATCATTTATGATTTCTAGAGCGCACTCGGTTTGTTTCATTAATTATTCTGTATCCTTCTTACTCTTGGAGCTCGACTGGTCAGATCAAAGGAAGTGTGCAAGCACTGGGACCAACAGATTTTGAGGCCCGTGTTCACTTCTGTCAATGGATTATCCACAGCAGTGCGACAGTGCCGAACTTAATACAGTTTGTGCTGTTCAGGGATGAGTCCTCATTCACCCATGGCGGTTGGGTTAGTAATAACAGCGTCATAATTCAAATGTGTTAAAAGAAATTCTTATTAAAACTAATTTCCTTTAGCACATTAAAGATATCTATTCAATGTGTTTGAAATTTATCGGCCGTATAAAAGTTGAGACCGGGTTCGCGCACTATCATTAAACATTCTCCTTTTATTTTTCACAAATAACCTGCTTTCACACAAAACAAAGTGCAAAACGAAACGCTAATAATTCATTTATCAGTACATAGCACGAGAATTTCAATAACTTACGCGGTGAAATGCCACTGAACAATGACGGGAGCCAACGTTGTACACTGGTGTGATTCAAACAATAGCTAGCGATGCACCTATTTGAAAGAGGTGGTTTTTTGTGAGTTTTAGGTACAGGCTTTAATTCTCAGTTTCATCGCTTTTGAAGTGTGCCTACTCAATGCGACGACTTATACGTGTACTTTAAAGACCAGTACTAAATTACTACAAAATACAGGCGAGAAGGTAAGCTTCAGCGCCTACGTAATCCTGTTCTTAAGAGGTTCAAACTTTCCCCGACTTATAAGCCTTCAAGGCGCATCGCTATCCGGTAATGTCATACCTCTGCATTTACTGAAAGAACCTTCTTGTTGAAGATGTCCATAGTGCGTTTGTATGCTAAATTAATCTCGTTTATTCGTACTGCCATAGCTTCTCTTTTCTGTCGGACCAGTCTCTATTCACTCTCAAAAGCATTTAAATCTCTCTACCTTCCGTATGCTGCCTCCTATTAATGTCAGCCCTCTTGAAGCCGTCTTTGGGCGTGCCATATCATGTGCTTCTGTACCTTCTCCCTACAATTGGTTTAGCCGCGTGATTCTGCAGCTGAAAGTGAAGTGTCGGCAGAAGTGCCAACACCGTGTTGTTTGAGGAAGCCGAAATGCACGCTATAAGCTCACGCAGGCTGGCGTGAGGTCTGAAACAGGATACGTAATGAATGCTATAAAGAAAAGTACGTAGCTGCTGGAATACTTAACTTTAATCCACAATTGGTGAACATTGGTCTTCTTGATACAGTATTATCATCTCAATATAACTTGGTGATGGCGCCTTGCTAGGTCGTAGCAATTGACTTAGCTGAAGGCTATGCTAACTATCGTCTCGGCAAATTAGAGCGTAATTCTCAGTGAACCTTTCCTAGCAACGGCGGCTGTACAACTGGGGCGAGTGCTAGTACGTCTCTCTGGACCTGCCGTGTGGCGGCGCTCGGTCTGCAATTACTGACAGTGGCGACATGCGGGTCCGTCGTATACTACCGGACCGCGGCCGATTTAAAAGCTACCACCTAGCAAGTGTGGTGTCTGGCGGTGACACCACAGAAAGATTTAATTAGTCACCTCTTTTGATGCTCCCGAGAAATTACGGTCTGTGCATGACAGTCTATCGGCAAGTATATATCGTCAAGAGATGACAGCTTCTCTTCTGGTTTTGTAGACTGTGGTAGCGTTCTCGTATTTCGTGCGACACGAGTGACATATGGTGACGTGTCAGGGAGGAGCGGGAGATCGTTCTGAAGTAGGGGCGGTATTTGAGAGAGATATTAGGACAGAACGCGAGTTCGCAGATGGAGGGCGGCCCATTCTTGCGGGAAGGAAAGAGAGTCAATGGAGCGCGACTCAGATGGGGGAAGGAGAGGTCCGCATCTCACTCGGACGATTGGGCAGAGGCAAGAAGGCGGGCTGCGGCATGACGTCCTGTACACGGTGAAGTCGTCAGAAGTGCCGAGCAAGCACGCGGTCAGCGACGAAAGGGAATGGGCGCCGATTATTTTGCAAAGGGCCTTTCTTGAATTATCCTCAGACGGTTAAGGATAAGAACGGAAGATGTAAAACTGCGCTTGTCCTGACACAGATCTCAACCCTGGTTCACTGCGACACCTCGTTCAGTCCGAAGAACAGATTGTGTTCCCTGTAGACCAGCGGTTCCCAGTATGGGGGTAATTACTCCCTGAGGGGTAAAACGTAATTCTCAGAAGGGTAAAAACAAAACGCTTCAGCTGTATTTCAGTCATGAAACTAAACTATTTTTAATAGCTCATTACTAGTACTCCTATCTCATAAAACTATATTGCTGATCATAAAAGTTGCCACTTTTTTTCATTGATCTGTAACACAGGGTGGTGCGAGTTATAGTTTGTGTAACAAATCTATGAACGACATATTCCTCACACAGTGCACTGCCTACGCACATACATCATACTTCCTACCATGCATCCATCAGTAATATTGAAACATATACATCACATATACTTAAATATCTCATAATAGTGCCTTTTCAAAGTTGTACTTAGTTCCTACAATATATAAGATATTGTTTCATTATTAATTTTGCAACAATAAACGAACTAATTGACAGGACAACACAGCACCAACTGCAGTAGGGCCTACACAGTATTATTACTACACACATCAAAAAAGTATTGCATCACCTCGCTTCCGAGAGTTCTGAAACCCGTACAGAAAATTGGAATAGAGATCAACATAAACATCACTTCTGCCCTTTCTATTGCTCATGAAAACCACACATTGCATGTTGTACCACCATACAGCTAGACCTTCAAAGGTGGTGGTCCAGATTGCTGTACACATCGGTACCTCTAATACCCAGTAACACGTCCTCTTGCATTGATTCATGCCTGTATTCGTCGTGGCTTACTATCCACAAGTCCACCAAGGCACTGTTGGTCCACATTACCACTCCTCAACGGCGATTCGGCGTAGATCCCTCAGAGTGGTTGGTGGGTCACGTCGTCCATAAACAGCCCTTTTCAATCTATCCCAGGCATGTTCGATAGAGTTCATGTCTGGAGAATATGCTGGCCACACCAGTCGAGCGATGTCGTTATGCTGAAGGAAGTCATTCACATGATGTACACAATGGGGGCGCGAATTGTAGACCATGAAGACGAATGCCTCGTCAGTATGCTGCCGATATGGTTGCACTGTCGTTCGGAGGATGGCATTCACGTATCTTACAGCCGTTATCGGGGCCTTCCATGACCACCAGCGGCGTACGTCGGCCACACATAATGCCAACCCAAGCAGGGAACCTCCACGTTGCTGCATTCGCTGAACAGTGTGCTAAGGCGTTCAGCCTGACTGGGTTGCCTCCAAACACGTCACTGACGATTGTCTGGTTGAAGGTATATGCGACATCGGTGAAGGGAACGTGATGCCAAACCTGAGCGGCCCATTCGGCATGTTTTTGGGCCCATCCGCACTGTGCTGCATGGTGTCATGGTTGCAAAGATGGACCTCGCCATGGATGCCAGGAGTGAAGTTGCGCATCACGCAGCCTATTGCGCACAGTTTGAGTCGTAACACGACGTCCTGTGGCTGCACGAATAGCATTATTCAACATGGTAACGTTGGTGTCAGGGTTCCTCCGAGCCATAATCCGTAGGTAGCTGTCATCCACTGCAATAGTAGCCCTTGGGCGGCCTGAGCGAGGCATGTCATCGACAGTTCCTGTCTCTATATCTCCTCCATGTCCGAACAACAACGCTTTGGTTCACTTCGAGATGCCTGGACACTTCCCTTGCTGAGAGCCCTTCCTGGCACAAAGTAACAATGTGGACGCGATCGAACAGCGGTAGTAACCGTTATCGGGGCCTTCCATGACCACCAGCGGCATACGTCGGCCACACCTGGTGTAATGACTGATTGGCTGTCGGACCCCCTCCGTCTGACAGGGGGTGCTCATGCATGATTGTTTACATCTTTGGGCGAGTTTAGTGACATCTCTGAACAGTGAAAGGGACTGTGTCTGTGATACAATATCCACAGTGAACGTCTGTCTTCAGGAGTTCTGCGAACAGAGGTGACGCAAAACTTTTTTTGATGTGTGTATTATTATTAGTAGTAATAGTGGTAGTAGTAGACACAAAGCACTGGTAGCCCAAAGTCGTCCAGTTTCTGCAGGTTCAGAGGTAATGAGTTCAGCAATAAAATGATTTGGTTGATATTAAATGAGGTGAAGAGCGTGGATGAAACGAATGTCAGTAGAGAGAGATGTGATGTTTTGGCACAGGTGTCAAACTCCACTGTCTGATAGCTTCCCTTTTTGTGAGGCATCGAGAACTGCATCATCATTCTGCAACAAAGTTTGTTAGAAATAAATAGTGCCAACTATATCACTGACTCATTAGTTCATGATGTAACATGGCATCTACAAAGGCTAAATATCATGTATCTTTTGTGATTCTAAAAATGAAAGTGTTCACATAAAGCTGTTTCGCATTCTAAAGGTTATTAATAATGGTGAGGGTGGTAATTATAATGGTGGGACGGACCAAAATCTGTTTAAATTCTGTCGTAATAGTCTCAGGAAGGTTGGGAATTACTGCTGTAGATAATGCGCATTTAGAGCTCCATATTCTTTTTTTTTGAGACGTGTGTGCTTTATCACTTCGTATCATTAATATGTTAATATGTCTCTGTCAATTCTTGAGAAGCATTAATATGCAGCTCGTAACCAGCTACTTTGAACGAACACGAACTGGGATGACAGAAGTACCTTGCGTGGCTCTCTGGTCCAGAAGATAGACCGTCGAGAGCCATGTCTCACACAATGCTCTTCCCTCATATTCCGCCAGTCACAGGCTTTACCTTTAGTGTTCGATTGACGGGTGCTAAAGCCGTACAGTCGGTCTGCAGTCTGAGATCAGGGTTTCTTTATTGTCCTCTCTTCAGTCGGTGAGCTGTCTGTATTCCAGTCGCACCCATTGCTTGTGAGACCACTATATGGTTTTGGGTTGGGGAACTATATTACAATCAACTGTATTCACTTGGGACGAGCGTTTTCATTATTGACGTCGCGGTTACCCACAGTAAATTCGTTCGTTTTTGTTTTACCTTTTGATTCAATTCGCTATTCAGGTTACGTGAAATAATATGAGTCTTTTTGCCCATGTGAAACGGAGAATTCACTCATTCAAAGCAATCTGTGCCCACACTATACGTAGATGTCTTCTCTCATTTGTTAGCAAGTCAGTTCGACTCGTGGCAATAGATATTTAAAAATATTTTCCTCAGCATTTTGCACTCGTTTAGTGGTTCACTTAATGGTGTTGATTAATGACACTCACCGTGCACTTGTATGTCCGTACATGTTCCTTTCATAAAGAGAGCGAATTTCTAACAAATGCCTCTATAACTGCTTTCCCACGAGACTTTCCAATGCTACTCTGGCTGTGCTGGAACATACGACGTGTGTTTATATGATGGTTGTTATAGATATGTTCGCAGTGGAATGCTCACGCCTAAAAGTTGATTAATTGGCCCTGCCATTGACAACCTGCAAGCGGGAGTAACATGGGAATAAATCCCCCAAGTTGTGATAATACTCTAACTTAACCAGGATGTTACTTGGAATTTAATCATTGAAAAAGTAGTACAACTGGGTACTGTGAAGATATTTAGTGTAAAAAACAACACTAAAAAGTGAAAATTGAACAGGTATGGACATAGAACGTTAATTCCTACTTATTAATATAAAGCTGAGATAGCAAAAACATCTATGACCTGATTCGAAATCGCACCGTCGTTTATTCAACAGAAACACTAAGTGGTGGATACTGATTGACATCGAAGTTAAGAAAGCTCTGACTGGCATTGACAGCAAAGAGCTCAGAGATCAAGCAAATGGGTTAACACGTTTACTATTAAAGTTTCCCTGTCTGCCGAGTCGTGGTCCAAATCCAGTGCTGGGAAGAGCAGTTCAACAGCGTCGAACTGTTCAGTACTGCCGGCCGTCGTATAGATGAATTGCATCCCATATCAGTGAATTCTGACTGCACAGAGGAAATAGCGTCCGAAATCTCCTAGAGTCCAAGACTACCTCAGTAAGATGCAGACCACGAAACAAGAGTTCGGCTCGCTTATAAGCCTGGAGCAGAGATTTTACTCAAGCGAGCAGTTCTTAAAGCCTCAGTCTTCACAAAGAAGTTGGCAGAGAAATGAATGATTCCACTCCCAGTGGGTGAATCAGTACTTTATGAAAACTATTACTGAGACTGTTCGCTGGCGCCTGGGCAGCAATGTCTCAAATCGCTCTCCAGCGATGTGCGTCCTATTCACAGCCGGTAGGTACTCCCCTGACACGCAGCGCTCCAGTTTAGAACAAACCTCGCAGCTTTAGTGTGGACTCTCCATGTGGCCAGTCATCGCGCTTTTACAAATGGAATGCCACCGAATGCTGGGGTGGTTTGTCTGATAGGGCACCGCCACTTTCCTTCTTCATCCTTCCCTTATTCGAGCTTGTGCTCCGTGTCTTTGACTCGTTGTCGCAGGAACGTTAAACACCAATCTCCTCTCTGCAGAATACCTCCCACCCAATGGATCACGAAGCTGTCAGGCGGGTGCATTCACCTCATACTCAGTTCAGACAAACCTTCTATAACATTCTCTGTCTCCTCTTACGACCACAAGTTGAGCCAATCAAATTCGTTTCTTTGTCTAGTGGCGGAAATACAGCTTGGCACCTTCCGCAAGAATTTCCATGCTCGCATGTGCAGCAGGTGTGCCCCACGCAAGCCTTCGCGGTTGAAAGGACAGTGGCGCCGATTATAAGATGTTTTCAGCTGAGATCTGGCCACCGACTCTTTTTAGCAATGACATAGTCCGCTGCCAGGAGCCTATAATCTTACGCTCCCGCGGTACTCACAATGTTAGAAAGAGTTTACAAAGCAAAGAGTTTACAAACTTTCTCGACAAAAGAAGAATCATCACCAAGATATAACATTATTTTATAAAAGTGTCCACAAATAAATTTAATACTTATCGTCAGATTGTGCAATTAATAATAGGAATTTTAAGTATGCCAGATATTTCGTACGTTCAAATATTTCTGCAAGAAGAGTAATTTTAACTGTCCGTACAGAGTTGTAATAAATTAATTTATTTTTATACATTTTAGCCCGAAACATAACACATCGTATACAAAATCATATGTAGTTCATTCAGTTCAGCAGCTGATATAAACTTCACTTATACAAGAATCGATAGTATAAATGGTTATTTCTATAAAAAAAAGAAAAGTAGTGTTAGACGACTGTGTCCCATTACAAGCCAAATTCGCCTTCTTCTCGATGTGGTCGCCAGCCTAGGCAGTAAACAATCACGCCATCCTATTCTTTCCAGAGCTATCAAAACTGCCCTACCTCCAGTGCTGTCTCGCTCGGCCCGTGTCTCTTTCGAAGACCGCAGAGGCCCTCGACTTCTCCCTGCTGTCAGAGCCAGAGTGAAATTACTTTCCAAGCACAGGCTACCCATTATCAATAAATAAATGAGTAATAACTCCATAACCGTACGGTATCTAAAATGAGATCCCATACAATGTAAATATGAAATATACAGGGTGACAATTATTGTGCTACATGACAAAAACGTAAATCAGTCAAAAACTACGGCGTGCACTCAAGTTTATTCAATAAACATCAATGTAAACATTCGGATTTAGGTTACTATTTTTCTTGTATGATGTGTGCCGGAGAACACTTTGTTTACCACTATCATTTTCCGATGAGTTAGAGTTGAAAGTTTCAACATAGCTCAGAACTCGATGACAATATAATGCTGACCCGTTTTCCTGTCCGGTTGTGATATTATTGGATTTCAGACATTTTGCATATGAGAAAAGCACAGCCATCGAGCTGTAGTTTGTAATGATACTAAGCATGACAACGCGAGAGTAAAGAAACGAAATCTGTTTATAACGTGCGCCTATACCAAGACGCGCGGCCAGCGTTTAAAAGGTACTTTTAAACACTATGACTCGCTGGGCGCAGATATTTAAAATCATTGCCGCAGCGCTTGATAGCAAGAAGCTGCGAAACAGACGAAAGAACAATTTATCATTTGTTAGGAAAATTCTAGAGTCTTTATAGTTAGTTGTACTTCTGGTCGCCGATATGTTAACATGTACTTCATTACCTTTGATGTTTGGTCGCCGACTTGTTAAGCCGTGATGTGTAGCACCACTACAAGTTATATTTCATTTAGTGTGAACACCACGTTATCACCGAGAAAAAAAAAACGCTTTTGTAAATACCTACGCGCACGCCAGGACATTTAATTTTTACAAAATATCACACATACAAAAGTAGCGACTGTTGTACTGCTCCATGTATGAGAAAAACATAAAAATGTAAGTTTTGTATTCATCGTAAATTTGTTAATGTTTATAGTTTAACGTCTTTGTTCTTTGAGAATATATTGATGCTTCACTGTACAGAAAATCTATGCTTATTCTTTTCTTTAAATTAACCACAAATAATGTTTATGATTAAATGAACTTTGTTACAGGTTCGCTCTTTATCGCGGTGTCTCGATTGTATTTGGGAGACCATTAATGTATTCAATTTCCGATCTCACAACTTTTTTTACAAAATTTCACTGTTTTGCATTCATTTCCAATTTTTTTAATTATTCAAATAGGTCCCTTACGTAATTTCATTGAAGAGTCTGATTGCGTGAAAACAATCCGGGTTAAGAGGTCATTTAAGAAACTATTTTCGCGCAATCAATCCGTACGTCTCCTGAACACAATCGAGAACCGACGCATCGGCGATCATTCATTTATTTTTCTCCCCTTCCAAATCGTACCAAAGAACGGCCAAGGAGAACTGCCGTGAGTACGCAATCTAGTGTTAAAGGTTGCATTCTTTATCTTGTCGGCAAACATTGCCATAAATTATCATCATCAATGTTATATTTGGTTAAATGTGAAAAGCAAAACCTTTTAACCCTAGATGTGGCGCCCGAACAGGGACTTGATTAAGAAACTAATTTGTTCTTTTTATTTTCATGCTACCATCTGGAGAAAACTGGAAGCCAAAACCAGTGATAAAAAAAAGGACGCATATGCAGAACATTGCAGTAAGAATCCACAACAGCAATAAATAGCAGCGCGCAAGACAACTAATGTGAGTACGATTTTTCATTACGTTTGAAGCTTTGCATACTGAGCATTCAGTCGCCTCGTGACATTCCATCTCTACGCTTTTTTCCTTTTCCTCAAGCAATTTAATTTCCAAATTTCTGTTTCCTTTTGCTATTAGATCCGCCTCTATCACTTCATTTCGCTTACAATAGTTAGAAATAGTTAGCAAGAATTTCCATTGTTGTGCATTTTAGTGAATCACAATGGTCGCTATCTGTGCCAGTTACAGTGCTCTAAAGTGTTTTTCATTTATTTTATCACTCCCGTTGCCATATTGGCATGTTCGTGTGTCAGAGTTTCAATTGTTTATAACGCGCAAGCGATATCTGAGAAATCAGGACGCGAAATCCTTGGCGCACCTGACAAGTGAAAATCATAATTAAAAAAATTATCTTTTCTAGCTCGTGCTGTGTAACTACTTTAAATTTACGATGGCTGATGAGCAACCAAGGCAACTTGGACCGCGCGCGGGTGTAAACAAACCTGAATCTCGTAGTGAGGGAACAACAGACGACGAAGCGACACGTGAGCTGTCGGCGCCACAAAAAAAATGGTTCAAATGGCTCTGAGCACTATGGGACTCAACTGCTGAGGTCATTAGTCCCCTAGAACTTAGAACTAGTTAAACCTAACTAACCTAAGGACATCACAAACATCCATGCCCGAGGTAGGATTCGAACCTGCGACCGTAGCGGCCTTGCGGTTCCAGACTGCAGCGCCTTTAACCGCACGGCCACTTCGGCCGGCTGTCGGCGCCACAGACTGTCGCAGTCACGTGAATGCTCGCTGTCAGATATACTGAAATTGTTTGCTGATATGAAAACCAGTTTTGAAGCAAACATGGCAAAGCTTACAAACAAGAGTCATAACATTGAAGCTCACATGGGTAATCTTGACACTCGAATGGGACAGTTAACAAACCAAAGTGACATTATTGAAACGCAAATCAGTCAGTTAGCAAATCAAAGTGACAGCAGGTTCAACAGTTTAGAATCAAGGATAGAGGACACTCAAGTGCGAATGAACAATGTTATTACCGACATCCAAGCACAAACCAAAAATTCGAATGACACCATGGAGGAAAAAATTAAAGCCATTACCACTGCTTACGCCAGCGAGCTAAACGCAAGCGTACACGAAAAAATTGATAGTGTTCTTTCGATGGTGGAATCCGCCGAGACCAATATTGGTAGCAAGTTCACAGATACGCAGGCCCAAATAGATGTGTGTAAATCAACTGCGAGTGGCTCTTTGAAACATTACAGTGATGTTTCAAAGAGACTAAACCAATTGACAGAAGGTGTCAACCACGTTGGCGAGCGAGTTGAAGACCTAGCTCAGCAAATATCCTATGTCAATATTGACAAAAAGATCGCAGATGTCAACACCGGTATAAGCAACACACTTAATAGGGAATTTGAAGAGTGGATGCAATCCAAAGAACAGTACATTGTCAGCAAGGTACACGCTGAACTAAAGGGTACGGTTAAATCTGCTACAGCAGAAATCTTAACCGCTCCCGGTAGTTCTGGTGACACTTTAACCAGTGAATTAGGTGAAATCAGTCGAGCATTTAGCCACGATCTTCCGGAATGGAAACGTCAGCTAAGCAATGATATAGATCAACTGAAACGACAAGTTACGGAATTGCAAGGTGACAATCAAAGTGAGTATTCGCTACCGCCAGAACACGATAATCGTCAATATCCCGAGTGTCAGGTACAATTCTCACCAACAGTAAATAATATACGTGACGAAACTTCCACGTCACGTAGTCATGCCGATCAACTAACACTCGTTGAACTAATGCGAGACGAGAGTGTGCTAAAACACAGAGTTTTTCAGCCTTTTATACCTGAAAAACGAAATATACATCCCATGGTATTTCTAAAATCATTCACAGGTGTTTTTCCAGAATCATGGAACGACAGGCAGCGGATACAGTTCATCTTAGGCTATGTACACGGTGAAGGATCAATTTGGGGTACAGAAATAATAGACAAATGTCACACCTATGCAGATTTTGAAAAGCATTTTTTGAAAAAATTCTGGAGTTCAGGTATACAACAAAGACTCCGAAAGGAGGTTTACAACGCCGAACCTTTCAACAGCAAAGGAGGAGGTTTGAGACGTTATTTTGAAAAATATCTAAGTACAATACAGTATTGGGACACGCCCATTTCAACCAAAGATGTAATCCCTGATCTTAAAGTCAAAACGTCCTGTGTCAATAAGAGAAAAACTAGTTAATGTGAGTGAAGAAGACCTACAAGCATTTCTTCCTGTTCTTGACAATTTGGATATGATCTATGAGGATGTGCGTGCGAGAGCGCGGAGTAATTATAATAATGGACCGCCCGCACCGCAACAGCACATAACAAATTGCGTCAATGGAATGTCGTACCAACATAACACGGGACAGCCAAACGCTCAGCCTTACGGCAATCATAACAGTTTCAACCGCCGTAATGGAAAACAATATAACAGATATCCACACGAGAATAGATACAATCCGATTTATCAAAACACACAGCAACAATACGGTAATTCACCGATAAATCACAACGGTAATTACCAGTACCAGAACAACAAGACGAATAATGGAAATCGTCACAAGGGAAAGAAATGGAACAATTATAACAGACCACAACAGTACAGTCAGCCGAGCCACTTCACTCCCTCTCACCAAATGAATTTTTCACAGCCGAAAAATGCGACATTTTCTCACCAACCCAACCAACAGCTCAGGAACAATAGTCAGGACAATTCGTCGCATGCTTTTCCTGACACCGCCGGTCATAATAGCCAAGAAAATCCCACCATTTTCTACACACAGGCGAACCAAGCGCCAAACGCGATGTCAAATAACACGCAATCAAGAGACGCACAAGTCGTATGGGATACGAACGCAAATTTTCGACCTGGTATGTCGCAAAATACTAGTCAAGTAAAAATAACTGACATTTCAGCTCCACCCCAGTCGGAAAACCATTAGCAGCTTCTTTAGGCCTCCACGGGGAAGCTGCGGAACCAATGAGGGGCAACTTCATTAAAAGACTTATCAACGTAATTAGATACGAAGACGACAGAGACTTACAGGACGAACTATTAGACGAAAAGAACACCTACGAAAACAACGACCTTTGGGAAAACCAAGTACAAGCGTCAACTTTGATTCACATTTATGATATACCAATCATTGCCATCATCGACGCAGGTGTAAATATTAATGCTATGTCTATGTGTGCATATAAAAAGGTGTGCTCTGTAACAAAAATTACTTCACTTCCTGTACAAGGATGTACTGTATCCGGAACAGTAGTCTCCCTAGTACAGAAGGTTAGCTTGCAAGTACAAGCAACAATACAATTTAAATCCGACTGTATACAGTGCATTTTTTTAGTAGTAAAGAACCTGTCAGTGCCATGCTTGTTAGGAATGGACTTTCTACGAAGAAATCGAGCCATCATTGATTTAGCTGAAGGTAAGTGCACGTTAAGACTAGATGATAGGACACTGGTCATACATCTAATGAGAACCAAAGTCAGGATAACCAACCTGGAACGTAAAGTGAAAATACGTAGACTTCCTGACAGGCAACATTACCACTGTGCGGTTGACGAGTTCAGTGACGTCAACAATGACTCTGACTTATTACCAACTGCCGACGAGTTACGCATAAAAATTGTGGAAACAGACGGTCTCGACGACAGAGAGAAGTATGAACTACATGACCTATTATCAACATTTGTGAACATTTTTTTCCCGAAAACCAGGTATCATAGCAGACTATGAATTTAACATGAGAGTGAAACCCCATGAAACTTTTTGCAAAACAACCTATTCAGTTCCGCAGTCCCGTAAAGAAGCCGTCAAACAAGAAATACGTAAAATGCTTGAATGGAAAATCATAGAACCGTCCGACTCTCCCTACAGTAGCCCGTTGTTATCTGTTTTCAAACACGATTGAAGCGTCAGACTTGTCTTGGACGCAAGGAATATTGATAAAATCATCATTCCAGTATGCACAAGACCAGAACCACTGGAGGAACAACTACAAAAATTCCATAGTGTGAGGTTCTTATCCTCAATAGACCTCCGAAGTAGCTATTGGCAGGTGAAACTATCATCATCATCGAGGAAGTACACAGCCTTTATCTTTGCCGGCAGATCCTATTATTTTCGTGTAGTACCTTTCGGTCTCAACATTAGTTCCGGTGTTTTTATTGCAGTACTTGATCATGTGCTAGGACCAGAGTTACTTGACCAAGTCACCGTCTATGTTGATGATTTACTGATAGCAACGACTTCCTGGGAAGAACATTTAACTCTCCTACAAAAGATCTTTCAAAGATTCTCTGATTTTGGTGTTACCGCAAATTTACAAAAATCCAAATTTGCCAAGAAAGAAGTCAAGTTTTTAGGACATATAATTTCTTCGGAAGGAATCTCACCTGATCCCAGCAAGTTAACAGCAATAGAAAATTTCTCTGTGCCTTGCACTAAAAGGCAACTAAAAGGTTTCATTGGATTAGCTTCATTCTTCCGTCGCTTCATTCCGAATCAATCAACGAACAATCCCGCATTGTTAAATTTGCTCAAGAAAAACGTCCACTGGATGTGGACTTCTGAATGCCAAAAAGCCTTTGACAAGATCAAAGAAGCTCTTCTAAAGAGTAACATTTTAAGTCATCCAAACATGAGTTTAGATTTCTGAATTTCTTGCTATGCATCGTTTCAAGGATTAGGTGCATGTTTATTTCAAATAGACAAAACTGATGGGCAGGAGGAAGTCAAAATAATCATTTTTGCCAGTCGGATCTTAACCGAATGTGAGAGATCATATTCGGTAACCGAATTTGGGGGATTAGCCGTTGTGTGCGCTTTTCGCCGCTTTAATTACTACATTTATGGTCACAAAATCAGAGTATACTCAGATCATCAAGCACTGAGCTTCTTACTCTCTTGCAAACTGTATCATCCTCGGCTTACTCGATGGTGTTTATTTCTACAAGAGTATGATTTTGAAATTATTTACGTAAAGGGCAAGAATAACATTATTGCTGATGCATTGTCACGTATGCCGGAAGGATTGTCGGAGCCTACTGAATTAATAGAACAGATTTCTAATCACAAAATTCTTCTTATGAAAGATCCTCTACATCGGAGTTACTTTTTGCGTCTTTGCCGTCAAATGAACAACTCTTCAAGACACAGATCGCAATTGGCTAGAAATTAAACAGCTTCTTCAAAACAACCCTTATCACTCGTTGTCAAAATTTTATAAAGTACACAATGGAGATTTGTTTCACCGAACTTCTCTGTTGACAGGAAGGTCGTGTGTCTGTATCCCTAAAGATTATGTTGAACATCTCATTTGGTACACTCACCTCTCCTGGGGTTACTATGGCCCAGAAAAATGCAAAAGGAAGATTTCAACATACTGCTATGTACCTAATCTTCACAAGAAGGTGCACCAATTATTAAGAAATTGTTCCATTTGCCAAAAGGCGAAACCTTTCAACTTGTCAAATGCCTTACCTTTAAACCCGATACGTACAGAAAGACCAAACCAAATCGTCAGTTTGGATTATGCAGGTCCACTTCCTCAGGGAAGAGGAGGTGTGAAGTATCTCGTCGTATTGTTAAATCTTTTTACCAAACACGTGAGACTCTATGCAATGAAGTCATCTAATATACTTCCACTAATTAGACGTATTGAGAAAGACTATTTTCCTCGCTTTGGCAAGCCTGAAGCCATGTTATCTGATAATGCATCAACTTTCGTGGGGAAACGATGGAGAAATTTCCTTGCAACCAACAACATCAGACAAATTTTGATATCCCGGTGCCGACCGCAAAGTAATCGCACAGAGAGAGTATTCAAAGAGTTCAATCGTTTCATACGAACGTATATTCCAAACCAGCAGACACGGTGGATTGATTTCGTCACACCCTTTGAAGAGATTGTTAATAATTTACCTCACACATCAACTGGTTTTACACCATCAGAACTAGTCTCTAAATGACTAGGAAGAAATTAATGGCTAGACCCCATCCCAAAATTACAACACCCTGAAGTAACATTAGACGACACGTTAAGACAAGCTCTCATATCTTTAACCACTCATGCCAACCTAAGAAAAAAGGCGCATGACAAACACATTAGCAAAGTCTTATCGTATCGTATAAATGAACGAGTGCTATTAAAGACCCACTTCAAACCATGTTTCATTCATCATAAGAATCGCAAGTGGCAGCACTTGTATGGAGGACCATATATTATATTAAGAAAGCCGCACATTGGTTGCTATCTATTAGCTGACCCTGTATCTGGACGAATAAAAGGATTGTTTCATCACGCAGACTTGAAGAAATGCCGAGTCAACCATTGAAAATATCTGTTAAGTTAAGCTGCTAAAATAAAATATACACACACTATAAGTTGTCATACTGTGTGTGAAGTACCAACGTATGTAAGAGTAATGCACAGGACTAACACCCTGTTGACCTGCCACAACAAGATAAGTAATTTATATGAGCACCTGAAGTAAAACACATTTATTGTAGGAGAGCAAAATTTGCCTTAGATGTAAGTTAGTTTTAAGTTAATTGAGCCATGAACGGCCACAGCCGAAAGAGCTGACAAAATAAATAATATAGTAGGGACGTGGTAAGTGCCACCTGCTACCACTAATTTTAAGTATAGCAAAGCTCTCTCCTCTTGAATGAAATAAATTAAAATGATCATTCAGACCAGAATGATTGCTCGTAGGTAAAAAAAAATGCATAATTTAAGTAATTTTAGATATGCATAAAAATTGTTTAGAGAGCTGGCTCAGACAACACTGAAACTACTGTATCGATTTAATTATACTATTTGTCATGAAAAACTAAGGTGATAATAATTTATGTTAACCTCATCATATCATACGTCATTAACACTGTGTCTTCAAATCTCTTCACTCCATAAAAGTCTTTTGTGTTTTCCTCTAACCAGTATCCTTACCATCCTGCCTTATCCAGTAGAGAAGTGAATTTTTCGAGCTGGTTGCATGATTGATACATACAGGCTATACGAATGGATAGTCGTGACACATTGGTTGTCGAGGGGCTATGCTTATTCTCCGCAAATTGCGAGTTCAATTAAGATTTGTTATGTGCAATTGCAAGACAGGGAACACCAAGCTTCCCAATTTCCCTAATGGTAGTTTGAACACGAACTGTTCATCACGTAAACGAAGCCACATTGACTATGTCTTCAAACTAACGACGTAATAGAGAGAAAATAAAAGAGCTGAACTTGAGAAAAGAGTAACTATTGAAAAAGAAAAGAATAACAAGATTTCGAACAAAGTGTAAACCCGAAGTGCCTTGGAAGCACAAACTACGAACAAGAGACACGCTTTTCGTCAGGCCTTGTAGTCACAGAGACTAAATATTTCTTTGCAAATAATTTTTAGACATGATATGTATACTAAATGTTAACTAGAGTCGCGTGTTCGCGTCCAACAGATTTTTTTTTTTTAACCACATTTCGGTCTAAACTTATGAGTCTGATTGAACATCGAAGACAATTCGCTTAACCTTCTACCCAACCGCAATAACAAGTATTCCAGAAACAATTCCGCAGGACAGCTCGTGGCTGCGTCGCGATCATAACAGCTTACGCCTGGGCGTTTCCTCGCGCTGCAGCGGCTACCGGCCACCGGCCAGACGCCACCCACCGCCTGAAATCCGACGCCGCCCATGTGAAAATGGCGTCACGCTGTCAGTGTATGTATCAATGCCATTTTCGAATTTGAAGTCCTAGTTAGTATCTTGCAGTTAAGCATTGGATTTTGCATACCTGAAAATCATGCACTACTGTTATTTAGGATTCTCTCCGTCCTAGACGTAATGCAAACGGAACTTCAGAGGCGCTTTCCGCTATTCTTGACAAACATCAGCAACTTGTAATCACTGCGAGTTACAACTGCGTGAGGATGTGGCTCAGGTAGTCAGTAGTTGTGGTGGTGTTATGCTGTCAAACTGTTTACAGTAACGTTAATGGTGGCCCACATAATTTCGCGCTGACTACCTACTTAAGTAAAGATAGTGTTGTGGCGTCGTCGCTTCTCTTTCTTTGGCCTCAGCTTGAGTAATCCGAATTAACGAACATAGTACTCCATTCGCGGGCTGCTAATGATACAGTATGACTACAGAGATCATCGTGCGGCTATTACATTAAATCTGCAATGAATTGCTTAACAAGTATTACCCTCAGCTATGCAGCTGGAATGACTCATTACACAGGTACTCTATGTTTCACTTGGTTAAGGGATCAGTTCGCTGCAATCCTGCTTCTACTGTTCGTAAATACTTGTATACTTCATAAATGGTTCAAATGGCTCTGAGCACTATGTGACTTAACGTCTGAGGTCATTAGTCCACTATAACTTAAACTACTTAAACCTAGCTAACCTAATGACATCAGACACATCCATGCCCGAGGCAGGATTCGAACCTGCGACCGTAGCGGTCGCGCGGTTCCAGACTGTAGCGCCTAGAACAGCTCGGCCACCTACCCCGGCCGGCATACTTGTATCGACCATTCGTTATTTGACTAAATATGAACTACAATCTGATTCGCATATATATGACATGGGTCAGCGCCGGCACAAAGCCGTTGAAGTCCCGATACACTGATGGCAAGACAAATGTTCGCAAATCACCTCTATTGCCTCAAAAAACAATTGCATCTTAAATATCGAAGGACCGACGTCCACACTGTCACAGCGCGTTGAAATACAGCTAAGACGGCAGATGAATGTTTGTGACCTCCTCCTTACTAGACAGACATGCTGATCACTGCACTATTATTTTTTTTAAAAAGTTTGAGAAGTCTTTCAGCACCAGGTAGGCGGAGGCAAAGAGGGCAGGGGTCGAAGATCCGAGGCTTGGCCTCAATATCTCCCCCGTACCTGTCACTGAGCAGCTGCATTATTCCCACGTATTCCATGTTTGCATCAATATATACCTTTAAATTGTGGAACAAAATTGAAGTAGTAATTAAGGTAAAATAAATTACAGATTGCCGCCTCCAATGGCGTGCGTTCCTTGTAGAACATAACTTATAACAGTGAAAAGGGTGACGGAAAAATACGGTAATAGGTCACCCAGCGAAGAGAAGAGTCTACGTATTGTCTCAAGTTCTTGCAGTTTGATATTAATGCAGTTCCCGATAGTTTCATACTAACGGGTTCTTTTGGCTATCGGAATACTCATATGTGAATTACAAAAGTGAAATTGCTAGAACGCTCAACTACCTTAATAGCACCTCATTCTGGATTGAATACGACTCCGAAAGCGAAGTTAATTTGACGCTTCCATCCATCTCCTGTCGAATTACTGAGTGAAGTCTGAAGTGCACGCACAGTTGTGTTGCCTGCCGCATGGATTCTGTGAAGTGTTGTGGCAGCTGGCAGTCATTGCTGAATACAGACATTTGCAAATATCCCCACTGCTTTAGGGGAAATCTTCTTTGTTGCATTTTTTTCCATACCGTAATTAGCACAATAACATAAGGCTTGTTCTGCTGAAGAACTTGATGCCCACAAGTTATAAAGGCACATTTGCATGCCGTGCGTGAGTTTCCTCGGAAACGCGAAATCTTAATTAAATAATTAATCTCTGACAAATAAATAAAGCCTATGCACAGAACTGCAGCGCTATGTCGCTGATAAAACAAAATACAATTAGGACACTCTTATGTTTGATTAAGAAGAAGCAGGTCTTGCAGAACAACTGGTGCGTGAAGCACGTATATTTTATTAACTGGCACACCGCCATATCTGAAGTTATATTAGAACACTGCGAGTTGCAGTCTTACTAGGCACTCGATTCTGTAAAGAATTTATATTTATGAAAGTAAGTAGAATTATTTAACTGTAGGCTTATTCGTTGAATATATCTGATTTAACTAACTGTGTAAACTTTTTTTTGTTTAGTAGACAGTCACCTCTGTACGACGTATTGACATGTCTGGCAAATTGTTCTAATATTGAGATTTAGATTTTGAGTGCGCACCTACCGCAGCAGTCTTTGGAAACGATTTAAATACGAAGTCCGATTATTTGAATCACATTTCACGGTCAACTACGAATAACATTGCATTTACGAAAAAGCCACTGTCAAGCGTCTGATACCAAATAATTAAACGTCCACGTTCCAGATAAGCAAATATTAATTACAACCAATCACTATCATACATATACGATAAATAATATTTTATTTATTTTACTTATTTTATATTGGCGACTGCGTGTCGGACTTGTTATTTTGTCATTTGTTACATTGTTCTCTTTGTTTCATGTGAAAAATCAACTTTCTGGACCTGGACGTGAATGTATGAGAAATAACAAAAATCTGAAGATATTCTCCAATTCCAAAATTTTGCGGGAAGACGCAATGAAGCTTCCAGCAAAATAAGGTAAGACGCAGCATTTTTGCATTGGCAGGCTTGACCAGGCGCATAATTCAGTGTATTAGCTCTTCAGTAGATTCTGTAGTATTTCTTTCGCGCGTAGCAGTTTTCAGTGATAAATTTCATTCTAAGTGCTTTTCCTTAAACAATAACTTCTGCAACAATACCAATACACGAGTGAACAATATGGCCGACTTCTGTACGATACGTTGTAACATGGCCAGCAGCCATTAAGAATAATCCGATATTCAGTTTACATTTTTAAATTAACAAACAGCCTTTGTTGCTACGAGCGATTCATGTTCAACTGCATTTTATTTTAAAACCAGTGTCAAACTTTATTTTCTTGAAGCATACCATACGGGTGGCATGGTCATAACTAGAAAACAATACGCAAAGATGGAACAGCAAAGACATACTATTCAGACGCAATCCGACTCGGACGAGAGACAAATGTTAGAAAATGACTTTACGACAGCAACCGGTAGTGACGATTCATCAAATATTGACGCAAGGGTTAACGGAAATTTTGACAATAGGCCGTCCACCACAAAAATTTCAAAGTCTCAGTCAGAGCCCATGTTAATACATGACGTCACGTCTAATGACGCGGCGGGGGCAGAGACCTTGCAGACAGTAAACATTGCCAACATGTTACAAATGCTAATGAAACAAAACGCAGACAATATGGCAACCTTAAGGATGCAGAACGCGGAAAACCTGACAACCTTAAAGACACAAAATGAACAGTTAAAGACACAAAACGACGAAATTAAATCTGACCTCATAGCAATCAAGGCATGTAATGACACTTTATGTAAACGTGTGGCACTTATAGACGCCACACTGACCAAACAGATGACTGAACTCAGTACGAAATTTTCCAAGCTTAATACGAGACAAGAAAAGACTACAAATGACGTGGCACTTTTACAGACACAAGTAAAAACCTTAATGTCACGTGTGAAGCTCTTACTGAACAAATTCAAACACATCCTTCAGTGCATGACAACCTTGAAAAACGAATTACTGACGTGAAGAATAAATTTGGCGATGTTGAACAACGACTGACTGACAGATTACAATCTGATGCCCAAGCTCGTTTTCAAAATATTAATAAAGAATTTCATGATTGGGTAGAGAGCAAAGACAAACATTTTGATAGATGCATACGTAAAAATTTACCAACAATTGTGCACGACTCCGTAGCGGAATACATCACTAACAACAAACAGCTGATTAGTGACGCAGTACCATCCGTCACTGCACCCATGAGACAATTCACCGATCAACCACAGTCTGAATGTAACGAAAATATCAGTCAAAATGTACAGTTCAGAAACCAATATACATTCGAGGATGACGCACACATACCGCACACGACAAACACACAAGAACAAAACACACCACGACAACAACACATACCACGACGTGCAAACACAAACACAAGCTATTATCATGGTAAACCACAGCAACATTATCGTAATTACTCGCCATCTGAACATTACAGTAATTACAGTGGAATAAATCCATATCATAATGCAAAGGAAGAAGAAAGCTTAATAAAACACGGGCAATTTCAGACTTTTATCCCAGAAAAACGAACCATTCATCCGGTGATTTTTCTTAAATCTCTTAGTAACGCATTTCCACGCACTTGGAGTGACCGGAAAAAGATTTCATATATTGTCGGTTACATCTAAGGCGATGCAGCTGTCTGGACATACAGTCAAGCTGACGTATGTACCACGTACAGTGAGTTTGAGCGTGCCTTTCTGAACAAATTCTGGTCGCAATCCGTCCAGGAGCGACTCAGAATACATATTTTAGAACCTGAATCTTTTAACAGTAAAAATGGTAACTTACGCAGATATTTTGAAAAATACTTGAACATGTGACATTTTTCGGACGAACCAGTCGCAACCCGTGATATACTCCGTGCGCTGAAGGCCAAATTGCCTTTCAACATTAAAGAAAAACTCTTACATATTCCGGATGACGATCCAGATTATTTTTTAACAGCTTTAGATTCGGTTGACATGTTACTAGAAGATCAGCGCTTCGCGCGGCAAAACAGCAGCCACAATGTTTATACTAGTGGTATGCAAAACATGCAGGCTTGCCAACTCGATTCTGGCGCGCCCACAGTTGGATACGCGGTACAGCAAAAACAGCAAACTCACATTCCGTCTAAATACGGAAATCAAAATCAACACGCGTATTCCAATACAAACAACAGTTACAACAGTAATAACACTTCATGCGGCAATCCATACAAAAGGCACCGCGGTACTAACAACAACAACAACAACGGTAACAACGGATACAAATGTAACAACAAAAACACAAACAGAAATAGAAATAATAATAACTACGAGCCAAGACAGCATCAAGGCTGGACTCGTAGCGATCAATACTTTCATTCAAACACTGCTATACCACAGCAGCCACCAGGACAAAATTGGAGCATACCTTACGACCGACAGGTAAGTCATAATGCGCAACAGCAACAACAACTGCAAAAGTTTGGAGATCACAACAGGCAATATCCGAATGTGAATATAATAGAAGTGACACCTGATACACAACCTCAATCTCTGTCAGTACCTAATACAAATGCTAACCCAACAAACCAGAAACAGTCACTTCTATGCCCCGGGTCGTGGCTGAAGAATTCTTGGGGGGCGACTTCAATGTTAATCAGTTATTTGACACCACCATTGAACAACAAAATATTGATTTACCTAATAATTGTAAACAAAAACTACCTGTTTTATTTATAAGATACAACCACAATGAGAATATATCAAATGAACTTTTGCAAGACAGTACACAATGTCGTTCAAACACAAATGAAATTGTTTTAGCCTCTACTACTGGTGTAGTAGGTGGGATTCCAACTACCATTATCTTAGATACAGGTGCAGCTGTGAGCGTTTTGTCTTTTAATTTCTATAAAAAGATGTGTGAATTGGAGCCTGTGCCTGAGTTTCCCGCCCAAAACTGTAAAATAACTACTGCTCTAGGTAATAAGTCATGTAGGGTTAAGAAGCAAGTTTTTGTAAACATTCAAATAGGTAATGGAACCGTACAATAGCCATTCCTGGTTGTACAAAACCTTGTGACACATTGCGTATTAGGATTAGATATTATGAGCGAGAAGGACTGCATTATAGACTTCTCCAAAGGTAAATGTATTTTAAATGATAAAGGCAGTGTAATTATTATTGATTTGGACAGGAGAACTCTAAAGCATGACAAACACTGTACAGGGTACAAGGTTCAGTTAGTACTTGACAATGACATTCAAGACATGCAAACACACTCATCTGACACAGAGCTAATGGACTTGAAAACATTGCTTGATCATAAGATAAATGAAGCTACAGCTCTCAGTGTACAGGAACGTATGAAACTACAGGAAGTGTTATCCAAATATTTACAAGTTTTTACCAAACGATTAGGTGTTATCATCACGTATGTGTACAAGATTGAAGTTAAGCCTCACAAGATCTTCTACCACAAGACATATAACGTACCGTTATCTCGACGACCTGCCGTGTGGCAAGAAATAAAACAAATCACAACATAGATAATAAGTAGTATAGAAATTTTCATTTCAGCTGTACCAGTGACGCAGTTGAAGACAGAAGAACTTTTCTTTCAACGCCGCGGCACTACCAAGAAGACTGAATATTAAGGTAAAATTTATGATTACGTAGCAGTGAATGATATATTAATTTTTCACGGAACATATGTGACTGTAGGTATCACTGACTTGGTATAACACCTGACGAACCGACAGACGTCATCTGTGAAGCGATCTTTTACTTCGAGAAATAGATTAGACGCACATCTCTCAGCAAGAAAAGCATCTACCAGTAGCCAAGGCCACACAGACACTATAAACACACCCACAAACGCGAGGAATCTAACAGTTTTCCTTCTCTTATTATTGTGAATATTTATTGAGTAGTGAAAGCGCCTGGTCTTGTCTACTGATGTAATGAATGTTGTGTCTAACCTATCTTAATTTCAGATGACATCACAAAAAACATCGATAAAATCCAAGCAAAACCGTTAAAGAAAACGTAAATATCTGCGATACATGTAATCAAATGTGACACAATGTAATAATTTATAGCTATGTAATGATGATGTAAACATGTTTATGTGTAACAGTATTATGTTTATGCTAACAAAATATGTGACGTGTATATGTATGATTACTTATGTTTTTTTTAAAAAATGATGTATAATGTAACTGTTACTATGTGAAAATTTGAACGATAACGAGTGCCAAAATGTGAAAATCTTTAAAAAAAATTGCATAGCGAAGCACTGTTCACGGACTTTAACGTACATTACTAAGCCTGCAACTACGCAGAAACCTATGTGAAAGAAACTGTTAATGACATTCATCATGCATCGTACCTTTGTAAACGCGATGAACGATTTCTTTGATAAGTAACTACGAACATTTAGGTGAGCTATATTCAGCAAAAAACTGAAAATGTGAAGTGCGTAATTGGTGCATCGTCTCGTGACATTACTACAGTACCTAACTTCAAGATGTTAACTGGATTAAATGGTCACAACGTGCCTGTCCAGAAAACAACACGACGAGTGGAAGAATTTTGGTTGGAACTTCTGGGAATGGAATGTTCTCGAATTGTGACGGACACACTTACCTGGACTGTCCAAGGATCGACGCCAGCTATGTGCCGTCCGAGGTTCTGCAACCAAGCTTCCACGGAATATCGAAAACGAACTGCATATGGACCAATTACTCGACGTGTCACGTCTGATCTGTAATAAACAATGCTTTTTGTCACAACGAACTGCATCACAACGACTATAATGGAAATAGGAAATGGACATGCTTATGTATCAATTACGTTGTTATACAGCGATGTTACTGTGGTCAAAAAGCTTTACCACGACGACACTAACCTGTGAAAAATTATTGTGCAGCAGATGAATATGAACTGTAATAACGACACGATGTGTATAGGTCAACGCACCTGAAACAAAAAGACATTTTTCTTTGAAGCATTTCAATGCAATACTATGTAACTAAGAACGTTCAACAATCTAAAGTTGTATTGTATTATAACAAATATTGTAATTTTAAAACTAAGTTACCTCTCATAGAATGTACTCTTCATATGTGATCTTGGTGGAATATTTCCTTTATGCAACGACTAAGAAATGCGCGCGCACACGAACAATATGAACGCAATACTGTGCCGCGTGATCTAAATTTACGATATAACGGCAGTGCCGGAGTCACACAGACGCTTCTGCGCATGCGCGCACTCTATTTTGCCAACATAAGAACTTTTACGGCGCACGCGCGTCATTCAAATTTTGTATATAATATACTGTATAATGTATGACATGTAAATAGTTGTAGATAACTTAGATTTTCTTGTGCCTTTAGTTGAATTGCTCGCCTGCAGGTGTGTCCTTTCGCCTCGCAATTCAGAGGGCAATATAAAGGCACATTTGCATGCCGTGCGTGAGTTTCCTCGGAAACGCGAAATCTTAATTAAATAATTAATCTCTGACAAATAAATAAAGCCTATGCACAGAACTGCAGCGCTATGTCGCTGATAAAACAAAATACAATTAGGACACTCTTATGTTTGATTAAGAAGGGAGAGGTCTTGCAGAACAACTGGTGCGGGAAGCACGTATATTTTATTAACTGGCACACCGCCATATTTGAAGTTATATAAAAACACTGCGAGTTGCAATCTTACTAGGCATTCGATTCTGTAAAGAATTTGTATTTATGAAAGTAAGTAGAATTATTTAACTGTAGGCTTATTCGTAGAATATATCTGATTTAACTAACTGTGTAAACTTTTTTTTGTTTAGTAGACAGTCACCTCTGTACGACGTATTGACATGGCTGGCATATTATTCTAATATTGAGATTTTGAGTCCGCACCTACCGCAACAGTCTTTGGAAACGATTTAAATACGAAGTCCGATTATATGAATCACATTTCACGGTCAACTACGAATAACATTGCATTTACGAAAAAGCCATTGTCAAGCGTCTGATACCAAATAATTAAACGTCCACGTTCCAGATAAGCAAATATTAATTACAACCTATCACTATCATACATATACGATAAATAATATTTTATTTATTTTATAAAGTCCTTAAATAAGAATCTCCTAGCGGGAGTAATGCATGAAAGGAGACAGACTGTTAGACAAAAGAATGGACAGCTCCCTGCTTTTTGCGTTTCCGATAGCGCCTACGATAATAATCTGGTGTCATATTATGCTTCACAACCTTAAACTGTTCATTTTTTTACTTCATACTAAAATAAAAGTTATGATATGAGAAGAGGAAATGACTGATATGCTTCTGAGGAACTTTAGTTTTTCGTGTTTATTTTCTCACTTCATACTAAAACAAGGGCGTTAATATGAGAAGAGGAAATGAAATATACGCTTCCAAGACATAATATTTCCTTCTGTGCTACTACTGCATACATGAAAGCCCTGCAGTTAATTTTTGTATGTTGGATAAACTTTGATAACACCTCACTTCCTTTGTGAGAAGGTTCCTATTTTCTTGGGATTCAAATAGAGTGGACATTTCATCACTGGTTAATATTCTGATGACTAATGACATGATACCCGTTGCAATTGCTCCATGGCACCTGTGAGTAGAGTCTCACGTTGGTTACTGTAAGAACACGCAGGCAGTGATATCCGCTCACTGCAGTCAGAACCAAAGTGATTTCTTTCTGTTTATGGCGAAGCGTCTGCTGCAGTGTCCACGCTCAGCCAACATAAACAAATCGCGCCGGCAATGGGCACTGCTAATCGCTGCACTTGTCGCGAGCCAACGACAACAAGAGCGCATTGTCTCTGCTAACGATACTATGGAGTTAATACATCTTACTTAACGTAATATGCAGGTCGTGGGTTGGGTAAAAACTCAGTTTGTTACTTCCCATCGCATTAAAAAACTTTACAGTCATATTTGATGCAATATTTATTGTTGGTTGTCTCTCTAATGTTAATATTACTGATTCAGATTGTGCGTGAACACGAAAACACACACACACAAACAGTCATTGATTCCAGTAAGGGTGACAACTACTGTGTGTTGAACAACACATGCACCAGTCAGTTCCTCAGTTGGCGTCGAATGGGTGAGATTTTTCAATTACCTTCCATTGCAAGAATTGTAAGGAGGAGACTGAAAGCAAATGGACTTGTATCTAAAGAACTGCGACAAAGCAAAGCTTGAACGATTATCAGATAATTGTCCACATGGGTTTTGTGGACGAGTATACTTTTAGTAACCAACCCACCCACGATCATTACGTAAGATTTCTCGAAGGCGTAGGGGCATTGATTTCATTAAGTCGTCGACAGTGTAGCGTGATGGTTTACTTCCCACCATACGTTTTCTATATTCGTCCAAAGGTCGCTTGCATTTGTAGGTCCTCATGGCAATGACCTTGTTACCTCTGCCCACATATTCTTTATCTGGTTGATGTTCGTGGAACAAACGGCAACAGCTTTATCCTCTCTTGGCCCGGAAACCAATCTCGCACTGCTCTGCTATGATGGATGGGGCTCTGCTCCTGTAAATAAACTGTTATCTCGTTCGTTCATATATTTATATTTGAATAACATATTAGTAATAAGCACATTGTACTATTATTTTCCACAGTGTTTAATAATTCAGGCCCTGTCATAAATAAGTGATCTAGACTCAACCGTCCGATTAAGAACGTGGTTTACCCAGTCTATCAAATGATGAGAGTCGTATTCGGATATCCACATTAAGCCTGACTGACTGCATCCGATTAGAAATGAAATTACAGAAATCGGATAATTTGAACGTCTGTATTGCAACAATGCTGCGAACATAAATTCCTATGATGGATTAACAGGTAGGAACTGCCTAAGAAAAAGTGAGAAATATGTCTACTAGCAGCAATGTCACGTAATTATAACCCATACTTATGTGACGGAAATACTGAATCGAACAATGCACATCTATTTCATTGGTGGGAAGGTGCACCATATCGGATTTGCTGATGCCATAATGACAATAATAATAATAATAATAAAAATCCCGTGGGGCCGATAGGGGAAACCCTCCCCCATATGGGTGGTACCGAGGAAATCAAATACTTGGGGTGAACCAAATACTAACACAATCCTGAACGGCTACTCAATCCGTTGAACTCAAAATCCAGACGTCTGAGTGAAAACCACCGCTACTCTGGTCACCGTCTGTTAGCTCAATGAGCTCGGCTGAAAATATTTGCTTCTAAAGGCTTCAACACCCTCTGGTCCTGTCCGGTCCTGGAATCACCCAGGCCAAACCAATGAAACACAAACAAACATGAAGTGTGCAAGCAAAGTCAACTTTACCCCAGGTGGTACACAACCCGGCAGTCGACAGGCGGCAGTTGGAATTTCGGATTCTGGGGAGTCCAGGTTAGCACGGCAGAGAATACTGAAAATCTCCTGTAAATTTCCCTACAAGCAGAAAACATGCATTTGAAAACTACACGCGGCGCGGGATTAGCCGAGCGGTCTGAGGCGCAGCAGTCATGGACTGTTCGGCTGGTCCCGGCGGAGGTTCGAGTCCTCCCTCGGGCATGGGTGTGTGTGTGTGTTTGTCCTTAGGATAATTTAAGTTAAGTAGTGTGTAAGCTTAGGGACTGATGAGCTTCGCAGTTAAGTCCCGTAAGATTTCACCCACATAAGAACTTTTTTGTATAACTAAACGTCTATAAATTGATCCAAATACGAAAACTAAATAATCTCACATAATAAATCGACCGACAAAAAATTCTCATCATTGCTCTTCAAGAGCCACAACTAACTGACAATGAAACCTTGCATTACGGAAACCATTTCATCTTCAAGAGCAAAATATAACAAAAGGTAGCGAAAGGCGTACCAATCTTCGGCATTGCTTTTCTCGAACACAGATCTATCATCATCTCTGTCAATGAAATCACACCCATCAACAATCGATTTATGACTGTGCTCATTTAGAGCCCCAGTAAAAAATATACACCCATCAATGCACATGCCCCCACCAACATCGAAAATAAGAAAAACACCAAAAATGTCGAAAAATTCTGGAACACACTCGAAAATACTATGAGCAAAATTCACCAAGATGACGTGAAAATACTAATGGGAGACTTCAACTCTCTATTTGGGACAGAAAAAACCTGTAGAAAAATCATTGGTACAAATTCAACACACCGAAACGCTTAGACCAACGGCACACGTCTGACTGATATTTGCCAACAATTCAACCACAAAAGAATGTCTTCCCACTTTAGGAAAATAACATTTCTCAGGTAACATGCTTGGCTACCAGGTGCAAGCTGCTGTCGTTCGCCTTTCTAGACTCGCTGAAAGCCAGATTTTTAATTCTTTTGTAGTAGAGCTACGAACAGGCAGATACAAACTCAATAAGGGAATCGTAAGATAACGCTCGAGCAAAATTCGTCTTGCTACTTACAGTAACCCTTAGTGTCAGAGCGAAAACCTTACGGTACTGCCAATTTCATAATGCCACTTTTGTTTTCTGCCTACGTGTTTTTGTTGTTGTTAATACATAATTTTATCTATGAAATACAACATTTTCATAAGACTTGCGAATGATACAGGAAACGAAGTAAATACAGATCTTTTCGAAGTCAAAAGTCGGTAATATCCTACTAATTCGTGTTAAAATAGGATCAATCGTCTTACAGACACTTAATGCATCGCTACAGTCTGGAACCGCGCGACCACTACGGTTGCAGGTTCGAAACCTGCCTCGGGCATGGATTTGTGTGACGTCTTTAGGTTAGTTGGGTTTAACTAGTTCTAAGTTCTAGCGAACTGATGACCTCAGAAGCTAAAGTCCCATAGTGCTCAGAGCCCTTTGAACCATTTTTGAACTAAATGCTTTATTAAGATAGACTGCTGTCGTGATGTTTCTGTAGTAAGCTGAATTTAATTTGTATTAGTAAAATGAATATTTTATTTGCATTTTCCATTAGTTTTCCAAACGCAACAGTAATCATCAAAGAGAAATCAATCAGCAGCTGAATTTTCTTTCACGATATCTAAAACAATCTGACAATCCTACAGTTGTTTTCAAATTCTACGCCCGTAGAAAGCTACTTGTTTTAACGAGGTCGTTAAACCATAGTAGTTTTAAGAGTATTTTCGTCTAGAAATGAATTGCCTTGACGGTTGATCGATCAAGAGCGGGAAAGGTAATATTTTACGAATACATGACGAGAGGGACAAGTGCTTGAGAGAGGACTTCCCTAACAATACAAGGATCTGAGAGTCGACTTTCTTCCTATCAATCTCCTGGATAGTTTTGTTTCTCAAATCAACAGAGTGAGTTATCATGCAGTAGCAAAGGTGATGTAGTTTTGTTGCTCGACTTTCTTACACTGCTACCGAAAGGTGTCTCAATTGTTGACAACAAATTACAGCTGTGTTGCACACACCCCTTGGGGCAGAATTTGTAGTCCAAACCACACTTTTGGAGCTATCAAATGTAAAATATTATGTTCACACTACTCTTTGCCCTAGACTACGTCTTTTGGTGGGGCTCAGCCTTTCATTTCTTCTTAGGAAGTTAACGATAAAGGCATCATAACACGTCACCAATAACAGTAGTGCAAAGAAATGCTCGATGAGCGACCTGATGACGTTCAATAATAGTCACTCCGTTGATTTTTGTTGTTTCGATTTAGAGCATGCAGTACTCCTACACCAGACTTCTGAACTTTGCCTGTTGAATGCACATGTCGCATGATGGTAAAATGGTAATCTGTCACATATATCAGTAGTCGAGACTTGCTTAATGTGGAAAATCATTCATGCCAGAACGATCTTTGTTGAAACAAGAATATCTTTTTCTGGCGTATTTTTCCCAAAAGCACTCGCTCCAAACACAGTTCAAATCTTTCTAGCTGCCTCCTCTACATTCACCACTCTGTTATACCAAAAGTAAATATTGTGTTGCAGATGTTACACCTTTTTTCACTTGCGACTCAATTTTACAATGCTTAACCGTAGTGCATGATTTTCAGGTATGCAAAATCCAATGCTTAACTGCAAGATACTAACTAGAACTTCAAATTCGAAAATGTCATTGATACATACACTGACAGCGTGGCGCCGTTTTCAGGCGGCGGGTGGCGTCTGGCCGGTGGCCGGTAGCCGCTGCAGCGCGAGGAAACGCCCGAACGTAAGCTGTTATGATCGCGACGCAGCCACGAGCTGTCCTGCGGAATTGTTTCTGGAATACTTGTTATTGCGGTTGGGTAGAAGGTTAAGCGAATTGTCTTCGATGTTCAATCAGCCTCATAAGTTTAGACCGAAATGTGGTTAAAAAAAAAAAAAAAATCTGTTGGATGCGAACACGCGACTCTAGAATGCACGACGATTACCGCAAGACCACGGGCTCACTCTAACCCAATCATCTCGGAAGTAGACTACACTTCCTCCTAACACTTCCGCAGCTTACAGTGTTTCCAGATTGTGCAGATGGCCGGACTTAGAGTTGTCAGGGGCGGTCAGTTTTATTGGCCACCTTAAGTGAACGACTCGGGACTTAGCCTCTGTGGCGGCCGGCCGGCGGTCAGTTTTTTTGTCTAAGACTGTACATAAACAATTGTTATCCTTACCTAATCCAATTTTCTTTTAGACTAAGTTATTGGTAAGTAAGCACATTCTAACACAGCTTTTTTTCTGTATTTTTCATGTACGAAAACATAAATGGAAGCACGGACATGTGTCAACCGAAATAGAGACCGCCACCTTACGGCTCAACATGTTGCAGAACCAATCTTCCAGTTCCTGACACACGACGTATTTCCAACGCAACATCACACACCAACAACTACTCCAACTTCCACAGTGAAAGTGATGTCCTACTTTTCCTCCACTGTGAAAGTGTGATCAATTTCCCCACCCAAGTGCAGTGCTATCATTTATACCCGAAGTTCTACCACTCCCAGTGCAACTCATACCTACCCAAGTGTAGTGAAACATTTTTTATGCAGGTCATGAAAGCCACAAATATGTAAAGTGCTACGTATTTACTGCAAGAAATCTTCGACGAAACAACGACAAAGATATTCCTGTAATATGTCATTGTAAAACAAGAATGTAAATTTTTTGTAACATATTTTTTCCACGAGTGCACACAGCACCCAGACTTCCTGGGACGTCAAGTAATTTATTTCTTTGTTATTTTTTAATATTTATTATGCCATGTATAATGTATCTATGTATGTGTATCTTTATCTTAATTTCATTATCTTTTCCCGAGAAATGAACATTTGTTATCCTTGTACAATACATTAGAAAAAGCGCAGTTCAATTGTCATGTTGTTAGCCTATGGACAAATTACTATCAATTTCAGTCGTACGAATATACATACCTGATACTCTGTATGTTAACCACTTTGCCTGATCTAGTGTGTAAAATACATTGTAAAGAATTTTTGCAAGTAATACTAACTTGTTTCACGAAAGCAGTAATATCACGACTACGCGTGAGTCGCGATGATCCTGACGGAGTCATCGCTCCTCACGCGGGAAGCAATGTGATATTACTGGATTTCAGGCATTTTGCATGTGAGAAAAGGACAGCCATCGAGTTATAGTTTGTAATGATACTAAGCATGACAACGCGAGGGTAAAGAAACGAAATCTGTTTATAACGTGCGCCTATACCAAGACGCGCGGCCAGCGTTTAAAAGGTACTTTTAAACACTATGACTCGCTGGGCGCAGATATTTAAAATCATTGCCGCAGCGCTTGATAGCAAGATGCTGCGAAACAGAAGAAAGAACAATTTATCATTTGTTTGGAAAATTCTAGAGTCTTTATAGTTAGTTGTACATCTGGTCGCCGATATGTTAACAAGTACTTTACTACCTTTGATGTTTGGTCACCGATTTGTTAAGCCGTGTTGTGTAGCACCGCTACAAGTTATATTTCATTTAGTGTGAAAAACCACGTTACCACCAAGGAAAAAAAACGCTTTTGTAAACCTTGTGACGATAAAAAATACCTACGCGCACGCCAGGACATTTAATTTTTACAAAATATCACACATACAAAAGCAGCGATTGTTGGACTGCTCCATGTACGAGTATTAGAAAAACATAGAAATGTAAGTTTTGTATTCATTGTAAATTTGTTAATGTCTATAGTTTAACGCCTTTGTTCTTTGAGAATATATTGATGCTTCACTGTACAGAAAATCTGTGCTTATTCTTTTCTTTAAATTAACCACAAATAATGTTTATGTTTAAATGAACTTTGTTACAGGTTCGCTCTTTATCGCAGTGTCTCGATTGTATTTGGGAGACCATTAATGTGTTCAGTTTCCTATCTGACAACTTTTTTTACAAAATTTCACTGTTTTGCATTCATTTCCAATTTTTTTTATTATTCAAATAGGTCCCTTAGGTAATTTCATTGAAGAGTCTGATTGCGTGAAAGCAATTCGGGTTAAGAGGTCATTTAAGAAACTATTTTCGCGTAATCAATCTGTACGTCTCCTGAAGACAATCGAGAACCGACGCATCGGCTATCATTCATTAATTTTTCTCTTTTTCCAATTCGTACCAAAAAACGGCCAAGGAGAACTGCCGTGAGTACGCAATCTAGTGTTAAAGGTTGCATTCTTTCTCTTGTCGGCAAACATTGCCACAAATTATCATCATCAATGTTATATTTGGTTAAATGTGAAAATCAAAACCTTTTAACGCTAGACGGTATATGGTAGAGGGTACTTTCTGCACCGCTGCTATTTTCCCCTAATTCTGTTCCACTTGCGAATGTTTCATGGTAAGAAAGGTCTGAGTTCGGTTCTCTCTAATTTTTACCTTCAAATCTTTTCGTGAGATAATCGTAGTAGGAAGGAAAGTACTGGCTGAGTCAGGGGAAGAGAAATTGAAATAATCCTGAATTTCACTGCATGCCTCTGTTGTATTCTCATAGAAATGTTTGAAATTGATCTAAAATTTGATGCACACAACACTAAAAACTAGAAAATAATTATTCAAAAACAAAATTTTTAATATAACACGTTTTTAATACTTGGAATACATGAAAGATTCCTGATTAGTTCACCTCCCTGTAATGAACTCTCGCATGCGCCCCAAAAGTGTTTTCATAGCTATTAAAATATTCACAAGCATGCATTTTCAGGACTATCTGTATGCGGTTAGAAATCTTTTTTGCCTTTTCTAACACGTATTACATTAAACGTTTTTTATTTGAATGATTTTTAGATACTGCGTAATTTTCACCCATGAAAGGTGACACAACGTTGAAGAAAACTGGTGACAGTTGTGCCCTGCACGTCATCTCCTAACAAATATTCAATAAATAATCGCTGTGTCTACTCAGAGAAATTATCCAATCTGCTTGGCTGAGAAATGTTCATAGATGTTGCAGTTTATACAAACGATACACACATGTGCAAGCCATTAACGATTCTTATACACAAGCACCCATTTGCACTGAAGTCCCTAGTTCGATATTTTATCTTTTTCTCTGGTACACAATCATTCGCGTCGATGGCCATTTCAGGTGATACTTGACTGTTACGTTGAACTTCACATTGTGAAGGTTAACTGTTGTCACCAGATACGTGATTAAATTGAACTGTCGGGAAAACGGCTTCAAGAAAATTCCAAACGCTGGTGCCATAACTTGAAACGCTAGACATCAGTTGGCTTTCAAATTATTAACCTGACGTGGAGACACCAGTCTGAGCTGGCCATTCATTGAATCCTAATTGGAATCAAAACGTGCGACACTCACTTCGTGTGATAATTATTTTAGCCTAACACCAAGTAGGACAGAGAAGTGAATTTGGAGGCTGTGTGAGTGTACAGTTGTGGATGTATAGAGGCACATCCTATACTAGCTGGCAGCCATAGGTGGTTTCGTCCGCGTTGTGGTACGTAGCAGTACAATAATTTTCGTTTTCATTCGAGTGCCCCATTTATTGGTGACAAGGGATCTCTTTCAGCTCCACTTGCAAGCCAGTAGCGGCCATTTGGTGGAGCTACGCCGTCCGACCCCATTCTGTCACTGTGAGCTGTGTCGGCCACTCGCAGTCGGGACTTGTTTCGTAAATAATAGCCCTTCTAATCCGCGCCGCAATTAACAGCGGAATAAATCACGCCGAACTGCGATAGCAGCTGACGCACGGTCGCTTTGTTTCGTTCTGTGCTGTGTGTGCTGCCATCTACCAGCAGACGGGCGTGTTAAACGTACCCCATTATTGCGATTCTGAACGCAGTATTTTTGGTTTGTCCGATTAGTAAAGTCCTACCCCTCGTTGTGCTAAGAATCCTTACAGCACTACTTAATCTTACACATACCATCTGACAACTTCGTAAGTACTCAAATATCAAAATCTTTACCTGGCTAGAGACGACAGTTCTAACAGAAGTCTCTATTTTCTTAAGAGTGACCTATATTAAACCTGCTGTCAGCGGACTGATTGCGGTGAAATTGCTCTTCTTGAACCATTTAGTTAAGTAAGTCTATTTTTTTTGATCATCAGTCTACTGACTGTGCTAACCTCTTTATCTCAGAGTAGCACTTGCAACCTACGTCCTCAATTATTTGCTTGACGTATTCCAATCTCTGTCTTCCTCTACAGTTTTTGCCCTCTACAGCTCCCTCTAGTACCATGGAAGTCATTCCCTCATGTCTTAGCAGATTTCTTATCATCCTGTCCCTTCTCCTTATCAGTGTTTTCCACATATTCCTTTCCTCTCCGATTCTGCGTAGAACCTCTTCATTTCTTACCTTATCAGTCCAACTAATTTTCAACATTCGTCTATAGCACCACATCTCAAATGCTTCGATTCTCTTCTGTTCCGGTTTTCCCACAGTCCATGTTTCACTACCATACAATGCTGTACTCAAGACGTACATCCTCAGAAATTTCTTCTTCAAATTAAGGCCGGTATTTGATATTAGTAGACTTCTCTTGGCCAGAATGCCTTTTTTGTCATAGCGAGTCTGCTTTTGATGTCCTCCTTGCTCCGTCCGTCATTGGTTATTTTACTGCCTAGGTAGCAGAATTCCTCGATGCACAGATTGAAGAGTAGGGGCGAAAGGCTACAGCCTTGTCTTACACCCTTCTTAATACGAGCACTTCGTTCTTGATCGTCCACTCTTATTATTCCCTCTTGGTTCTTGTACATATTGTATATGACCCGTCTCTCCCTACAGCTTACCCCTGCTTTTTCCAGAATCTCGAACAGCTTGCACCATTTTATATTGTCGAACGCTTTTTCCAGGTCGACAAATCCTATGAAAGTGTCTTGATTTTTCTTTAGCCTTGCTTCAATTATTAGCCGTAACGTCAGAATTGCCTCTCTCGTCCCTTTACTTTTCCTAAAGCCAAACTGATCGTCACCTAGCGCATTCTCAATTTTCTTTGCCATTCTTCTGTATATTATTCTTGTAAGCAGCTTCGATGCATGAGCTGTTAAGCTGATTGTGCGATAATTCTCGCACTTGTCAGCTCTTGCCGTCTTCGGAATTGTGTGGATGATGCTTTTCCGAAAGTCAGATGGTATATCGCCAGACTCATATATTCTACACACCAACGTGAATAGTCGTTTTGTTGCCACTTCCCCCAATGATTTTAGAAACTCTGATGGAATGTTATCTATCCCTTCTGTCTTATTTGACCGTAAGTCCTCCAAAGCTCTTTTAAATTCCGATTCTAATACTGCATCGATCCCATATCTCTTCCAAATCGACTCCTGTTTCTTCTTCTATCACATCAGACAAATCTTCACCCTCATAGAGGCTTTCAATGTATTCTTTCCACCTATCTTGAGTCCCATAGTGCTCAGAGCCATTTGAACCATTTTCCACCTATCTGCTCTCTCCTCTGCATTTAACAGTGGAATTCCCGTTGCACTCTTAATGTTACCACCGTTGCTTTTAATGTCACCAAAGGTTGTTTTGACTTTCCTGTATGCTGAGTCTGTCCTTCCGACAATCATATCTTTTTCGATGTCTTCACATTTTTCCTGTCCTGCAGCCATTTCGTCTTGGCTTCCCTGCACTTCCTATTTATTTCATTCCTCAGCGACTTGCATTTCTGTACTCCTGGTTTTCCCGGAACATGTTTGTACTTCCTCCTTTCATCAATCAACTGAAGTATTTCTTCTGTTACCCATGGTTTCTTCGCAGCTACCTTCTTTGTACCTATGTTTTCCTTCCCAACTTCTGTGATGGCCATTTTTAGAGATGTCCATTCCTCTTCAACTGTACTGCCTACTGCGCTATTCCTTATTGCTGTATCTATAGCGTTAGAGAACTTCAAACGTATCTCGTCATTCCTTAGTACTTCCGTATCCCACTTCTTTGCGTATTGATTCTTCCTGACTAATGTCTTGAACTTCAGCCTACTCTTCATCACTACTATATTGTGATCTGAGTCTATATCTGCTCCTGGATACGCCTTACAATCCAGTATCTGATTTCGGAATCTCTGTCTGACCATGATATAATATAATTGAAATCTTCCCGTATCTCCCGGCCTTTTCCAAGTATACCTCCTCCTCTTGTGATTCTTGAACAGGGTCTTCGCTATTACTAGCTGAAACTTGTTACAGAACTCAATTAGTCTTTCTCCTCTTTCATTCCTTGTCCCAAGCCCATATTCTCCTGTAACCTTCTCTTCTACTCCTTCCCCTACAACTGCATTCCAGTCGCCCATGACTATTAGATTTTCGTCCCCCTTTACATACTGCATTACCCTTTCAATATCCTCATACACATTCTCTATCTGTTCATCTTCAGCTTGCGACGTCGGCATATATACCTGAACTATCGTTGTCGGTGTTGGTCTGCTGTCGATTCTGATTAGAACAACCCGGTCACTGAACTGTTCACAGTAACAACCCTCTGCCCTACCTTCCTATTCATAACGAATCCTACACCTGTTATACCATTTTCTGCTGCTGTTGATATTACCCGATACTCATCTGACCAGAAATCCTTGTTTTCCTTCCACTTCACTTCACTGACTCCTACTATGTCTAGATTGAACCTTTGCATTTTCCTTTTCAGATTTTCTAGTTTCCCTACCACGTTCAAGCTTCTGACATTCCACGCCCCGACTCGCAGAACGTTATCCTTTCGTAGATTATTCAATCTTTTTCTCATGGTAACCTCCCCCTTGGCAGTCCCCTCCCGGAGATCCGAATGGGGGACTATTCCGGAATCTTTTGCCAATGGAGAGATCATCACGACACTTCTTCAATTACAGGCCACATGTCCTGTGGATACACGTTACGTATCTTTAATGCAGTGGTTGCCATTGCCTTCTGCATCCTCATGTCGTTGATCATTGCTGATTCTTCCGCCTTTAGGGGCAATTTCCCACCCCTAGGACAAGAGAGTGCCCTGAACCTCTATCCGCTCCTCCGCCCTCTTTGACAAGGCCGTTGGCAGAACGAGGCTGACTTCTTATGCCGGAAGTCTTCGGCCGCCAATGCTGATTATTTATCAAAATTTAGGCAGTGGCGGGGATCGAACCCGGGACCGAAGACGTTTTCGATTAAGAATCAAAGACGCTACCCCTAGACCACGGGTCTCACACTATAGCTTAATATAAGATGATTAAAGTGGATAAAATAGGTGATTGTGTAATGTACTATCTTTACATTATGAAGGCGATCTATTGCTGATGGGTGCTAGTGACTATGGGTTTGGATTGTGATGTGGGTAACACTGGTAAGGATGTCATATTAAGAAGGCTGTAGGATGTCAGTGTACAAAGGAACTGGTAGATGGGGTGTGGATGTTAGAATAGGGAGCGGAATGTTAGCTGGGGAAGATAGGATGAGCCGTTATCTTGATTTGGCATGGTAACGGGTAAGGTAGCGTTTAAAAAAATGGTTCAAATGACTCTGAGCACTATGGGACTTAACTTCTGAGGTCATCAGTCCCATAGAACTTAGAGCTACTTAAACCTAACTAACCTAAGGACATCACACACATCCATGCCCGAGGCAGGATTTGAACCCGCGACCGTAGTGGTCACGCGGTTCCAGACTGTAGCGTCTAGAACCGCTCGGCCACACTGGCCGGCTAAGGTAGGGTTTCGTTCGAAGAGAGGGTAGATTTCAGGGATAAGTTCATGGTTTAAAGTATATGGGAGACTGTAGGGTGTGGGCTTTATATTTACAGCAGATGTGATAGAGGTCATTTTGTTGTAGGTGTCTGAGGTTGAAAGTTTTATGAGCTGGTGCAGAATATGGGCAGAAGAGGGCCTCAGATGTGGAAAGTAAGGCAGAGTGCCTGTTGTTTAGATGACTGAGGGACTGATCAGATCTGCAAAGTGAGGAAGTTCATGATACATTGGCCTAGGCGAGGATGGGATGGATGAGAATCATACAATTTATCGAAAATTCGATAATATGAGACTGTAGAAAGCTTTTTCTTGGGTGTCTGGGGGAGTGCTCGGGCCCCCTCATGTCTGCGATTGTCGCTCAACACATTCTGAAAGAATTCCGGAGCTGCAGCGTGCAGACTGGCTGCAGTGAATGCGGAGACCACCAACCAGGTACCGCGTGTGTGTGTCATTTGTGAGCGCTCAACGGCGAGGCCATTATCACCCTTAAAAAAATTATGAAGAACGAATGTGGTTAAGAAGTCAACAATGATATAAAACAAGAATCTGACATCAAATTGCACCTCCTCTCTCCCAAGATCACTTACAGTCACCCCACAAACACATTACCTCACATTTATTAAAATAGCGTAAATATGGTCAGATAGTTAAAAACTCAATTGAACTATAAATAACACAAGAGGAAAGCTAAAAGAATTACGCAGGGGTATGTAGCTGACTATCACTTACAAAAGAAACATGGATGAGCCAGACACCCTGTGAAGAAATTAAAAACTTCTTTCTAAAATTTTAGGGAACATGTAGGACACTGCACAAAACCTTATAAGTCTTACCACACTCGTGTCATTCTCAATTAATGTGGAGGTCAAATCTTAAGTAAATTAGCTGCTGCCCTCTGGTCTGGATATGAAGCACAGTTAACTAAAATGTGGCGTACTGTGATGTGTATGCCACAAGCACCACCCATTGGAGGTCCTCGGGCTGGAGCAAGAAACCATTCATCATAGAGCAGTGCACTATGCGAAGACTAGTGAGAAGAATGTCATCCAGTCTGCGTGTCTGGAAGAGTCATCATGCCACAGCCGAGTAGGTGACTTTGCCAGGCGCAGCTTACTATCTGTCACTTCCAGCTACGCTTCTTTTCATCTATGCCAGAATCTGTACCTCAACAGTAAGATGATAGCATGTAGGGAGAAGGAACACTGAACTGAAGACTGCTTGGCTGCTACATCTGAAATTCCGTTTCCATTGATACCTATGTGCCCTGGACTCGCACTGAAAAACGGGGTGAAGTTTCCTTGTAAGACACAGTTGCACAAACATCAACTCGTAACTTCTACTTCACAGCTTCAAGTGCCGATCTGACATCTTCATCAACTTCAGCCACCACGTAATCTGATGCGTTTGGGGCACTTAGGAAATATTCGGGCCATCTCACGCTTAGCTGCAAGTGAGACCGCTGCTGCTGCTTGAGTAACCTCGCAGTCGCTTCATTCACTGACAGCTACATTGTGGTGAGACCAAGCTGCTTCCACATGAGATATAGGGAATTTCGGGTTAACGTACACTAAAGCTCCAAAGAGCCTGGTATACACATGCGTATTCAAATACAGAGGTATGTAAGGAGGCAGAATATGGCCCTACGATCGGCAACGCCTAAATAATACAGCAAGTCTGGTGCAGTTGTTACAACTGTTACTTCCGCTACAATGGCAGGTTATCAAGATTTAAGTGAGCTTGAACATAGTGTTATCGTCGGCACACGAGCGATGGGACACAGCGTCTCAGACGTAGCGATGAAGTGGGGATTTTCCCGCGTGACCATTTCACGAATGCACCGTGAATATCAGGGACCCGGTGAAACATTAAGTCTCCGACAGCGCAGCGTCCGGAAAAAGATCCTACAAGAACGGGACCAACGACGACTGAAGAGAATCGTTCAACGTAACAGAAGTGCAACTCTTCCGAAAATTGCTGTAGATTTCATTACTGGGCCATCAACACGTATCAGCGTACGAACCATTCAACGCAACATCATCGGTATGGGCTTTCGAAGCCAAAGGGCCAATCTTGTACCCTTGATGACTGCACGACGCCTGGGCCCGTCAACACCGGTATTGGACTGTTGATGACTGGAAACATGTTACCTGGTCGGACGAGTCTCGTTTCAAATTGTATCGAGCGCATGGACGTGTACGAGTATGGAGACAACCTCATGAGTCCATGGACCCTGCATATCAGCAGGGGACAGTTCACGCTGATGGAGGATCTGTAACGGTGTGCGGCTTGTGCAGTTGGACATACGTCTAGATAGATATGGGATACGTCTACATAGGACTCCGACGGGTGACACGTACGTAAGGATCCTGTCTGATCACCTGCATCCATTCATGTCCACTGTGCATTCCGACGGCATAGGAGATTCGAGCAGGACAATGCGACACCCCACACGTCCAGAATAGCTATATAGTTGCTCCAGAAACACTGTTCTGAATTTAAACAGTTCCGCTGGCCACCAGACTCCCCATCCATGAACATTATTGAGCATATTTGGGATGCTATGCAACGTCCTGTTCAGAAGGGATCTCCACCCCTCGTACTCTTACGGATTTATAGACAGCATTGCTGGATTCATAGTGTCAGTTCCCTCCCTCACTATTTCAGACATTAGTTCTGCGTGCTCGCGGGGGCCCTACACGATATGAGGCAGCTGTACCAGTTCCTTTGGCTCCTCAGTGTACAATATTACCTCTCAGATCCTCACTCTGAAGATTTGCCATGTCAAGTCATGAACAATTTGTCTTCAAAATCCACAATGGTTGTGACATATCACCTTCAGCAGTCCCACGTATTACCTTCAATAATTCCAGTGTGTTCATAGGAATTATCGACCTGAAAAAAAGCGTTAGACCATGTCAAATGGTGCAAGATGCTAGAAATTCTTAGAAAAATAGGGTAAGCTACATGGATAATATGCAACAGCCAAGAGGGAATAAAATGATTGAAATGGCGCTAAGCACTATGGGACTCAACATCCGAGGTCTCCAGTCTCCTAGACTTAGAACTACTTAAACCTAACTAACCTAAGGACATCACACACATCAATGCCCGAGGCAGGATTCGAACATGCGACCGTAGCAGCAGCGCGGTTCCAGATTGAAGCGCCTAGAACCGCTTGGCCAGAACGGCCAGCCAAGAGGGAATGATAACCGTGGAATACCAAGAACGAAAGGTGTAATACGGATAAAGTGTTTCGCTCCTACTGTTCAATCTATACATTGAGGAAACATCAAGATCAATGAACACTCTTATGTGTGCGCAATATGGACTGAGTGTAAATCGAAGAAAGACAAAACTAATGAGAAGTAACAGAAACGCGAAAAGCGAGAAACTTAACATCACGATTGATGGTCACGAAGTAGATGAAGTTAAGGATTCTGTTACCTAGGGAGCAAAATAACCCATGACAGACGGAGCAAAGAGGATTCAGAAGCAAACTAGCACTGGCAAAAAGGGCCTTTACTGCCCAAGAAAAGTCTACTAATATCAAACCAGGCCATAATTAGAGGAATAAGTTTCTGAGGAAGTACGTTTGGAGCGCAACATTGTATGGTATTTAAACATGGGCTATCGGAAACCAGGAACAGAAGACATTCGAACATTCCAGACGTGCTGCTACAGAAGAAAGCTGAAAATGAGGCGGACTGATATCGTTATATCGAATAAGGAGGGTCTACGCAGAATCGAAGAGGAAAGGAATATGTGGAAATCACTGACGAGGAGAAGGGACAGGATGATAGAACATCTGTTAAGACATGAGGGAATGACTTCCATGGTACTAGATTGAGGTGTAGAAGGTAAAAACTGTAGAGGCTTGACAGGGACAAGAATACATCCAGCAAGTAACTGAGGACGTAGGTTTCAAGTGCTGCTCTGAGATGAAGAGGTTGGCATGGGAAGGAATTCGTGATGGGCCGCATCAAAAAAGTCAGAAGATTTCGTTGCCACAGATTGCCATTATTAAATGTTCATTAAGAAGTTGCCAGAGGCTTCCATTATTATGTATGAAACGTTAAGTATGAATTAACTGTGAATTTTCCAATATTTGATGTGCAAATAAATAGAAGAAATCACAACAAATTAATCAGTCCCTGTCCCCTACCCACAAGTTTAATAACATGCTCAGTTCCTCTTAATAATTTGCATAGTTATGTACTGCAACAACTACACCGACTGCCACAGTCTCGTACGCCAGGTGGCATAAATGAGATCCTGTCCAAATTAGTGGGCGAAATAAACGTTGATAGACCGTCGGGATCTTATAGTAACAGTCCACCCAGTATCATACCGTGGGAAGGCATGGACTGCGACCTCACGTTCAAATCGTTCAAATGCCTCTGAGCACTATGGGACTTAACTACTGTGGTCATCAGTCCCCTAGAACTTAGAACTACTTAAACCTAACTAACCTAAGGACATCACACACATCCATGCCCGAGGCAGGATTCGAACCTGCGACCGTAGCAGTCGCGCGGTTCCGGACTGCGCGCCTAGAACCTCTCGGCCACCGCGGCCGGCGCGACCTCACGTGCAGGGAGCTACAAATTGGGTGGATACTGGGGAAAGGTGGTAGAAATCGCAAGACTAATAACCAAAAGGCTTAGAAAATAAACAAAGAGATGTATTGTGAAATCAGTGCAGAACAAGCTACCCTTAACCGAGGGCAGCCTCTACTGACTTAAAAACATTCACAGAACGACATATAGAAAGAGCACTGACCTAAAAGAACACCAGTTTTAACTCAAAAACAGGTGTGAGAGAGAGAACACTAAACCGTGAAAACTTGGTTTAGGCATCAAGAGGGGGGGAGAGACTTCGGTGAACGTTATTGCACGGTTGGCGCTGTCGCTCTCCCGCAGTATTGCGAGATACTCACTGTCACCAAACGACCGAAAAGGCGAACGAATTCAAGCATCATTACTAGACTGTGTCCGAAGTAATGAACGGTTAAACTTTACCGCAGCATGGCGGAGCGTACCTATAGACAAGACGTCGTTGTGAGCAAGACGGCAGCTGGGGTCCTTCCAAGAAGGTTTTTCAGAGTATCCTGGAGCGGTGATGCTCAGAGCTTTCGTTAGCTGCGGCTGAAAAAGTAACTCTGCTGCCAACTTGCCGGGCAGTCAAGCGGCTAGCTGTCACCTGCTGGGCCATAGAACTGGCCACTTTCTTCTTGCCACAGGTGTTTCCTAACACGACGCAGCCTCGGCCATTGGAACGGCGGACTTTTCTGTATTCGTGTGTGTTTCAAAGCCAAGATAACACCCCGATTAAATTTGTAGCTTTTTGCCTGGAGCCACCGTATGATCAACTTATTAATTTCACCCAAAATGACCAAATCTGTTTACAGATTTCGGTTCCTCTGTATCTAGAGAATCGTTGCTGTAAAGTATCTTCAATTTTTGTAACAGTTTTTTTTTTCATTTCAATGCGCGATTGTATTTTTATATAACTTGAAATGACATTCATAAGCAAAATACGGATAGCGCAGCGGTTTGGTCCTCATCGAAGGTTTCTGGAAGTGTCACTCGACTTCATGTTCATCAATAACTTCTCGACTGATCCTTTGTTTCCAGCTTTGCGTGGCTACCCACGTACTTGTCCCCTCACGGGGCCTTCTTAGGAGTGTTCGTAACACGGGGTCTTACATCTCGCGTCCCTCTAGATTCTGACGCAGGTCACTTGACTATGTTTCAGTCATCGCTTAAGCTTCCGAATTTGCATTATCCTTCCGAAATTGTCTAAGACATAAATGAGTCAACAAAAGTTTAAACCTTTGCAAAACAAGAAGCATAAGATACATACAGGGGATAGGCAAAATAATGTGAACAGTGGTAGTAATGGTATGGCTTTGTTTGACGGTCAACAATGCAGGTAAGCCATGCATCGCAGCGGACTGTGCGGGTTCAGTATGGACTAGGCATCAGTGCAGGTTGTTTACGAGTAGTGCACACTTCGTATTTGCATTCAGAGGCCGGGGTCGGCGTCCAATGAAAGACCTAACACAGTTCCAAAGAGGGCAGATTGACGGGGCCCGATTAGCTGAAGCATCAGTAACCAAGGCAGCCAACTTATTGAATGTTTCAAGAGCAACTGTTTCAACATTCATGATAGCCTACAAAAAACATGGAAAGACATCAACGTATTGTATCAAAACAACACAGAATACGGCGGCTACCATGACTGCAGAGCTCAATACGCGTCTCAGAGACGCCGAATCCATCGACAGTGTCCGTCGAGAACTCCATAAAGCGAATATTCGTAACGAGCTGCTTTACCAAAATCACTAGTAACGACAACCAACGCAAAGAAGCGTAAAACATGGTGTAAGGAGCATAAATCCTGGACGGCTGATCAGTGGAAGGACGTCATATGGTTCGACGAGACAACGTTTTCGTTATTTTCAACATCGGGCCGTGTTTACTTCTGGAGAACTTCAAAGAAGGCCTACAATTCTGATTGCTTCATTCCAATGGTTAAACATGAAGGTGGAAGTGTGATGGTGTGGCCAGTGATATCATGGTATTCTGTTGGTCCCTCATTACCCTCAAAGGCCGTGTTACTGCCAACGATTATATGAATATTTTAGGTGATCAAGTTCGTCCCGTGATTCAAATGTTGTTCCCTAACAATGGTGCCATGTTTCAGGACGATAGCGCACCCATTCACACAGCCAGAACAGTACAATCGTGGTATGAGGAGCATGCAATTGAACTGCAGCGTCTTCTCTGGTCAGCATAATTCCCGGACTTGAACATTATTGAACCCTTGTGAGCGGTATAGGAGCGTGCCTTGACACTACAGGTGTTAGAAGAGGTTCCAATGGAAGAGTGGCACAACATTCCACTGTAGACTATACAATCATTATACGCCAGTATTACAAGAAGAATCGCAGCTGTATTACGGTCCAACCCGTTATTAATAAACCATTCCTAACTAAATAAAGGTGTACACATTATTTTGCCTGTCCCCTGTATATAGAACCAGAATTCAGACAAACATATTCAAAATTAGGTATGTGTATTCTTTCGACATTAATTTTTGTCTTTTTCATTATGGCTTATTAACTAGAGCACTGAAAAATAGATATGGTTCGAGTCTGCCTCGGGTAAAGACATAAAAATGTTCTTCTAAAAATATACAATATTTACAACATGAATTGAGACCAATAATGATTGAGAAAAGTTTTCATCCCACCATTTAAAATTAAAAAGTACTGTATAGGTCACGTATCAGTCTCCTGTCGAAGATGAAGAGCTGTTAAAAAATAACTATTAAGTTAAATCTAGAAAAACGAAACGAAATGGACCTTCACCGACGAGTCACTAGTGACTTAGTGTATGTCAGGGAGTGGGAGCTGGAAACTGCTTTCCGTGTTCACTTTGATGGCGCACTGTGGCCTGCAGATGCGCCCGGCATAGAATTACACAGATGGTCAGACGTGGGCGTGGCGGTCGCGTGCGACGGCTGGGGAGGTACGCATTGCAGCGCGATGGCCTCTCCTGGCACACTGTCTTAGTGGAAGATGCACTTGACATTCACTCACCCACGTGTGTCCCGTCTTACTGCCGGGAACTGTCATTCCTGAACTCTGAAATGGCTTTACTTATTCTCTTCTGTGCAGCTCAGAGACGACTGCGAATCGCCGGCTGATGCGCCAGCCTCGCTCCAAGTACAGGGTAATTTGCAGTCCATGACTTACATAAAGATAGGTGATCTTAGTTTCAGACATTAATATAAACTTAATAACTGCTCTTAGTTTCACACTTTAATATACAGGTGAACGTTAATAAAACCGACACTCTGCAGGGAAGGATTCTTGACTGGAAATGCACAGTGTGCGTGCAACGACAAAATATCTTCCCGGAACACAGTACAGAGCTGTATGTAGGTAGAGACGTGAGAGGGTGTTTTTTCTTTCCTTCTAGGGGGGGGGGAGGGAGGAGTCTGTAACATTGACAAAACTTAGGAAGAAATTACAGGAACACAACACCATCGTCTCGAAGGCAGATAAAGGGATCACAGTGGTTCTCATGGATAAAGAGCAGTACGTCAGTGAGACACAAGATTTCATCACAAAAAATAAAATTTTAAAATCAAAATCAGATCCAACAAACAGATTCCAAACGAAGCTGAGAAACACTCTAAAAGACATTGAACATACAATAGAAAACAATGAAAAAGGAAAACTGATACAAACAAATCCTAGTGCACCTTCAAAACTACACAAGAAATATCTTTCTATCAGAGATATTGTGAACTATAGAAATGCTCCCATTTACCCACTTGCAAGATACATGTTGAAAATCTTATCAGAAAACTACAAATTACAAGAAGACAGGACTATCAGAATTGATTCAGTACATAAAAGACAGGACTGAGCCGCTGGTCCCGGAGGAGGTTTGAGTCCCCCCTCGGGTATGGGTGTGTGTGTTTGTCCTTAGGATAATTTAGGTTAAGTAGTGTGTAAGCTTAGGGACTGATGACCTTAGCAGTTAAGTCCCATAAGATATCACAGACATTTGAACATAAAAGACATACAAGTTCCAGACACAGCCACCCTCCTGTCATTTCATGTAGAGAATATGTTTTCCAGTATACCAATAACTGAAACAATAAACATTGTAGAACAAATATTAAGACACACAGTACACTTCGCCATGAAAACATCAAAGAAACAGTCAGGCTTCTAGAGCTAATAACAAAACAGACCTGCTTTCAGTTCAATAACGCATTCTATTTACAAAGTGAAGGATGCCAATGAGATCTCCAGTGTCTGGAAGCATAGGAAACATATTTATGAACCATGTAGAACAGATTATATTTAACAAAATAGTGCCAAATAGATACAACATCCAATCCTGAATTAGATATATGGATGATAACTTGTGCCTGATAGATGAACCAAACAATAAAATTGACCAGTTACAAACAGATATAAATTCGTTTCATGATAAGATACGTTTTACAATAGAGAAAGAGAAAAATAGACAGCTAAACTTCTTGGATATCACCATAAAGATTCAAAACAACCAACACACGTTTGCCATATACCGAAAACCGACAACAACAGACACAATTATACATGAGACATCACAACACCCCAATTCTCAAAAGCAGGCAGCACTTAGATACATGCTCCACAGACTAAACACAGTATCATTAGACACAGACTATTACAAAAAATGAAATGAATACTATAATATAAATAGCCACAAACAATGGAAACAAAGAGAACTTAGTAACAAAGCTGAACAAGAAAATCAAAAAACAGAAAAGAACAAACACCCAACTGTCACCAACACAAGGACAAAATCACAAACAAATGCATAAAATACAAGAACAGAAACAACACAAAGTGTGAAAGAAACAGAAAGTAAAGGATGGTACACAATGACAGACAACTACAAATACAAACACAGAATATCCAATATTTTCAAAAAACAAAGCATAAAAATAGCACACCAAACCAACAACTCAATTCAAAAATACTTCCCAAAATCAATAGGAAAAACTGACCTATATAAGAAATCAGGAATATACCAACTGAAATACAATACATGTGATGGAAGATACGCAGGTCAAACCAGGATGACATTTAACACCAGATACAAAGAGCATGTAAGAGCGTGGAAGTACAGGACAATTCATTCAACATTTGCAGAACACTGACACCAGCACCAACATGAAATTACAATCAGAGACACAGACATCGAAATCATAAGGATAAACGACAGCAAAAAACACGTCCTTACTTTACAAGAAAACTACCACATCTAAAAAACCATAACAGAAGAGAAACAACTCATAAATGATCAGATCAACTTGGCAAACCACACACTCCTTAAACTGACTGGCCTCTTAATATGACATTAAAAATACAAATATAACCACAGGCTCCATGTAGACTACCTTTTCCTCCCACATCTGTCCCATAATCACTGTCCAGGCCATCCCTGTCGTTCCTCCCCCCCCCCCTCCTTGGAAGGCAAAAAAAAAATAAAATAAAATCTCCCTCTGACATCTCTACCTACATACAAGACAATTTCACTACCTCTCTCTCTCTCTCTATCTCTGTGTCTCTCGCTCTCTTTCCCTCTCTCTCACACACGCACACACACACACACACACACAAACACACACACACACACACACACACACACACACAAGATCGTTTCATAGGTTGACAGTACAATCTGAACGAAAACAAACGAATAGGAATAAACACTACGGCAGTGATGAATGAAAACAGTTAAGAAAGCCAATTATAAACAGTGCAGTGCAGGAAATAAAGCAAAATGCCAAAAGCTGCATACGTGAAATGAAGCCTGTCGACGCCAACGACTCCTAGCAAGAGGGGAAGGTGCAGACTACGTAAAGAAACACCGTAAGTAGCTTCCAGACCAACTTCATAAAGAAAACGCTGTTTTTAACTTAAAAAATCAAAAAATAAACGTACAAACGTATGTACACTCCTGGAAATTGAAATAAGAACACCGCGAATTCATTGTCCCAGGTAGGGGAAACTTTATTGACACATTCCTGGGGTCAGATACATCACATGATCACACTGACAGAACCACAGGCACATAGACACAGGCAACAGAGCATGCACAATGTCGGCACTAGTACAGTGTATATCCACCTTTCGCAGCAATGCAGGCTGCTATTCTCCCATGGAGACGATCGTAGAGATGCTGGATGTAGTCCTGTGGAACGGTTTGCCATGCCATTTCCACCTGGCGCCTCAGTTGGACCAGCGTTCGTGCTGGACGTGCAGACCGCGTGAGACGACGCTTCATCCAGTCCCAAACATGCTCAATGGGGGACAGATCCGGAGATCTTGCTGGCCAGGGTAGTTGACTTACACCTTCTAGAGCACGTTGGGTGGCACGGGATACATGCGGACGTGCATTGTCCTGTTGGAACAGCAAGTTCCCTTGCCGGTCTAGGAATGGTAGAACGATGGGTTCGATGACGGTTTGGGTGTACCGTGCACTATTCAGTGTCCCCTCGACGATCACCAGTGGTGTACGGCCAGTGTAGGAGATCGCTCCCCACACCATGATGCCGGGTGTTGGCCCAGTATGCCTCGGTCGTATGCAGTCCTGATTGTGGCGCTCACCTGCACGGCGCCAAACACGCATACGACCATCACTGGCACCAAGGCAGAAGCGACTCTCATCGCTGAAGACGACACGTCTCCATTCGTCCCTCCATTCACGCCTGTCGCGACACCACTGGAGGCAGGCTGCACGATGTTGGGGCGTGAGCGGAAGACGGCCTAACTGTGTGCGGGACCGTAGTCCAGCTTCATGGAGACGGTTGCGAATGGTCCTCGCCGATACCCCAGGAGCAACAGTGTCCCTAATTTGCTGGGAAGTGGCGGTGCGGTCCCCTACGGCACTGCGTAGGATCCTACGGTCTTGGCGTGCATCCGTGCGTCGCTGCGGTCCGGTCCCAGGTCGACGGGCACGTGCACCTTCGGCCGACCACTGGCGACAACATCGATGCACTGTGGAGACCTCACGCCCCACGTGTTGAGCAATTCGGCGGTACGTCCACCCGGCCTCCCGCATGCCCACTATACGCCCTCGCTCAAAGTCCGTCAACTGCACATACGGTTCACGTCCACGCTGTCGCGGCATGCTACCAGTGTTAAAGACTGCGATGGAGCTCCGTATGCCACGGCAAACTGGCTGACACTGACGGCGGCGGTGCACAAATGCTGCGCAGCTAGCGCCATTCGACGGCCAACACCGCGGTTCCTGGTGTGTCCGCTGTGCCGTGCGTGTGATCATTGCTTGTACAGCCCTCTCGCAGTGTCCGGAGCAAGTATGGTGGGTCTGACACACCGGTGTCAATGTGTTCTTTTTTCCATTTCCAGGAGTGTATGCAATATATACAAGACCACAGAAGATGCTTTGTAAATAAAAGCGAAACGCGTCTGGTGTAACTCTTTTTAATTTCATTGCTGTCACCTCAAGACAACCTATAACAACAGAGAAATAGATACATTTCTCCAGGTTCCTGCAGTAGACTGATCTGCTACAGCAGTCACACTCATCAGACGTATCCTACGCAAACTGTCACATACATCTTTGAGGAAAACGACTGCTTTCCGTCAAGTAATTTTCTCATGAGGGTGAGCATGCGGTTGGGACGGGGAAGTGAACGGGCGGCGGGGAAATGTGTGCCGGAATCGAAACAGTACGCAGACGTGAACGGTGAACCATGCGATAGGTTGCCTAGTAGCTCTTATAGCACTCATAATTAAAAAACAACCCTAGCGGGACACTAGCCCCTATATGACTGGAATCAATAAATACAGTTTGGTTCTGCAGAATCCTCAATGGGCTAGAGCGACATAAAGACTAAAGTTCAAGATCCAATCTCACAGAATTCCGTCTCATTTAATACCATCTTACTAGACTTAATTTGGAACAGGAACAACGAAAATAAACAACGATGTTTACCATACACTCAATACTTAATAACGTCGTTGTAATAACGCATAAAGGACTGGAAACTTCTTTAAATAATCCGTAATTCTGTGTGACATACTTTTAGAATAAAAGGGGTCGCCCCATCAGATGATTCTCAACTCAGCTAAAGAATTTCTGATGTCCTGAAAACCCTTTCCAGCGCCTCTCGCTGGATCTCGTAGTAACTATGGACAGACAGCTACGATCTTTTGTCTATCTTATCTCTCTCGAACACGCCGTTCTACCGTACCGGCAGCGCAGTTGAAATTTGTCTGGTGTGTTAGGATGTTCCGGTGCCGCGAGTTGCAAACCCAGGAGCGGAAGCTGAATGGAATGGATCGCTTAAAACAGGCCGTTCCGGCGGTGCCGGCACCAGTTTGTAATGGCAGAGCGGCCAGTTCTACGATTGTTGCGGGCGGACTAAACTAAATACTGTGCTGCCGCCAGCACTTTGATCTGCAGGAGCCGCAAGTTCAGCAGTTGTTAGTGGCTGACCAACATTGTTGTCATAGTTTCGTCGCCACCTCAGCTTCCAGTTATTCTGTGAGGCCTGTATTATCATTATGTGTTTCCTCTGCCGGTCCTACTGACGACTTTCAGGTGACAGATTGTTTTGTGAGGGTCGTGAAGGGTGTGGGGTATGATTCCATTATTGAGCTAGGCAATTTTTACTCAGTTGGAAAGAACTGCCATCGCTTCTGCGCGTCACGTTCCGAGGCGAGCCTTAGATATGTGAGACGGCCAAACGGGTTAACTTGCTACCTCTCTGACTGAGGGCGGAATCGAACAAATCTCTGAAATCGATCACAAAATGTGTGGGACGAATACTGGAATTTAGCTCCTCAAATTTCTTCCAAAAAGGCGTCGGTAGATGGGAAGGAACTGGCATAGAGTGGAGTATTTGGGCTGCAGGAATGCATGACGTCTCTTGTGGACTAGAGACGTGTACTAACATGAAATTAATTCGCAGTTGCGAGTATGGACAACGATCAGCTGTATAATGGAATAACGCCAGTGAAAATTTGTGTGCGACGCACACTCCAACCCGGACTTCCCTCTCATCGTGAGCTGTCGCCCTACCATCACGTTATCCGAGCTCGACTCAAGGCCAGACCAAAAGTTCCATATGTCGTCAACCACGCGTCTACAGCGTACGTTCGTACACCCATTATGCATATTCCCGTAAAGGGGCGACATTTTAATTGAAAGTCACTTTCCCGGTGTCGGCAGATAAATATGATATTGCAGTGCCTGTATTGTTTCTTTAGCTATGCTTGCATGTTCGAACGAACGGGTACTGCGGCGGCTACAGACGTTGCGAAATACATGAAATGTATTTGCAGCTGCGAATGTGGACAATGATCAGCTGTAAAATGGAATGACGGCAATGAAAATTTGTGCCGGAGTGGGACTCGAAGCAGGATTTCTTGCTTATCGTGAGGGGTCGTTACCATTAGGTTATCCGACCACGAGTCACGGCCATACTCAATCTTCCATATGTCGACACCCACGCGTCTACAACCTGTACTTGTACACCCATTACGTATTTTCCCGTAAAGGGGAGACATTTTAATTGAAATTCGCTTGCCCGGTGTCGGTGGATAAATACGATACTGTAGAGTCCGTGTTGTTCAGAAATATGATTCATTGTTCCTTCGAACATGCATGAGAAAATGTCGGCCTCAGGGACATTGTTTGTTCTTCATACAATTTGAGGACATGGAAGCGCGCATACGTCTTTCGTGTTACATACCGAGATCAGATGTTTATCAAATGGTTCAAATGGCTCTGAGCACTATGGGACTTAACATCTGAGGTCATCAGTCCCCTAGACTTAGAACTACTTAAACCTAACTAACCTAAGGACATCACACACATCCATGCCCGAGCCAGGATTCGAACCTGCAACCGTAGCGGTCACGCGGTTCCAGACTGAAGCGCCTAGAACCGCACGGCCTCAGGGGTCGGCAGATGTTTATCTCGAGAAAGATACTGACCTGTATTTTTGCGATGAGAGAGAAGGAGCAAGCTTTCTTATTAGAACATATTCTCGAACTGAAAGGCCGATTATTTTATAGACGTTGGCTGCGTGAAATTGCCTGTTACAGTGGCATCTTTACAAAAATAATGACATTAATATTTAACCATTCAAGGCAAAGAACGGTGTGAATTTACTGATCACGTAAGTGGTATCTTATGTATTATTGTAAGAAAAATTTAAATTAATGATATCTGTTGTTGTGGTTCAGTTTAAAAGATGAGTATACTCATTTCGTTGATGACGGTAATCTTGTATTTAACTCTTACAATAACAAATACATGCGAAACAGGGTAGGCAGTGTATATGTAGGTCAACAAATACACGCTGAACCTGTCACGAGGTTCAACTTTCTCCCATAAAGTCTAAAATTAAATATATCTGCGGAGATGACAACCAGTAACACACATTTCATTAAAATTAAAATTTAAAAGTACTGCCTGATTGTATCATTTCAAATTTAACTTAATTTGAGAACTTTTGGGTTGATACTGATATTATTTTTGTAGCAAATACATTTTATACAAAATAACTGTCGTTCTAGATACAAATTATGCTTTTATAGAATGTTGCACAAAAAACATACTATAGAAACAAACTTGGGTTCCACTACATAAATCGCCATTAAAAAGTGTCCAACTTAACGAAAACTTTAACAAACACTGCTTTAAGTATTAACCCGCAAGGACGAGCTGAAATGTTGCATGATGATGATATATGGTATTTGGTTTGTGAGTTTTGTGCGGTTATCAGCGCTGGTACAAATTACCACTCTTTACATAGTCCAGTTTCGCCACTTTCACAAATGATGATGAAATGATGCGGACAACACAAATACCCTGTCCCTGAGCGGAGAAAATCCCTGACCCGGCTGGGAATCGAACCCGGAACCCCGTGATCCAGGGTCAGCAACGCTAGCCACTAGACCACGGACTGAGGTTGCATGAGCATGTAAATGCTTAGTGGATAGTCGGAGACTGTGAGAAGAAATCAGGTGGCGGTGAATCGGAGTCGAAAATACTCAGAATCACATTTATTGTGTTCAAGTAAAACATGCACCCACGTGGTCATGACGACAAAAAATAAATAAAAAATAAAAAAACTGCGTGTAGCGTAGATTTGCTTCGGAGTATTAGATATGCATCTGTACACCATGTATGACAAACAGAATTGCTTATATGTTTCCCAGGATATAATTTAGTTAAAAATGTAAAGGCAATGACGGTTTGCATACTAATTTTTTTTGGTCAAAATGCGTTATTTCTTGTAATTTCATGTAGCATGTACAAGTAGTTTTTAAAATGACATGTACTTGAACTGAGCATTGATATATCACAGACATATTTGTGTTCACTGGCATTTCATAATTTCTCTAACGCCGACTAGAACTAAATATGTTAACCTTGTAACATCCTGTATAACATGGACCAAGTTGGGCACTAATGTTGTCCTTGTAATGGATTTTCCTCTGTATTATATCACAGTTTTATACCACAGATCTGATGATGATTATATCGAAATGCATCATAAGGAGACAAAAACACAGCAAAAAATATTGACGACCAACACAAGTGTACTGTAATCAATTATGCCAAACATCGTCGGAGATCCTCTGGAACATTTCTTGTCTAGAGTGATAAAAGACGTAACTGTGTCAAATAGCACGTTATTAATACTGTTTTAGAAAACTATAAGATTGTTTTCCCACTTATTCTCATTAATTTTCATGTTCCCACATTTGAAGCAAGTCACCACTCATCACACCAAATAGAACTTCTAACCAAATCACCTTGTATACTTCTACAGTCACTCTAAGACGACACTCCCCTCGTGTACAATAGTGTTATGAGCAAACAGTCATAGATTGCTGCTCACACTACTCGACAGGTCATTTATGTGTACAGAGAACAAGAGTGGTCCAAACACACTTCCTGGGCCACTCCTGATGATGCCTTTGTCTCTCATGAACACTCACCATCGGCGACAACGTACTGGATTCTATTACTTATAAAATCTTCAGGGCACTCGCATGTTGTCGTTGTTGTGGTCTTCAGTTCAGAGACTGCTTCGATGCAGCTCTCCATGCTACTCTATCCTGCGCGAGCTTCTCCATCTCCCAGTACCTACTGTACCCTACATTCTTCTGAATCTGCTTAGTGTATTCATCTCTTGGTCTCCATCTACGATTTTTACCCTCCACGCTGTCCTCCAGTACTAAATTGGTGATCCCTTGATGCCTCAGAACGTGTCCTACCAACCAACCCCTTCTACTAATCAAGTTGTGCAACAAATTCCTCTTCTCCCCAATTCTATTCAGTACCTCACCATTAGTTACGTGATCTACCCATATAATCTTCAGCATTCTTCTGTAGCACCACATTTCAAAAGCTTCTATTCTCTTCTTATCTAAATTATTTATCTTCCATGTTTCAAATCCATACATGGCTATACTCCATCTTCCTGACACTGAAATCTATACTCGATGTTAACAAATTTCTCTTCTTCAGAAATGCTCTTCTTGCCATTGCCAATCTGTACTTTATATCCTCTCTACTTCGACCATAATCAGTTATTTTGCACCCCAAATAGCAAAAATCATGTGCTATTTTAATTATCTCATTTACGAACCTCTCTCATTATCACAATTATGACAAGATTCAATGAGACTACATTCCATTATCCTCGTTTTGCTTTTGTTGATGTTCATCTTATATCCTCCTTTCAAGACACTGTCGATTCCGTTCAACTGCTCTTCCAGGTCCTTTGCTGTCTCTGGCGGAATTACAATGTCATCGGCAAACCTCAAAATTTTTATTTCTTCTCCATGGATTTTAATTCCTGTTCCAAATTTTTCTTTTGTTTTCTTTACTGCTTGCTCAGTATGCAGATTGAATAACATCGCGGATAGGCTACAAACCTGTCTTACTCCCTTCTCAATCACTGCTTCCCTTTCATGCTCCTCGACTCTTATAACTGCCAACTGGTCTCTGTAAAAATTGTAAATAGTCTTTCACTCCGTGTATTCTCCCCTGCTACCTTCCGAATTTGAAACAGAGTATTCCAGTCAACATTGTCAAAAGCTGTCTCTAAGTCAACAAATGCTCAAAACGTAGGTTCGCCTTTCCTTAATCTATCTGCTAAGATAAGTCGTAGGGTCAGTATCGTCTCACGTGTTCTAACATTTCTACGGAATCCGAACTGATCTTCCCCAAGTTCGTCTTCTACCAGTTTTTCCATTCGCCTGTGAAGAATGCGTGTCAGTATTTTGCAGCCGTGACTTATTAAGCTGATAGTTCGGTAATTTCCACACCTGTCAACACCTGCTCACATATCTTGCATCTATGCCACATCCTTGGACATTCGTAAACAGTCTGTAATGTGGCACTGCGTTAAACGAATTTCGGAAATCCAGGACAACGGAATCTGCCTGTTTCGCTGCCCCCGTGGTTTGCATAATAGTGTGCAAGAAGAGTGGATGTTAACTTTCACACGAGTGAAGGTTTCCCATCACTGTTGATTTCGCCACAGAAGGAAATCTGGTATATTCGAACACAGAATATTGTCAACAATTTAAAGGAAAAACGACGTTAAAAGGACCAACACGTGATCGAATTTCCTATGGTTGATCTTGCCATCGTTGGTGAAACAAAATTCGAAACATGTATAATTTGATACATTTTCCTCAAAGCGTATTATTTATGTGACAGTAGCATTATTGTAGCAGTAGCAGTTTCAAAAAAGTGGATGTGATCTCAAAAATTAGCTTTTACAAAAACAATATCTAAATATTTGTAAAACCTTTTATTTGACTGCCACAATCCTAGGTCATTTTAATAAGAGTGATGTAGTTAATTTCTGTACCAAGTTCCATTGACATAGATGTATTAGTTCCAGAGAAATCTGTACCTTAGCCTAAAAGTTTCAAAAGTTCAGGAAAATGCATTTCAAGTTTTTATGACAATGTTTGCAACGTACATTCAGAGATAAAACTTGTCAGCCCCATACCTGTCATCGTTGCTGATTTATGTTTCCTCTAGATTAGGTTTGGAGTCCGTCTTTTTAATTCTGTCCTCTTTTGTCATTTTTAGGGCACTTTTCTTGGCATCCCATAATCTCAACTGGTCAATTGACAGAAGCACATTCTTTATGTTCACTGAAAGCTTTCAGCCTGTAGGCTCACTCATCATTGAAATACGGACCTTCATGAATGACACCAGTTTTTAGAGTCTTCATGCCCATAAATACTCTTTTAGGCAAGCGCTCCCAAACACAGCTTTTGAAATGTCCGTTAGGATTTAGAGTTCTACCATGGATGCATTTAGGAAGCAAGTTTTTGTTTGCTAATTCTCTATAGCAGTGGTTCCCAATCCGGAAAGTAAAATGAAATTTTCTGAGGCATAAAAACAACTGGTTTTATTTTTTAAAAATCGTTGGTATATTCATTAATTCATAAGACTGTTGAAAGTCAGCAAGTGCTGAGGGCTTGCCTACCTTTCATTTTTACTACTGTTATGACGTTTAACGGAAGGGGTTGACAGTGACTGCTCACTGCTTGCCTCGATATTTACTTCCACTGGTTAATTAGAGCTCAGAGTATTACTGCAGGCCGTCTTAAACGGCTGGTATTCCGGGAAGGTGGAAGTATCCTGTCGCAGATAAAAAGATAGAGTGCGTGTACTGTGTTATGCCACTTTGATCTATGCACGGTGGCGTGTCAAGACGTGCTCTAATCTGTATATTGACAATAGCCCTGCCTTCAAGACTAGACACACCTCGTTCCAGTACTATGATAAATCGTTAAATATTAGTCCAAGATACGCATGAACTATGCATTCGATTAAAACGGAAGTACGCGGGTTGCGTGATCCAATTTCATCATAAACACTCTGTCAATACTACACTTGTCAGTAGGGTTACCGAGTGTTGAGGTGGTGAGAGGGCAACACAATTTAGTATCGGTACTTACCATTATAGAACTTAGAATTTAATTAAATCTTGTGCACACTGCACATTATCTGAAACATAAATATTCTCGTTCGATGAGCCGTAACGTGCGTTGCTGTTAACAAATCCTGCTAGAGGTGTGGAGAAAATCCTGCTGCTTGGACTTAGCGGTTTGAGTTTTTTTATGTGCTCCACTCGGAGCTGTGACGCCGATCTAAGAAGAATTAATACGCATACTGCGTGGTGTAGCCACCACAGAGTTCACTCAGCAGTGGAGAGTGAGGTGGAGTGGAATATTCGTGTCTGAGGGCGGATACAGATTTGCAGGTCTTTGCAGCACTGAGCACGGGATTCACCACTACGGCAGCTGTTTGAGGGAGCATATTTGCAGCTTCAGCACGTTGGGTAGTTTCCCCGTTGCTTTGCACCCTCAGCGGCATGTTATCTCGACTTGCGACAGCAGTTGTTCACTTAATGGATGTAGGACAGACTTACTGTTTAATGCCTCACAACCACTGTCGCGTAAGGCAGTCAGATAGGGTTGCTGTTAACACTCATAGATGGAGGTGTCACATAGAGAACACAAATCCTACGAAATGAAATGTCGTGTGGCGAGAGATTCCACAACACCCAGTCCCCGAGTGGAGAAAATCTCTGACCCAGCGGGGAACTGAACCCGGGCCGCATGCGTGGCATTGTGCCGTGCTGAGCACTCAATATTGCTATCCAAGCAATACTATTGACATAATTGTGAAATATGAGTGTTTTATTGGATCTGAGTTTCTTTTGAATCATTACTTTCGAACCCTATACTCCATCACGTTTCTGCTCCAATAAATAAAGTGTTTCGATGAAAATCTTTCTGATTTCAATAGAGAAGATTCCTTGTTCACTTAAGAATTCTGGTTCTGTCTGTAGGATATTTCATGTTATTTATTGTTTTATCACAAGTTGCCAACTTGGGGTTCACTACTGGGGCCATGCAGTATTAATGTGAGTTCAGATAGTCCGTTACACCTAGATTTTAGTAGTGTATCTTAAGGGTGGTTCTGTGTCAGGCAACTAATCACAGGTAATTCCCACGTTACCATACCACCGGCGAATTATTATACTGTAATACTCATTACACAAGTTAATAATAATTCATTTTTCTTTCCAAGTACCAGCATTCATGCGTGACACAATGTGGTGGGGGCTACAGCTGTTATTATTAGAGACAATGATCAGAAACAGAGCATTGCAACTTGAAGTCTTCCAATTTCTGCCAGTTCTGAAAGTAAGGAGTCCAACAATGAAGTGCTTAACAAACAGTATATGTAGTGTACATATTTTAAATTGGTTGATTTTAAATGTGGGGGGTGCTGGGTATGAGTGAAGCAAGTTCATCAGGGGGAGGAATGGTGCAGATGAAGCATTTTTGAATCAAGTGTCTGCTGTCAATGTGGGTACCTAGCTTCCTTTTTTGAGAAAAATTGCAGCTAGCACTCATGATGCACTGAGAATTGCTGAATCGTTTAATAAAAAGGTTGTTACAAATCAACAGTACCATTGTCTCTTTGACTCATTGGTTTGTGGTTCAATATCACACGCACAAAAACTAAATATCATTTGTCGTTCATCCTTTTAAAAATAAAAGAGTTCAATGAAAATTCTTTTTCGCATTAACAAGTGGAGTTAGGCGTTAATGCTGATGATACTGGTTGGGGGGGGAGGGTGGTAGTAGTTAATACCTGATTGCACTCAGGGCTCACAGGGAATGGAATGTTGGGAACCATTGGTCTTTAGAAAGGTTTTATAACATCTCGTTTTGACATTGATAGGGGATGGTTATATCTATAATCATCACCAGGTAGGCTAACTCTCTGATACTTATTCCAAAGTTTGGTGCCATTTGGACAGAGAGAATGGCAGGGATCTTTGCCTGTAACTATCCTTTGAAGGAACATGGCTCACACAGCTTTCCTCATTTCTTCTAAATTATTACTATTCCTCTCTATTTCCAGTCCATAATATGTCTGACCTCCCCCAATGAACCATGGACCTTGCCGTTGGTGGGGAGGCTTGCGTGCCTCAACGATACAGATAGCCATACTGTAGGTACAACCACAACGGAGAGGTATCTGTTGAGAGGCCAGACAAACGTGTGGTTCCTGAAGAGGGGCAGCAGCCTTTTCAGTAGTTGCAAGGGCAACAGTCTGGATGATTGACTGATCTGGCCTTGTAACAATAACCAAAACGGCCTTGCTGTGCTGGTACTGCGAACGGCTGAAAGCAAGGGGAAACTACGGCCATAATTTTTCCCGAGGACATGCAGCTTTACTGTATGATTAAATGATGATGGCGTCCTCTTGGGTAAAATATTCCGGAGGAAAAATAGTCCCCCTTCTGGATCTCCGGGCGGGGACTACTCAAGAGGATGTCGTTATCAGGAGAAAGAAAACGGGCGTTCTACGGATCGGAGCGTGGAATGTCAGATCACTTAATCGGGCAGGTAGGTTAGAAAATTTAAAAAGGGAAATGGATAGGTTTAAGTTAGATATAGTGGGAATTAGTGAAGTTCGGTGGCAGGAGGAACAAGACTTCTGGTCAGGTGACTACAGGGTTATAAACACAAAATCAAATAGGGGTAACGCAGGAGTAGATTTCATAATGAATAGGAAAATAGGAATGCGGGTAAGCTACTACAAACAGCATAGTGAATGCATTATTGTGGCCAAGATAGATACGAAGCCCACACCTACTACAGTAGTACAAGTTTATATGCCAACTAGCTCTGCAGATGACGAAGAAATTGAAGAAATGTATGATGAAATAAAAGAAATTAATCAGATAGTGAAGGGTGACGAAAATTTAATAGTCATAGGTGACTGGAATTCGGTAGTAGGAAAAGGGAGAGAAGGAAACATAGTAGGTGAATGTGGATTGGGGCTAGGAAATGAAAGAGGAAGCCGCCTGGTAGAATTCTGCACAGAGCACGACTTAATCATAGCTAACACTTGGTTTACGAATCATGAAAGAAGGTTGTATACATGGAAGAACCCTGGAGATACTAAAAGGTATCAGGTAGATTATATAATGGTAAGACAGAGATTTAGGAACCAGGTTTTAAATTGTAAAACATTTCCAGGGGCAGATGTGGACTCTGACCACAATCTATTGGTTATGACCTGTAGATTAAAACTGAAGAAACTGCAAAAAGGTGGGCACTTAAGGAGCTGGGACCTGGATAAACTGAAAGAACCAGAGGTTGTACAGAGTTTCAGGGAGAGCATAAGGGAAAAATTGACGGGAATGGAGGAAAGAAATACAGTAGAAGAAGAATGGGTAGTTTTGTGGGATGAAGTAGTGAAGGCAGCAGAGGATCAAGTAGGTAAAAAGACGAGGGCTAGTAGAAATCCTTGGGTAACAGAAGAAATATTGAATTTAACTGATGAAAGGAGAAAATATAAAAATGCAGTAAATGAAGCAGGCAAAAAGGAATACAAACGTCTCAAAAATGAGATCGACAGGAAGTGCAAAATAGCTAAGCAGGGATGGCTAGAGGACAAATGTAAGGATGTAGAGGCTTATCTCACTAGGGGTAAGATAGATACTGCGTACAGGAAAATTAAAGAGACCTTTGGAGATAAGAGAACCACTTGTATGAACATCAAGAGCTCAGATGAAAACCCAGTTCTAAGCAAAGAAGGGAAAGCAGAAAGGTGGAAGGAGTATATAGAGGGTCTATACAAGGCCCCCGGAGTAGACAACATTCCATTGGAACTACTGACGGCCTTGGGAGAGCCAGTCCTGACAAACTCTACCATCTGATGAGCAAGATGTATGAGACAGGCGAAATACCCTCAGACTTCAAGAAGAAATAATAATTCCAATCCCAAAGGAAGCAGGTGTTGGCAGATGTGAAAATTACCGAACTATCAGTTTAATAAGCCACAGCTGCAAAATACTAACACGAATTCTTTAGAGACGAATGGAAAAACTGGTAGAAGCCGACCTCGGGGAAGATCAGTTTGGATTCCATAGAAATACTGGAACACGTGAGGCAATACTGAGCTTACGACTTATCTTAGAAGAAAGATAAAGGAAAGGCAAACCTACGTTTCTAGCATTTGTAGACTTAGATAAAGCTTTTGACAATGTTGGCTGGAATACTCTCTTTCAAATTATAAAGGTGTCAGGGGTAAAATACAGGGAGCGAAAGGCTATTTACAATTTGTACAGAAACCAGATGGCAGTTATAAGAATCCAGGGACATGAAAGGGAAGCAGTTGTTGGGAAGGGAGTAAGACAGGGTTGTAGCCTCTCCCCGATGTTATTCAATCTGTATATTGAGCAAGCAGTGAAGGAAACAAAAGAAAAATTCGGAGTAGGTATTCAAATCCATGGAGAAGAAATAAAAACTTTGAGGTTCGCCGCTGACATTGTAATTCTGTCAGAGACAGCAAAGGACTTGGAAGAGCAGTTGAATGGAATGGATAGCGTCTTCAAAGGAGGATATAAGATGAACATCAACAAAAGCAAAACGAGGATAATGTAATGTAGTCGAATTAAGTCGGGTGATACTGAGGGAATTAGATTAGGAAATGAGACACTTAAAGTAGTAAAGGAGTTTTGCTGTTTGGGGAGCAAAATAACTGATGATGGTCGAAGTAGAGAGGATATAAAATGTAGACTGGCAATGGCAAGGAATGTGTTTCTGAAGAAGAGAAATTTGTTAACTTCGAGTATAGATTTAAGTGTCAGGAAGTCATTTCTGAAAGTATTTGTATGAAGTGTAGCCATGTATGGAAGTGAAACATGGACGATAAATAGTTTGGACAAGAAGAGAATAGAAGCTTTCGAAATGTGGTGCTACAGAAGAATGCTGAAGATTAGATGGGTAGATCACATAACTAATGAGGAAGTATTGAATAGGATTGGGGAGAAGAGAAGTTTGTGGCACAACTTGACCAGAAGAAGGGATCGGTTGGTAGGACATGTTCTGAGGCATCAAGGGATCACCAATTTAGTATTGGAGGGCAGCGTGGAGGGTAAAAATCGTAGAGGGAGACCAAGAGATGAATACACTAAGCAGATTCAGAAGGATGTAGGTTGCATTAGGTACTGGGAGATGAAGAAGCTGGCACAGGATAGATTAGCATGGAGAGCTGCATCAAACCAGTCTCAGGGCTGAAGACCACAACAACAACAACAACAATATGTTTGAAGAAGGTCTTTTTCTCAGTCTGTTAACCTGTCACATCCTGACATTCCCCTACCATCAGAAAACGCTACCCACTTCTGATTCTTATGCAGTTTGCTCAATCTTATACGTAAATGCTTTTTCACATGAGCATCACATTCAAGTTTAAAATGCCCTATCCTTGGTATGGATTGTATGTTGCACCACATGGTGAAAAGCCTTGCTGTCACCACCTCCAGAATACCTAGCATACCATACACTGATCATGTATGAATACTTGAACATATTGCCTACACCAGTAACTTCCATTCCTCCACTGTACCTGTCAGAATTTTTCCCACAACTGTGACTTCCTTTCAGGGTGTTTATACAGCCTTGAACAAATACTCGAAATCCAGAAGTTATTCTAAATTTAAGAGGCATGACACTCACAGAAGTGGTCCTATCCTTTGCCATGTGCCATCAAAGGCAGCAGTGATGTCTTGTCCCTCACTCACAGAAGCTTCCTGGGCACCAGTTCTCATTGAACAAAGCTCATTTTCTCCAGGCTTTTATTCAATAACTCCAAATAAAAACTGATGGAGGCGGCAAATCCACAGATTGTCAGTGCAACTATATTGCCTTTGCCAGTACACCCAAGTGGTAGGGCAAAGAGGGTTCTGAGCCACTTTATTTGTGAGGGTTGCATACTTTCAGGGGCAAAAAAAATGGTTCAAATGGCTCTGAGCACTATGGGACTCAACTGCTGAGGTCATTAGTCCCCTAGAACTTAGAACTAGATAAACCTAACTAACCTAAGGACATCACAAACATCCACGCCCTAGGGAGGATTCGAACCTGCGACCATAGCGGTCTTGCGGTTCCAGACTGCAGCGCCTTTAACCGCACGGCCACTTCGGCTGGCTTCAGGGGCAAATTTGAATGATTTATGACCCCTGTCCATTTAACCTATTATGCTTATTGGTTTAGGAAACCTTGAGGATAATCTGTCCTGCTGGGGAACCCCCAAGCCTCCACCTCCCCCACCCCTCTCAAAAATCCACAACACTCCCCATCCCCTTCACCGATACAGACACCTTTTGATATCAAATTAATTGACTAATAAATTAAAATGATCAGCTAATTACCCCCTCTACCTCTGGGAAATCTTCCAATGCTCCCTCCCCCTTCCCTGCCCCATTATCTGGAAATTGGCTTGAAAAAGATTCAGTCTATTCTCAGCTGCTGGAGAGGAACGACATAGGGTAGTTGAGTTTTTTTTATTTTGTGTGTTACCCTGATGGTAATTGGCGGAAAAATATCAGCCCCTCTTATTCCCACCACTCCCTCCTATCAAGAGAAACGGTGGGAAACAATCAGTCTATACAGAGCTTTTGGACTGGAAGGAACAAGTATTTACCTTGTTCAGGAACTACACGTGCTAATTACGTAATTACACCGCTGCAGATTGGAGGTGTTGTCTTGTTGGAAGATTTAGCTGTGAGTGCTCACTTTAATGTGCAGGCATCAACTGAGCTAGTGCACAATGTCGTCACCAAAAGATATACCACCTCCCACCCCCTATTCCTCGCCCTCCCCTACCCAAACCTCCTAAAAAATTGGTGGAAGGAAGTCTCAGTCTTTGCTGGAGAGGAAGGATCTCATGACGCGAAATTCAAATGAATGTCAAAAATGTACTGATGCATATTCTTTATGTAAACATTTTATGGTGAGACAGAGCTCCCCACCTGGAATGGGCCTTACATCTTCACTCCCCCCCTCCTCCCACTTCCCATGACAATAACTGTAAGTACTGAGGAATGGAATGAAGTATAGTAGCCACCGTTTGCAGTCCCCCACACGTTTGTCTGTAGTCCATGTGCGGCCACAGAGATCAAAAACAGCCCAGTGTCCTAATTACAGATCATGATACTAAATACTACTGACCACCGAGCTGATGTCAGCCTCCTTTGACCTCAAGGCCCCAAAAAATGCATGAAGTGGAGGCTTTCTGTTGATCAGGAAATTCCAGTCTCGCTTCCTGTATACGTCTCTGTCAAGAGAGTATTTCCTGTTACTTATCGTTTTTGTGTTTGAACCATCTTCAGAGATGCATACAAAGGTTTTCATCTCTCCCGAGAATACTGTTTTCCTACTGGTTGATGCTATGAACAGAGGGAGAGCTGGTGCAATTTCGATATCAAAAATAGAGAGTAATAGTCCATTTGCACTACCCTGTCAAATTACTCGTGTAACAATTTATAGGAGTCAAATAGATCACTTACAACACTCACCACCACCTTACGAAGATACTTTTTCATAGTAAAAATTTATTTTTAATGTCTGAGAATCACACACAAACACATTGCAAATCAAGTAACTAAAATTTCCGCCACAAGTAGATCGTACTACTAAACATATCTGCAGTCTTGTGTGCATCGATGTTTTTCAACACAAACACTATGCCTCACCACCTTGTTTCCACTAAACATATATGGTGAAAAAATTCTACAGATCACTCACACTCATGTTTGCAATGAGTTCACTGTCTGATAACTGCTAAGAGATGTGGCCATGTTGCTGAGTGGGCCATAGCATTGTCGCACTGGCATGGTCAGGAGAGATAAGCACATGCATCAGCAACTGCACGCCCATCCCATGGCATCCACATGCTGAGCTTACCAACCACTCAGACATCAGAGAAATTGTCACCAAGCAGTAAACCTATCAATTTACTTGGGGGGAATAATCGTCCAGTGCAAACATCCCTCTTATTCAATCTTCTAACGTGACACATGTGATAGCTTCTGTCACTGCTCACGTAACGTACTGGCCACTTTGCTAGTCAGTCATTCAGAGACCACTGCAGCTGAGGCTTCTCCCCATGGCAGTGGGAAAGAGCTGGCAGGTTGGAGCATTCTTTGTAACTAACTGCTCATCAGAGGTAAAGGTAATCAACGACTTCTGGTCAAATGAAGCTTCATGTACACTCATGGCAATGGAGCAATGGGACACAAGCAGGGATGGCTTGGATGTATAGTTCTAATTGCAATTCCACCCCAGCATAGACTCTCTCCAGTTTAAAAATTTCACTTTACCCAATCTGAGACAGGAATGTTGTTGGTCATACATCTCGAATTTCTCACATCAAATGTAGATTTCTCCATTTTACATACGTTACTTTAGGGAACAGAATAATAGTCTAAAATATTAAACTCATTTTTGGCTCATGACAGAATGCTAAGATATACCTGTCACAGGATGTTTCCTCATTCTCAAAGTCTCTTAAAGTAACCAAATGCTTTGTCACAGACAAGGTTGTCTTAAGGTAACACCACAGAGAAGTTGTAAATATCAGGTTTATACTACTATCACTTTACAAATTCGATTATATTGCTAATTTTACTACGATGATCATCTCTTCCTGTGTAAGCTGGATACTGAAATTCCATTAAAAGATATCATCACAACGAAAAACTGTCTGGTTCTACTCCAACTACCACATCATATCCGAGGGACTCCAGTCTTCACTTCCACCCAATTGCCAGCATGTCATTGATATCAAATTGATAGGCTACTTAATTAAATTGATCATGAGTCACTTTGCATGGCTAATAATTCTTTTTTTTACAGCAGTCAGATTACTCTCGCCATGTAGCTCAAATGGGAATTTTTGGAGGGAAGATGATGTTCTTTTCAAAGAACGCTATTGACAACAGACATTTTAAGCTGACCACAAAAGGATTCCATTGAAACTAACATACTTTTGCATAAGGACCATGAAGATAAAATATGAGAAATTAGTACTCGCAAGGAGGTCCACAGGCATTCTTCCTTGGCTGTTTTTGTGAGTGGAGTAAGAAATGGAATGACTGGTAGTAGTACAGGAAACCCTTCGCCACACACCATACAATGGCTTGCAAAGTAGGTATATAGATATAAACATAAATCTAGTCTACCTAATAAGATGTCACTACATCCATTGATAGGCACATAAAATTCACAGAAGAATGTTGTGTTTCATTTATCGGGAAAACAAAAGACAAAACTTCTGCTACTGATTGTTTTTTGGTAATAATCCTCATGTTAGCTTCTAATTCTCTCATTGCAGTCACTTCATGAGACAAATGTGAGAGACCGTAATTTGTTTGCCCACAACATATTTAAGAAGCGGTATAGAGCTCGCCTCTCAACTACCCTTTCATCAGAGTATCTCTTACCTGTTGTATTATCATGAATGTTCCAGTCTTCGATATATAACATTTTAATCCACATGATTTCCATGAGTAGAGGTGTCCCCTGTCAAGTCACAGACCCCTGCTAATTGTCTTGAAATCCCATCATATTCTGACACCGCTGTTCCATTATTTAGATGGCTGTCTAGTCCTCCATCCCTTACTGACTAGGTAGAGGGTTAGCACAATTAGAAAAGTAGCACACTAGTATACAAGAGGAAATTCACAAGCATGCAGAATATACACAGACTGCACAGAGAAATTCAAAAGTATAACACCTTTAATTCATTGATATCAAATGACAGTCTATAAATATCACACTCTACATGTCCTGACTTTCTTTATCATATTCCTATGATTACTGCATTACAAATATGACAGTGTAACAGTGTCAGAGACTTCGCAGACAGCACAGTCTCTCTCCCTCCCTCCTTCCCTCCTCACCCCCCCCCCCTCGCTACTTTTATAACATCCTCCAGAGTAAAACTACGACCTATAAAACTTAACTAACATCTCCTGGTAGAGAACTCCATAAGATGTTATCTCATCTCTTCTTCTGATATAACAAAAATTAATGTCGTCTGCATGTTGACATCTTGACATCGAGTAAATTGAATATACACTTATTGGTTCACTGGACGAGATGGCCTGTGATCAAAGTCACTACTACAGACGTGTGTAAAGTTTTGTCAGCTATACCTTAGGAGGACCATATTGCCAAAGACTATCAATTGCAAGAGAGTGCTGCTACGTTGTTCTTTCAAAAGCTGTTTGATACATTATTTTGCTGCTGTAACACATCCAAGCAGTGTATGACAACAGCTCCATACACCACCGTGCATTTCGTTTTTCTATCATGAATTTGAGGTCTGTGTCAAGTGCTGAACCAGCATCAATATGTTTTGATCAATTGTCACTAACACAAAACTAGACCTTGCATGGTGTAAATTACTTTCCTTCCACAACACATAGAATAGTTGAAATAAAAGACATAGGCGGTGTTTCTTATTGACAAAAATGTGTAAAACATCTCAGTATCTCAGTATATGGAAAATGGAAGAGTTTGCAACATTGTGCAGTGTCCCAAAAGAGCTAGCTGAAGGTGATAACCTCTACATTTACTCTCATCTTCCACAGTTACAGGGCAGCAAATGTCTCAGTGTTCTGTTTTCAAAGAGACCCACAGCATTGATTCCTTATATTGGTAGTGCATGTTGCACCAAGGTATGTGACTGCACTTTCGGTGTCCTATCTTGTAGTCATCCTGGCCATCTTTGGACACTGAGTCTTTCATTTTTATGACTTAGAATACACAGCCACATATGGAAGAAGCAGGTACTCTACTGGACTGAAACCCATAGAACACGGATAGTATGTACCATCAGTTCTCAATCCCACCAGTGGAGGAAGGAATTGACTTTCATACATCCAGGTGAGCATGTAAGTACCCTCATCCCTCCATATTTTTGTCGTATTTTCATCAGTTCTACGTATTTTCCACCAATTTCCGTAATTTTACCAAGATTTCCGTAATTTCAATGCATTTTACTCAATTATTTGAGGTCCAAACCACCACTCTCGATGAGCTGTCACGTCAGCAAAAGGCTTTCTGGAGGTATACAGCGCCCTCACATCCAAGTACAGTTTGGAAATTGTGTTATGCTCATATCAGTCCCATAAAATTGTTGTCAGCAGCGGAAACTGCATGAAACAATGATATCTTATGAGGAGATAGAAAAACACAACAGTGGTGTTTGATATGTGAAATTACACTCTGTAACAGAACACAGTCTCTTCCATGCACGACTTCAAACTATGTAGGAAAGTTAATGCAACAGCAATAGAGAGTTTTTCAAATGACATCAAGCACCAAGAATGGCATGATGTTTATAGTGCTGATAATGCAGATGACAAATATAATACTTTCCTTCACACATTTCTCATGCTCTTTGAGAGTTGCTTTCCATTAGAACGTTCTAAACGGTGTACTAACAGTAAAAGACAGCTTGGGTGGCTGACTAGTGGGATAAGGATATCGGGTAAAACAAAGTGGGAATTATATCAAAATGTTAGAAGTAGTCACAATCAAGTTACAATGGCCCACTACAAGCAGTACTTTAAGGCGCTTAAAAATGTTATTAGGAAGGCAAAGGGTATGTGGTATGCAAATAGAATAGCTGATTCACAGGATAAAATTAAAACCATATGTTCGGTTGTGAAGTAAGTGTCTGGTCAGCAGCACAAGGTTGATGATATAAAGTAAGTTTGTAGTAAAAATATGTCTGTTACTGATAAGTCAGATATATGTACAGTATTTAACAATCATTTTGTGAGCATTGCTGGTGAATTAAATAAAAAATTAGTTCCTACAGGGAATTATATAACTTTCTTGGCAAATGCCTTTCCGAGATTGATGTCTGAAATTATCCTCTATGATACAGACAAGGGGGAGATTGAGTCAATAATTAAATCACTGAAGACTAAGGACTCTCATGGATATGATGGAGTACCAAGCAGAATATTAAAGTACTGTGTTGCACATGTTAGCACTGTACTGAGCCATGTTTGTAATTTTTCCTTTAGGAATGCTCAGTTTCTTGAAAGATCAAGTACTCAGTAATATAGCCACTTTATAAAACGGGAGAAAGGGATAATGAAGACAATTTTAGACCTGTTTATATGCCATCAGTTTTGCTAAAGTTATTGAAACGGCTGTGTATGTAACGATAAGTGATCATTTTATATCACACAATTTGCTATTAAATGTACAGTTCGACTTTAAAAGTTGTTTAACAATTGAAAATGCTATATTCTCTTTTCTGTGTGAGGCACTGGATAGGTTAATTAAAAGGTTTCGAACGCTACGCATTTTTTTTTTTATTTAGCTAAGGTGTTTGATTGTGTTGACCACAAAATATTGCTCCAGAAGTTGGACCATTACAAAATATGGGGAGTAGTTCAAAATTGGTTCGTCTCTCACTTTAGCAACAGATAACAAAAGGTCAGTATTCACAGTGCTGAGAACGGCTATGATGTGGGATCTGAGTGGGGGAGCGGGGGGGGGGGGGGGGTCAATGTTTTGGCCACTCTTGTTCCTTACTTATATAAATGATATGTCCTCTAGTATTATGGGTAACTAAAATACACTCCTGGAAATGGAAAAAAGAACACATTGACACCGGTGTGTCAGACCCACCATACTTGCTCCGGACACTGTGAGAGGGCTGTACAAGCAATGATCACACGCACGGCACAGCGGACACACCAGGAACCGAGGTGTTGGCCGTCGAATGGCGCTAGCTGCGCAGCATTTGTGCACCGCCGCCGTCAGTGTCAGCCAGTTTGCCGTGGCATACGGAGCTCCATCGCAGTCTTTAACACTGGTAGCATGCCGCGACAGCGTGGACGTGAACCGTATGTGCAGTTGACGGACTTTGAGCGAGGGCGTATAGTGGGCATGCGGGAGGCCGGGTGGACGTATCGCCGAATTGCTCAACACGTGGGGCGTGAGGTCTCCACAGTACATCGATGTTGTCGCCAGTGGTCGGCGGAAGGTGCACATGCCCGTCGACCTGGGACCGGACCGCAGCGACGCACGGATGCACGCCAAGACCGTAGGATCCTACGCAGTGCCGTAGGGGACCGCACCGCCACTTCCCAGCAAATTAGGGACACTGTTGCTCCTGGGGTATCGGCGAGGACCATTCGCAACCGTCTCCATGAAGCTGGGCTACGGTCCCGCACACCGTTAGGCCGTCTTCCGCTCACGCCCCAACATCGTGCAGCCCGCCTCCAGTGGTGTCGCGACAGGCGTGAATGGAGGGACGAATGGAGACGTGTCGTCTTCAGCGATGAGAGTCGCTTCTGCCTTGGTGCCAGTGATGGTTGTATGCGTGTTTGGCGCCGTGCAGGTGAGCGCCACAATCAGGACTGCATACGACCGAGGCACACAGGGCCAACACCCGGCATCATGGTGTGGGGAGCGATCTCCTACACTGGCCGTACACCACTGGTGATCGTCGAGGAGACACTGAATAGTGCACGGTACATCCAAACCGTCATCGAATCCATCGTTCTACCATTCCTAGACCGGCAAGGGAACTTGCTGTTCCAACAGGACAATGCACGTCCGTATGTATCCCGTGCCACCCAACGTGCTCTAGAAGGTGTAAGTCAACTACCCTGGCCAGCAAGATCTCCGGATCTGTCCCCCATTGAGCATGTTTGGGACTGGATGAAGCGTCGTCTCACGCGGTCTGCACGTCCAGCACGAACGCTGGTCCAACTGAGGCGCCAGGTGGAAATGGCATGGCAAGCCGTTCCCCAGGACTACATCCAGCATCTCTACGATCGTCTCCATGGGAGAATAGCAGCCTGCATTGCTGCGAAAGGTGGATATACACTGTACTAGTGCCGACATTGTGCATGCTCTGTTGCCTGTGTCTATGTGCCTGCGGTTCTGTCAGTGTGATCATGTGATGTATCTGACCCCAGGAATGTGTCAATAAAGTTTCCCCTTCCTGGGACAATGAATTCACGGTGTTCTTATTTCAATTTCCAGGAGTGTATTTGTGTTTGGTAATAAACTAGATTGGAAGTAAAGGATATTGCGTGTGACATTGGCTTGATTTCAAATAGTGGAGTTCATGACATAAGTTGATGGCTTGTAGGAAATAAACCAACGCTAAATCACAGTAAGACTCAGTTTTTACAGTTTATAACATCCAACTCAACAAAACCTGACGTTTTAATTTCACAGAATGGGCATATGATTAGTGAAAGTGAACAGTTCAAATTTCTAGCTGATCAGATAGATAGTAAAATAACGTGGGAAGCCCATGTTCAGAAACTTGTTCAGAGACTTAATGCTGCCATTTTTATTGTTCATGTGGTGTCACCGCCAGAGACCACACTTGCTAGGTGGTAGCCTTTAAATCGGCCGCGGTCCGTTAGTATACGTCGGACCCGCGTGTCGCCACTGTCGGTGATTGCAGACCGAGCGCCGCCACACGGCAGGTCTAGAGAGACTTCCTAGCACTCGCCCCAGTTGTACAGCCGACTTTGCTAGCGATGGTTCACTGACAAATTACGCTCTCATTTGCCGAGACGATAGTTAGCATAGCCTTCAGCTACGTCATTTGCTACGACCTAGCAAGACGCCATTATCATTTGCTATTTATCTTGTGATGCATGTACCGTCAGACCGATGTTTACCAATTATGGATTAAAGTTAAGTATTCCAGAAGCTACGTACCTTTTTTACTAGACTCAACTCCTTTAACTGTTCCAGATCTCACGCCAGCCTGCGTGAGGTTAAACGTGTGCCTTTCGGCTATCTCATAGTGGCTTGGCTGTCTTGCCAAGTCACAACAGTTCAAACGGTATCTGAAGTGAGTGATCGTTCAACACGAAAATTAGTCTCCTTTGCTTGTTTTCATTCACTTATGTCGTATGGTATGTTTTGGGGTAACTCTTCCCATCCTAAAGGTATATTTTTGGCTCAGAATTGGGCGGTCTGGACAATAAGCGGTGTAAGTTCACGAACCTCTTGTCGACCCCTGTTCACGAGTCTCGATGTTTTGACTTTGGTCTCTCAATATACGTCTATATTCCTTAGTGTCATTTCTTGTTAACAATGTTAGCTTATTCCCAAGAATAAGCAGCTTTCACTCGGTTAATACTCGGCAAAAATCAGACCTGCATTTGGATCGGACTTCCTTAACTTTTGTGCAGAAAGGTGTGCAGTATACTGCTGCATCCATTTTCAATAAGCTACCACAAGTATTAAAAAATATTAGCAGTAATCCACGCGCTTTCAAATCGAAACTGAAGAGTTTCCTCATGGGTCACTCCTTCTATTCTTTTGAGGATTTTTTTGAAAAATTAAGCTGATTATTGTGCTGATTATTGTTGTATTGTTCATTGCGTTTACTTAAACTTATGGCCAGACTTTTTTTCGGGTTTATAAAATTTTATTTTTATTTGTTATTACTTTTACATTGTAATTTTATGCACTGACACGTTCCATGACCTTGGAGATTTGCTCCTCAATTTGGTCCAACGGAACTTGACGTGTAAATAAATAAATAAATAAATGTATACATATGAATTGCAGTACCTCCCAAACCGATGACACTAACTTAGAATCATTGCGGTTATGAAGCTGAAGACTTGATTTATGTTCAGGATGTGGGTGGGGAATGGAATATTTTGCATACGTCTTCGTTCATCTAGTGGAGGGTGCCAAAAAAGATTTTCATCGGCTTGATAGACGTGACTCATCACACATGCGTTGGAAGTCCTCTGCTGACTGCAGTATGCAGAGGTCTGCTGTTAACAGTCGCAAACAGACAGCGCTCTGAGTCACACACAGAACACACAATTGGTACGAGTTGAACACAGATTATACCACACGACTGATACACGCTCAGAGAACAATAGAAGAAAGTGGTTAAATGTGTTGCAAATTACATACCGCAAAATCTGCCTCTTTCTAGAATGCATTATCAGTCTACCATTAAAACATACCTCGTTACAACCCATCTCAACGGATTACTCCATCTACTTTCTATCATCCTTTAACGCAGATCCATGTCAGTTTATAGGCAGATCGTTCTCTTTTCCAGGATAGCATCAAAGACAGCAATCAATTTGAATGTATCCTTATTAGCTCAATAGACATACAGCAGAACGCCATTAGAAACCATGCAGCAGCTGTTCTCTAAGGTATTTTGTGGTGTCACCGCCAGACACCACACTTGCTAGGTGGTAGCCTTTAAATCGGCCGCGGTCCATTAGTATATGTCGGACCCGCGTGTCGCCACTGTCAGTAATTGCAGACCGAGCGCCGCCACACGGCAGGTCTAGAGAGACTTACTAGCACTCGCCCCAGTTGTACAGCCGACGTTAATAGCAATGGTTCACTGACAATTACGCTCTCATTTGCCGAGACGATAGTTAGCATAGCCTTCAGCTACGTCATTTGCTACGACCTAGCAAGGCGCCATTTATCCTTTGCTATGTATCTAATGAAGCATGTACAGTAACGAGAGATGTTCACCCATTGTGGATTAAAGTGAAGTATTCAAGCAACTACGTACTTTAATTACTAGACTCAACTCCTTTAACTGTTCCAGACTTCACGACAGTTTGCGTGAGCATAACAGCGTGCATTTTGGCCTTCTCTAGCAACACAGTGTTGGCTCTTCTGCCAACACTACATATTTATTAGCTGACACCACATGGTTCTGATTGGTAGAGAGTACAGAGAAGCATATTGTAAATACTGTTTGTTACAGTTTAAAACACGTAAACAGTCTTGCATAGAATCAAACATGCAATCCATTCTGTAGTTGTACATTGCAGCCACAAGCTGGTAATACAATGCTCTTCGTCTAAGGACACTTTATAAAAATCTATAAGATGGTTTCTGATAACTTTGGGGTCATACTGCGCTTCTGATGCCACATACGTATATAAATTTTATTACCCCACACTTGTCGTCATCCACGTTAAACACTTTATTCCAGCCATGCTATCGCCATCCACGAAAAATGACTGTTTCACTGGTTCCTGGTGCTTCCATGTTAACTTTTTCTCAAATTCCTCTTGCTGTCACATACTCATTCCAATGCGCAAGAATTTTCCTCCACTAAGCAGACATGTAAGTACTCCCTCATTCTCTGTCGATTTCCCCACAGATTGGCGTATTTTCCCTTAATTTACATATATTTTCCATCAATATTTGTAATTTTAATGTCACTTCTGCTCATGTTATCATGGCATCACTTCTGACCATGCATTATAAAACTGCATGTAAATGTAGTACATTTGTCAACACCTAGCGCAACTGCGCTATTTTTCTGTATGCATATGTGGCTGTACTCTGACGAAGGGTAGTTGAGAGGTGAGCTCTGTACTGCTCCTTCTGACAGTTGTGAGCAAACATTTTACAACCTCCCACATTCTTCTCATTAAGTGTTTGCAATCGGAGAATTAGGAGTTAATATAAACATTTTTACCAAGAGACATTCTGCACCAGAAGTTCCATCTCTTGTTTTCTCGATAAATAAGAGACAACATTCTTCTGTGAGTTTCGTGTGCCTATAAACAGATGGAGTGACATCTTAATAGGTGGACTAAATTTATATTTACATCTGTATGCTTACTGCACTAGCCATTGTATGTTGTGTGGCAGTCTTATTCCTTTCACAGATACAGTGAGGGAAAAGGACTGCCTATGTGCCTTCTTATGACCGCTAGTTTCTCATATTTTATCCTTGTGGGCCTTATGCACAATGTATGTTGGTGGCGGTAGAATCCTTCTGTGGTCAGCTTCAAATGTCTGTTCTCAATAGTGTTCCTGGAAAAGAACATTATCTTTTCTCCGGCATTTCCTATTTGAGCAACCTGGAGAGTGTAATCCGAATGTTGGGAAAAAAATTGCTCACAATGCAAAGTAACTCTCATGATCAATTTAATTAATTAGCCTATCAATCTGATATCAATGACGTGCCACTATGTGGGTGGAAGTGTACCACAGATATGATTTGGGAGTTGGAGTGGTAATCAGGTGGTTTTATGTTGTGGCGAAATCTTTTAATGAAACTTCAGTCTCCCACCTACTCTGCAGTAGATGACCATAATAATGAAATCGGATGTACTACCGTATTTATAAAGTAATATGTTTTATAAACCTGATATTTACAGTATCTCTGTGCTATTACTTTAACATACATCATATGTGAGGAGGCATTTGGTTACTTTAAGGAAGTTCGAAAGTGAGGAAGCATTTTGTGACGTAGGTAGATCTTAGTGCTGTATCATGAGCTAAAAACGAGTTTAATATTCTACTCCTGTGATGCAGAATGTGGGGGATATTAAGTTGATAACAAGAGATTTTTTTTTTACCTGATGAGAGTGCATGTATGGCCCGATTTCTTCTATCTTCGAAAATATGTATAAAGTGGAGATATCTATATTTTGCACGGAAATTCTGTGGATATGCTGAACAACATTCCTGTCTCAGACTGGGTAAAGTCGATTTTTTAAACTGGGGAAACCACAATTAGAACTATACATCCAAGCCATGCCTACTTGTCTCGTAGTGCACTGTGGCCAGCAGCACAAGTCGACACAAGGCTTTGGCCGACCATAAGTCATGGATTAGTTTTTCCTATGACAAGCAGTTAGTTACAAAGAATGCTCTAACCTGTCAGCTATTGCCTGCAGCTGTAGAGACAAGTCTAGTGGCAATATTTTCTGGATGCCTGACTAGCAAAGTGAACAACATGCTGGGTGAGTGGCGACAGAAGCGAATGTGTGTGTTGCGTGAGAAGATTCAATAAAAGGGGTGTCTGTGTTGGACAACTATTCCCCCCCCCCCCCCATGTAAATTGATTGGTTGTCTGCTTGGTGACAGTCTCTTTGATTTCTGAGCGTTTGGCATGGCCAGCATGTGGGTGCCATGGGATGGTTGTCAAGTTACTGATGTGGGCCTCTCCTGCCTGGCACCAGCTAGTAGATATGACAGCCCGGCTGGTGGTGCAGCCATGGCTCTCAGCAGTACAATCTATTTGTGGCGGAAATTTATTTACTTGATTTTTCGTGTGATACTCAGGTGTTGAAAATATATCTTTCATATGAAAAGGTATCATCATAAGGTGGTAGTCAGTGTTTAAGTGATCGATTTGACTCCTATAAATTCTTAAACAATTAAATTTTAGGGTAGTGCATATGGGCTAATGCACTCTATTTTTAATATCGAAATTGCGTCACCCTCCTTTTGTCCCCAGCATTAGCCAATTGGAACACAGTAGTGTGAGAAAAGATCAAAACATACATCAGCGTGTTTGGAAACATTGGTTCACATGCACAAATAGGGAGTTGCCTCTTGAGAGAGACGGAGACTGGAAGTGAGTCTGGAATTTCCTGATCAACATAATGCCACCACACGATGCTTTGTTTGGGGTCACTAGACCAAAGAAGGTTCACAGACGATCTGTAGTCAGTGGTATTTAGTATCATGATCTGTAATTAGGACATTGGGCTGTTTTTGACCTCTGAGGCAGCCCCTGGACAACAAACACATACATGGGAGACATCAAACGATTGCTACTATACTGTACTTCATTACATTCCTCGGTGTTGACACTTATTGGGAAAATCACATCTGATTTAATTACGATGGTCATCTCTCCCTGTGTAGGTGGGAGACTGAAATTTCGTCAAAAAATATCGTTGCAATGGAAATACGAATGATTACCGCTCCAGCTCCTGAATCATATCCATGGTGCCCTAGTCATAGCCTCCACCCTCCAACTGACATCGAATTTATAGGTTAATTAATGAAAATTATCATGAGAGTCATTTTGCATGGCGAGTAATTTTTTTCAGCAGTCAGATTACACTCGCCAGGTAGCTCAAATGGGAACCTCTGGAGGGAAAACGATATTCTTTTCGAAGAACCTTATGAAGAACCAACATTTTAAGCTGACTGTACAAGGATTCTACCACCTCAACATACATTTCGTGCTATTAGAAACATGATCACAACGAATATGTTACCATCACCCTGCATAATAAGCGGTCTCGTTTCTACAGGTACACAAAAGAGTAGCTGACAGTATCCGTGTTAAAAGCTATAAGTGCTCTATAAATCGAGGAATGGTGTGGTGGACACAGATGTGAGCTCTACCTAAGTGGGGGGGGGGGGGGGGGGTGCTCTGTCTCTCCACAAACTGATTAAATAAAGAATGTGCATCAATATTTTAATGAATTGATTCGAATTTCGTATCATAAGGTCCTTCCTCTGCAGCACAGACTGAGTCTTTTTCCTTTCAATTTTAATGAGAGGTATTATGTTGAGGGAAGGGACAAAAGAAATGGTTCAAATGGCTCTGAGCACTATTAGACTTAACTTCTGAGGTCATCAGTCCCCTAGAATTTAGAACTACTTAAACCTGACTAACCTAAGGGCATCACACACATCCATGCCCGAGGCAGCATTCGAAGCTGCGACCGCAACGGTCGCGCAGTTCCAGACTGTAGTGCCTAGAACCGCTCGGCCAGAGGGTGGGGACAAAGGGCGGGGTGTGGGTGTGGCACATCCTCTGATGGTGGCATTGTGCACTAGCTTCGTCGATCCCTGCATATGAAGGTGAGCATACACACAAAAACTTTCCGACCAGACACCTCCAGTCTGTAGTGGTGTAATTATGTAATTGGGACATGTAATTGGGAACAAGAAATACTTGCACCTTCTTGCCTGACAGCTTAGCACAGACTGAATGTTTCCCATAATTTCTTCAGGTAGGCAGAGGGAAGTGGAGGGGAGACGCTGAGGTTTTTTCACCAATTTTCAAAAGGTACGACCCAAAATAAAGAAAATAAACTACCCTATATCGTTCCTCACCAGCAGTTCAGAACAGATCGACTCTTTCTCAAGCGAGTTCCATGGTGGAGGGGAAAGGGTGTGAGGGGGGAAGAGAGGATGGATGGATTTTTCAGAGGGGGAGAGGATAATTAGTTGATCAGTTTAATAAATTAGTCAGTTAATTTGATATCAAAGGTGCACCTGTATGGCCAGAGGGGGACAGTTGGGATTTCACAGAAGGGAGGGGGAGGAGGAGGGGTGGGGGGTTTCTCAGATGGACGGATTATTCATAGGAGTTCATAAATCAATTAGCATAAGGACATGTTACAGGAAGGGAAGGGTTCATAAATCTATGAAATTTCCCACTGAATGTAAGCAACACACAAGCAAAGTGGCTCAGAAGCCCCTTTGCCCAACTACTCACCCATCCCTTTCACCAACACAAATCGTACATAGCAAATATACAGTGTGTTCATTTTAACTGAAATTTCTCGAAAACTACACATTGGGTAAGAAAATGTTGTAATCCAATTTACTTCTCTCAGAGGGGGACGTCCAACATTGGTTCAAAAATGGTTCAAAGGGCTCTGAGCACTATGGGACTCAACTTCTGGGGTCATCAGTCCCCTAGAACTTAGAACTACTTAAACCTAACTAAGCTAAGGACCACACACACATCCATGCCCGAGGCAGGATTCGATCCTGCGACCCTAGTGGTCTCGCGGTTCCAGACTATAGCTCCTAGAACCGCACAGCCACTCCGGCTGGCACGTCCAACATTACCACACTCGACACACCACCTGACCCCATATGTGGGTAACAGGGAGCCACTTTCAAATCTTCAGTGGGAACCCCCATTGTTTTTATTGGAGAATACTATTGTATGGCAAAATCTATATATGTTTTGTCTGAAGCATTTTCTGCGTTTCGCCACAGATGGAGCCATAACCGGTGGAATAGAAATGAGTACACAATCATACTTTATGACATGCTACTTAATGACTGTTGAACATCCGATGGCGCGTTTGAGCCCACCTCCATGCTGCGAGGGTAGGACAGGGCAGTATTTCATAGCTTCTAATTGGAAACCCCATTCCAAATGTCGAATTCCTCCGGCATATCGAACAGGTAAGTACTCGACCCACCACAGTGGCCGTGTAGTGAACTATGACGTATCATAACAGGCAGTACAATGTTACTGGAGCTCACATGATGTGCAGACGTAGAACACACAGCGGTCCTAAACACTGCACTACTTCGCATTGTTTATTGCCTGCACACCTAGCTATCATTTGGAGGACAGGCGTGCAATTTGATGATGAATGTTGCAACCACAGAAGAAAAATTTGAGATGATCCTGATTTACAAAGAATGTTGGAGGAATGTTGAGGCCATTGCTTTCCTGTACGCCAAGCATTTTCCCAAGAAAGCTCTTTTACAAGGTTGTGAACGCCTTTATGTCTGATGGGGGCGTACATACCGACGTAAGGAAACGATGCAAACGTGTTACAAGAGAAGCTGATGAAATAGCTGTACTAGCAGCGGTGCATCACAACCCGCGAATAAGTGGCCGGCAATTAGACAGCGATTCCTGTATGTCCGTAGCTAGTATTGTCATAATACTGCATCGTCGTAAGTATCATTCAAACCACGTGTCACCGCATCAAGAACTTCATGGCGCCGATTTCCATAAGCAGGTAGTGTTTTGTGAATGGGCTCGTCAGCAAATGCAGACGACCCCCATGTTCTTTGCAGAGGTAGTGCTTCCTATGAGTCTACATTTTTCAGCACTAACCGGCATAACATGCATTATGTGTACTTGTACACAGTCCCCAATGGTTACGGTAAGTTGACGGTCAGTGTCCTTGGTTGGATAACGTATAATGTGGCGTTATATGGAAAAAACTCATCAGTTCTTCCCGTGCCCCAATAGTATAAATCACTCTTTGTTTTAAACTATTATTTACGGAAAAGGCAACTCTGTAATCTATTGCTTCTGTAGAAGTCTCTTGATCTTGTATGATATGTTCCCCAAAATTGGAATAGAAATAAAGGTATTACCCTCACTCCTTTTCGCCCTGTTGTCTCCTAAGGTTGAACATTTTACAGCTATAGATGATCGTTTTTTTTCTTCTATCTCAGTTATGGTGCTAAGTTGTTTGCTAATGTAGGTGTGTTCCTGTCCAGGTGTATTTTTGCTTTTGATGAAGGTATATTTAGATATACCGAAACCGTGGTCAAGGGTTTCAATAAATCTTTATACTGCAACTGTTTGGCTGTTATCATTTACCGTTAAGATTTTCAACAGTTGCTGCTTCAGCCATGTTTAAAATTTTGAAGTATTCCACTTTCCCATCAGCACACGATTTAGCATGCATTGTGCTCTTTGCTCACCTCCACCCCAGTCAAAGCAACGTCATTAAAAAGAGTCGAAGGAACAAACCAACTTTGAAGTCATGTTTACAGATACACTACAGAAACGTCAAATAGCTGTAGCGATGCCAGTGCTCCAAGCGCCTACATTTCATATTGCAGTGGACAGAGGAAGAACGACTTATGATCAGATTTACGACGAGGTTCTAGATTTGATCATATTTTTTTGACGAAAGGAGAGGTTCGACAAAGTTCCCTATTACACTGCCAAATTTTTTTGTCATCAATATTTGACGTATCAGCTGTGACAAAGAATTTTGGTAGTGTAATACCGGCCGACGCCCCAGTTGACCAACTTGCAGCAGACAGAAGGGGGCATGTCAATGTTTAGGAATTGCTCTCTCTTTACTATTAATGTGCACCAGGCATGTAAATCCACACACATTGTATTTCAAGAACGACTGAGGTATAATACAACAAAGTAAAAAACGTTATTTCGACCGATATTCATGTACTGGACCCCTTAGGATAAGTGTTTGTGAATTTGCGTGCACAGTTGAGACCCTGCAGCAAGTCGCCACGCGCCTTCGGCCGGGCCGGAGACAGAGTTCCGATCAGCCGCTGCTGACTCGCTGACTCACGGCGCGGCAGTCTCCACTCCCCTTCTCCCCCCCCACCCCCCCCCACTCCACCAATGCCGGCACTACGTGAGACTGAGCCCAGTCCCATATGCGCTCAGCTCGCCGGCCCTTAATTATCGCCTTCCTTCTCGGCCGTTCTGCTGCCCCCTTCTCCACGCCCCTGCCCAGCGTTCCCTCTCGCCACCCCCCCCCCCCCCTCCCCTTACACACACACCCGCAGTCGTCTTCTGTTCCCAGCAGTTCCCACACCCGATTGGGCGCCGAGGGCCAATTAAGACTATTTTATTCCCGTTCCGATCCTGAAGCGGAAATTGATTGTCCGCGGTGTTTCAGCTGAACGGCGTAATGTAGTACGTAATGTCGGCCATTATCCTTCTCATTTTGTTTCCTCTGTACCACTATAGCGCGGCTAGTTGGAGAACTAGGACACAGCAGTTTCTGTTGAACTAACTGGAAGACTTAATGTTCCAGAGCGTAATTGACTCTCGTGAGTTACGAGTGATATGTGCGTGACGTAGATACAAGTCAATGAGTTCAGAATCATCATTCATCATTAAAACTGCAACATCACGAAGCGTAGAAAAAGATTAAATATTACTTACTGTGCTTTATAGCGGAATGGTTCACTGAATTAGTAGGGGACTCTGAGACGTACAGACTGCGGAAAAATAACCAGACAGACTCGTTGACTCTGGGAACAATACGCTGCAGGGAGTTGAGGCCAGCGGCACCGTTGCCTATATGTACTTATGGCAATTACGCTTATTTTAAAAAAATTACGTAAATATGGAAGTAGGAAATTATAAATTTAAGGCGTATTTTAAGAAGAGAACGAATAGGAAAGAGTAGATGTAGATCTACCTTCACCAATAACATCCGGGGAAGAGGACTTGGTGTTGAACTTCTAGTCCAGAGTCCCTTTTTTGGTGCAACCCCTCTTATCATTGACGGCCAATGTGACCGAGCGGTTCTAGGCGCTTCAGTCCGAAACCGTGCTCCTGCTACGATCGCAGGTTCGAATCCTGCCTCTGGCATCGATGTCTGTGATGTCCTAAGGTTTGTTAGGTTTAAGTAGTTCTAAGTCTAGGGGACTGATGACCTCAGATGTTAAGTCCCATAGTACTTACAGCTATTTGAACCATTTTGTTATCATTATCCACATGAACATCACTCTTCGAGAAAACTCGATCTGTTCCGTCCAGGCGAATCTAATCTAATGTAACTGTACTGGTATTCTTTCATAGCGTCCTGTGTGTGTCATTGTTTCTTAGGTTACCAAAAACGACAACTACAACTACATTAATAACTAAACGAATGTTATGTGATTTTGGAACAATACGCTGCCACTATCTAATCTAATCAAGTTATGTACACGTCTTGCGTGGTTGTAGAAAAGAATAACAAGCCACGACTAACCTAATTCTTCAGCTTGTGAATAAATATTTGTGTAATAAAACTAATTTCTATACATTGCTTAATATCTATGGTGATGGCGTCATTTTGGGAAAAATATTGCGGAGGTAAAATTGTCCCCCCTTCGGATCTCCGGGCGGGGACTACCCAAGAGGACGTCGTTATCAGGAGAAAGAAAACTGCCATTCTATGGATCGGAGCGTGCAGTGTCAGATCGCTTAATCGGGCTGGTAGGTTAGACAATTTAAAAAGGAAATGGACAGGTTAAAGTCGAATAAAGTGGAAATTACTCAAGTTCGGTAGCAGGAGGAACAAGACTTCTGGTCAGCTAAATACAAGGTTATGAATACAAAGTAAAAAAAGGGTAATGTTAGAGTAGGTTTAATAACGAATTAAATAATGGAGCGTGGATAAGCTACTACGGACAGCATAGTGAACGTATTATTATAGCCACGATAGACACGAACCCCATGCCTACCACAGCAGTACAAGTTTATATGCCAACTAGCAGCGCAGATGATAAGGAGATTGAAGAAGTTTATGATGCGATAAAAGAAATTATTCAGATAGTTAAGGGAGACGAAAATTTAATAGTCATGGGGGCTGGAATTCGATAATAGGAAAAGAAAGAGATGGAAAAGTAGTAAGTGAATATGGACTGGGACTAAGAAATGAAAAAGCAGGCCCCCTGTGATGTCTTAATCACAGCTAACACTTGGTTTAAGTATCATGAAAGAAGATTGTATATGTGGAAGAGGACAGGAGACATTGGAAGGTTTCATATAGATTATATAATAGTAAGACAGAGCTTTATGAACCAGGTTTTAAATTGTAAGACATTTCCAAGGGTAAACGTGGTCTCTGGCTACAATTTATTGGTTATGAACTACAGATTAAAACTGAAGAAACTGCAAAAAGGCAGGAATTTAAGGAGATGGGACTTGGATAAAATGAAAGAACCAGAGGTTGCAGAGAGTTTTGGAGAAAGCACTAGGGAACGATTCACAAGATCAGCGGAAAGAAATGCAATAGAAGAAGAATGGGTAGCTTTTAGAGATAGCGAAGGCAGCAGAGGATCAAGTAGGTAAAGAGATGAGGGCTATTAGAAAACCTTGGGTAACAGAAGAGATATTGAATTTAATTGATGAAAGGAGAAAATACAAAAATATAGTAAATCAAGCAGGCGAAAAGGAATACAAACGTCTCAAAAATGAGATCGACAGGAAGTGCAAAATGACTAAGCAAGGATGGCTAGAGGACAAATGTAAGGATGTAGAGGCATATATCACTAGGTGTAAGATACATATTGCCTACAGGAAAATTAAAGAGACCTTTGGAGAAAACAGAACCACCAGTATGAGTATCAATAGCTCAAAAAAATGGCTCTGAGCACTATGGGACTTAACTTCTGAGGTCATCAGTCCCCTAGAACTTAGAACTACTTAAACCTAACTAACCTAAGGACATCACACACATCCATGCCCGAGGCAGGATTCGAACCTGCGACCGCAGCGGTAACGTGGTTCCAGGCTGAAGCACCTAGAACCGCACGGCCACACCGGCCGGCATCAATAGCTCAGGTGGAAAACCAGTCCTAAGCAAAGAAGGGAAAGCAGAAAGGTGGAAGGAGTCTATACAAGGGCGATGTACTAGGGCAATATTATGGAAATGGAAGAGGATGTAGACGAAGATGAAATGGTAGATATGATACTGCGTGAAGAATTTGACAGAGCACTGAAAGACCTAAGCTGAAACAAGGCCTGTGGAGTAGACAACATTCCATTAGAACCACTAATAACCTTGGGAGAACAAGCAATTACAGAACTCTACCATCTGGTGAGCAAGATGTATGAGACAGGCGAAAAACCCTCCGACTTCAAGAAGAATATAGTGACTCCAATCCCAAAGAAACCAGACGTTGACACGTGGAAAAATTATCTATCAGTTTAGTAGATCACACGAATTATTTACAAATGAATGGAAAAACTGGTAAAAGCCGACGTCGGGGAAAATCAGTTTGGATTCCGTAGAAATGTAGGAACACGTACAACTTATCTTAGAAGATAGATTAAGGAAAGGTAAACCTGCGGTTATAGCATTTGTAGACTTAAAGAAAGCTTTTCATGATGTTGACTGTAATAACCTTTATCAAATTTTGAAGGAGGCAGGGATAAAATACAGGGTGCGGAAGGCTATTTACAATTTGTACAGAAACCAGATGGCAGTTATAAGAGTTGAGGGAAGCAGAGGTTGAGATGGGAGTGAGACAGAGTTGTAGTCTATCTCCAATGTTATTCAATCTGTATATTGAGCAAGCAGTGAAGGAAACAAAACAAAAATGTGGAGTAGGAATTAAAATCCATGTAGAAGAAAAAAAAAGTCATCGGACATTGTAATTCTGTCAGAGACAGCAAAGGACCCGGAAGAGTAGTTGAACGGAATGGACAGTGTCTTGAAAGGAGGATATAAGATGAAAACCAACAAAAGCAAAACGAGGATAACGGAATGTTGTCGAGTTAAATCAGGTGATGGTAAGGGAATTAGATTAGGAAATGAGACACTTAAAGTAGAAGATGAAAGCAGTAGATGAGTTTTGCTATTTGGGAAGAAAAATAACATGATGGTTGAAGTAGAGAGAATATAAAATGTAGACTGGCAATAACAAGGAAAGCATTTCGGAAGAAATTTGTTAAGATCGAATGTAGATTTAAGTGTAAGAAGTCTTTTCTGAGAGTATTTTTATGGAGTTTAGGCCTGTATGGAAGCGAAACATGGACAGTAAATAGATCAGACAAGAAGAGAATATAAGCTTTCGAAATTTGGTGCTACAGAAGATTCGATGGGTGGATGACGTAACTAATGAGAAGGTACTATACAGAACTGGGGAAAAGAGGAATTTGTGGCACAACTTGACTAGAAGAAGGGGTCGGTTGGCAGGGCACATTCAGAGGCATCAAAGGATCATTAGTTTAGCATTGGAGGGAAGCGTGGAGGACAAAAATCGTAGAGGGAGACCAACAGACGAATACAGTAATCAGATTCAGAAGCATGTAAGTTGTTGTAGTTACTCGGAGATGAAGTAGCTTGCAGAGTATAGAGTAGCATGGAGAGCTGCATCAAACCAGTCCTTGGACTGAAAACAACAACAACAATATCAACATCCATGATGTGTCACTATTGTATACTAACAATGAGTTACTATTGCGTGTTTGTGTGTTACTTAACATTTATGTTACATTCACTTTATTACATTCACTATGATGCGTTCATTTATATAACTACATTACACTGATGTGTACAGCTATAATGTGGATTCTGGAACAATACCTATTAACGTCATACTTTAATTACTTCTAGTTGTAATTACATTAATGAATAATGACATGTAAATTGTAATGTTTAATGTTCATACTAACTACTGTGTGCGTTTGACGGAAGTTTTGCTGTATGTGTTTTGTGCGTCTATTATGTCTCGGTGTTGCCCCTGTCATTCGTTTCATCATCAGTACTGGACCTAATCCAGCTACCTACGTCTCCCTCCGGTTGCCTTCTGCGCCTTCTGCATTAAAAACTCCGTTTATGTGTGCCATAATCTGCTTTTGTAACTGTGTGGCAGCAATAACAGCTGTAGCTTCGCTGGGCAACTCACTCACTCAAGTGAGATTTGGTGATGGATACTGCTACATCATTCCATGCTGCTTCAACCGCATGCCATTGGTCGTCAGTGGCGCTGGCCATCAACACGTGACCAAGTAAAAGATAAAGAGAACGCACAGTCCAGGGTAACCATCGAAGATCCACTCCCACGACGTAGGCCACGGCCATTCCGGCAACATGCGGTCTTGCGTTATCTTGCTGTCAGATGAAGTCACAGTGATCCAAGTGTAGTTGTGAGGTGTGGTCGTGAGTCGTGGTGCGATAATTTAGCTGGTAGAACGCTAACAAAAGGCTTACATCCAGTCACTCGTTAACCAATCTGTTGTGGCAGTTGCAGATGCAGAATAAGAGCCGAAATTATAAATTTCGCCTTTAAAAAGTCGTTCAGGCTGGAGAATCATGCAGACATACTCTTTTGACCATTGAACAGACTCCCGTAGGCAGGACACAGTAATAAGCATCGCTGGCATAGAGAAACAACTGTAAGTGGTGAAAACAAGCAAGTCTCTGGATTCAGATGCAATCCTAGCTGGGTTTTACGAAGGTTCGTACACGGCATTGTCCCCTTGCATTTAACGCGAGTCGCTTGCACAGCTCAGAGTCCCAAGCGACTGTAAGAAAGCGTAGGTGACTACCGTATATAAGAAGGGTAAAAGAACGGACCCGCAAAACTGCAGACCAGTATCCCTAACATCCGTTTGCTGCAGAATTCTCGAGCATATTCTCAGTTCGAATGTAATAAATTTTCCTAAGACCGACAAGTTTATGCCCACGAATCAGCACGGTTTTCGAAAGCCTCGATCATGTGAAACTCAGATTGCCCTTTTCTCTCATAATGTACTGTGAACTATGGATGAATGGCAGCAGCAGATTCCATATTTCTAGATTTCCGGGAAGCATTTGATAAGATGTAGTTTAATGTTAATTTTGATACGTCAACTATTAGAGTGAAAATCATGTTTTGTAAAAAATTCGCCCATTAATTTGGCAGACAATTCATCACATTTTGCTGATATATCGATATTCAACCCAGAACAAATCTTTGTAGATACAGTATATCATTGCATAAGATGGGCTCCTCATTTTTTGTAATGGACATCTCAGATGACAATTTAGTGAACATTACTTTCTGTACTGCTAGGTACACCACAGCATTTGAATCAGGAACTTGACTAGTAATTGGGTTTACTAAAGAGTTAATTGTGGGATTAACTTTAGTATTATCGGATTTATCTTCACCTCGCGATTCATTTTCATTCGCTGAGGCGTTCGTATTGTCTAGAACTACACCACCAAACTCGTTCTCATCAGCAACAAATGAAGCACTATGTTCTGTTGCTGGATCCATGACAGTTAATTTCCCGGTCTTTCCCAAACAATATAATATGACTGAATTTTACGTGTTTCAAGTATAGCGTAATTAAGGCAATTTATTCTTCTAATAGTTCTTTTCGGTGGGGAGGGAGTTCTCACAATACAAGATGGCTAATCTAAAACAGTTAAACATCGCCATGCCATTAGGCGCTCCCACGATATGAATTCTTTCGTCTTACATATCACGTTACGTACCACTGTTAGACAGCTGAAAATGAAATTATCGATACTACGGCCATTAACAATCTGTTGAATGAGTACTGAAGGCAATGGTACAATTCTATATATAAAGATATTGTAATAAACTGTATCCTCCTCGCCTGATCTGATACGATGATCGCAGTCAGCTGTACCCTCTTTTCTGGATTAAAATTGTTTTTCTGGTTTTTCAGTCTTTTTCCTTTCTACTCAATCGCGGTTTCCATCATTATTTTTTTCCACAGTATGGATTTATCATTCCTGCATGAAACAATGACGAACAGATTACAACAATGTAATGTAATGACACACACAATGTACATGAAATAACTCCTTCAGTCTTTAAGGTCCTTACTACGGGAGGCAGTTGTAACATAAGGCGTATGTAAATGCAAATTACGGACTCAAGGTAAATTTCACTTGTTCTACAGCAGCATATATTGCGAGTACCGTGGTGGATGCGAAAAGGATAGATAAAAAAATTTAAAATGAGGCGTGCTTGAAGGAAGATTCCCTCTGTAGCTGATTCTGCACTTACTGTTGTCACCTTCTGTGTTTGAAGAATTACTTATATGAAGGTGCAGAATTCTCCGTTCCATTTCAGTGTTTCATTAGTCTATGGGCAAAAATTTGCCCCCCTTCCGTTTTTTAGTTATATTCCCCTTTGGTAATTGGAGTTTTATTTTGCAGGAGCTTTTTATGGGCTTTACCTTTTTATGCAGTGGTCACTGCTATATTTTGATTTGAAACCCTTAATCCCTTCTTTTCCTTAACTGCTTTTCCCCCACTGTCTCATATGGTGCTCTTTCTATGCATTCTTTAATATTTTGCCATTATTCTTCTATAACTTGAACAGTTGTAGCGTCTTTCCAACATTTCTGTAGCCATCTTTGAGAAAATGTCTCTTTACTTTCTTGTTACAGAGGGCACAGCATGTAATACACTGATCAGCCAAAACATTATGACCACCTACCTAATAGCCGGTAAGTCCACCATTGACACGGATGACAGCGGCGACGCGTCGCAGCATGGAAGCAATGAGGCCTTGGTAGGTCTCTGGAGGGATTTGGCATCACATGTGCCCATACAAGTCACCTAATCCCCTTAAATTCCGGGGAGAGGGGTGATGAGCTCTGATGCTACGTTGAATCACATCCCAGATGTGTTTGACTGGGTTCAGATCTGGTGAGATGGGAGGCCAGCACATCAACTGAAACATGAAACATGAAGTTCCTCGAACGACTCCATCATACTCCTGCCTTTGTTATGTGACGCATTATCGTGATGTAAAATGCCACTGCCATTGGGAATACTCCTTGGCCGTCATGATGCCTTGAGCAAACTCGACTGGACCCATGGATGCCTGCCTGAATGTTCCCCTAAGCATAATGGAGCTGCCGCCAGCTTGTCTCTGTCCCGCAATACAGTTGTCAAGCAGCGGTTCCTCTGAAAGATGATGGATTCGCGCACTCCCATCGGCATGATGAAGAAGGTGTCGGGCTTCATCAGACCATGCAACGCTCTGCCACTGCGCCAGCGTCCACTGCCGATGGTCACGTGCCCATTTGAGTCGCCGATGCCGTGGTGTTAACACTGGCTCATGCATGGTTCGCCGGCTGTGGAGGCCTGTCGTTAGGGGTGTTCAGTGCTCTGTGCATAGCGTGTTCAGACACACTTGCACTGTGCATTAAAGTCTGATGGTAGTTCCGCCACTGTTCCTCGCCAGTCCCAACCCTACGACGTCCTGAAGCGGTTTCACCTTGGTTTCGGCACGTGTTGAAGACACTTACCACGGCACTCCTCGAACACCCGAAAAGTCGCGCAGTTTCCGAAATGCTCGTGCCAAGCCTCCGGGCCATCACAATCTGCCCTCGGCCAAACTCAGATAGATCGCGCGCCTTCCCCATTCTACACACGGACGACACGCCCACTGATGCTACATGCACCGTGGGAGTGTCTGACTAACTGTTATTCCTCGCCAGGTGACGCTGCTACCATCTCGATGGCTTTATATCGATAGTGGGTCAGGGGCTCATCGATGTATATATTGCTGTAGAACAGTAGTTCATAATTTATCTTGACTTCATAATATACGCCATATGAATTGTAATTTTTTTTTTATTATTATTTTTTTTTTTTTTTTTTTTTTTTTTTTTTTTTGCTCCAGTAAATATTAAACTTCTCAATCTTTTCCCTTTACTCGGTCACACTGTCTTTTTCCCCACAGTATGTATTTACAGTTGGTGCATGAAACAAAGACCAATCGCCTCGCCTATCACATCCGTCTCCCCTCCACCATGCAGATCATGTACGACCTTATTCCGTTCCCCCGCCTCCTCCTTTTCCTCGAACGGATACGGATCCTCTACACCTCCCATAAACTAGATCCCCCTCACCTGCTTGTCTCTCACATCCTCTCCCACCCCCGTCCGCTGCCACGCTTGTATTTCCACGTCTCACCTGCTCTCCATCTCTCCACTCTCCTTACCCTCTCCCAAGGTGGCTTATGCCAGCTCCCCCTCCCTGATGATGCCCTCCTCCCCTCCATCTACCCCTCCTATCAACTTTTATCGGCCAGTCGCTGTGGCCGAGCGGTTCTAGGCACTTCAGTCTGGAACCGCGTGACCCCTACGGTCGCAGGTTCGAATCCTGCCTTGGGCATGGATGTGTGTGATGTCCTTAGGTTAGTTAGGTTTAAGTAGTTCTAAGTTCTAGGGGACTGATGACCTCAGTCCCATAGTGCTCAGAGCCATTTGAACCATTTTTGAACTTTGATCCTCCTCTCCCACTTCCTGTGTTTTTTCCTCAGGGCACCCTCTCTCCCTTCTCTCTCCCTTCTCTCCCTCATCCCCCCAAGCTTCCCCCACCCCCCTTCCTTCCTTTCCGCTCTCCCCTCCCCACCCTTTTTCCACTCTTGGCAGGTCCCGGGACCCGCACACGTTAAGTGGACATTCGCGCGCCAGAGATCATCGCCATCAGTTTCTCGTGTGTGTGCCGTCGTGTTTGTGATTCAGTGTTTTTCGCCGCCCACACTCCTTCGTTTACGTGTGTCATCTAAATCATCAGTGTTTGTGCACAATGCCGACAGTTTCCTTGTTTTTCGTCGGGTGTGACCCGCTTCATGTTTTTTAATTACTGTGTCTACTGTTTTTTCACCACCATTATGTCACTTTTATGTCTTCATTGGTTTTTTCTCTTATTGTGCTGCTTGTGGCTGAAGAGCGAAGTAAAACGTACCGCTGCCAGCCTACCCTGTATGAGGTGCAAAATGACAATAAAGCAAATCTTTCTTCTGTTATCAAACACAACCTCAAAAGTGCCTCTCTAGCGCCTTCAACTTTCTGGAAGCGTATCTGATCGTCACGTGACAAATCCTCTATTTTCTTTTTCATTCTTTTGCTTTCAGTATGTTCCATTTGTCTGCAGCTCAAATGCAAGATTTGTTAAGCTGATTATCCAACAGTTCTCGCACTTATCACCTCTTGCTGCCTTCGTAATTGTGATGACGATATTTTCCCAAAAGTCTGACAGTGTATCTCCAGTCTCATAGATTTCACCCGATAGTTTTAGAAATTCCGAAAGAATGTCTTCTGTCAAACTCTGACAGCCATACTGGGTCAATCATGCCTTCTGCATCGACTCTCATTTCTTTCTCTATCACGACAGCACATAGTTTTTCCCGTCATAGGTGCCTCCAGTGTGTTCATTCCACCTATCCGCTCTCTACGTTTAACAGGTACACCACAGCATTTGAATCAGGAACTTGACAAGTAATTGGGATTACTAAAGCGTTAATTGTGGGATTAACTTTAGTATTATCCGATTTATCTTCACCTCGCGATTCATTTTCATTCGCTGAGGCGTTCGTATTGTCTAGAACTACACCACCAAACTCGTTCTCATCAGCAACAAATGAAGCACTACGTTCTGTTGCTGGATCCATGACAGTTAATTTCCCGGTCTTTCCCAAACAATATAATATGACTGAATTTTACGTGTTTCAAGTATAGCGTAATTAAGGCAATTTATTCTTCTAATAGTTCTTTTCGGTGGGGAGGGAGTTCTCACAATACAAGATGGCTAATCTAAAACAGTTAAACATCGCCATGCCATTAGGCGCTCCTACGATATGAATTCTTTCGTCTTACATATCACGTTACGTACCACTGTTAGACAGCTGAAAATGAAATTATCGATACTACGGCCATTAACAATCTGCTGAATGAGCACTGAAGGCAATGATACAATTCTATATTTAAAGATATTGTAATAAACTGTATCCTCCTCGCCTGATCTGATACGATGATTGCAGTAAGCTGTACCCTCTTTTCTGGATTAAAATTGTTTTTCTGGTTTTTCAGTCTTTTTCCTTTTTACTCAATCGCGGTTTTCATCATTATTTTTTTCCACAGTATGGATTTATCATTCCTGCATGAAACAATGACGAACAGATTACAACAATGTAATGTAATGACACACACAATGTACATGAAATAACTCCTTCAGTCTTTAAGGTCCTTACTACGGGAGGTAGTTGTAACATAAGGCTTATGTAAATGCAAATTATGGTCTCAAGGTAAATTATCACTTGTTCTACAGCAGCATATATTGCGAGTACCGTGGTGGATGCGAAAAGGATAGATAAAAAAATTTAAATGCCTTGAGCAAACTCGACTGGACCCATGGATGCCTGCCTGAATGTTCCCCTAAGCATAATGGAGCTGCCGCCAGCTTGTCTCTGTCCCGCAATACAGTTGTCAAGCAGCGGTTCCTCTGAAAGATGATGGATTCGCGCACTCCCATCGGCATGATGAAGAAGGTGTCGGGCTTCATCAGACCATGCAACGCTCTGCCACTGCGCCAGCGTCCACTGCCGATGGTCACGTGCCCATTTGAGTCGCCGATGCCGTGATGTTAACGCTGGCTCATGCATGGTTCGCCGGCTGTGGAGGCCTGTCGTTAGGGGTGTTCAGTGCTCTGTGCATAGCGTGTTCAGACACACTTGCACTGTGCATTAAAGTCTGATGGTAGTTCCGCCACTGTTCCTCGCCAGTCCTATTTTACCAGTGTGTCCAGTCTACAATGACCGACAACTGTAATGACGCATGGCCACCCAACCCTACGACGTCTTGAAGCGGTTTCACCTTGGTTTCGGTACGTGTTGAAGACACTTACCACGGCACTCCTCGAACACCCGAAAAGTCGCGCAGTTTCCGAAATGCTCGTGCCAAGCCTCCGGGCCATCACAATCTGCCCTCGGCCAAACTCATATAGATCGCGCGTCTTCCCCATTCTACACACGGACGACACGCCCACTGATGCTACATGCACCGTGGGAGTGTCTGACTAACTGTTATTCCTCGCCAGGTGACGCTGCTACCATCTCGATGGCTTTATATCGATAGTGGGTCAGGGGCTCATCGATGTATATTTTGCTGTAGAACAGTAGTTCATAATTTATCTTGACTTCATAATATACGCTATATGAACTGTAATTTTTTATTTATTTTTTTTTTTTTTGCTCCAGTAAATATTAAACTTCTCAATCTTTTCCCTTTACTCGGTCACACTGTCTTTTTCCCCACAGTATGTATTTACAGTTGGTGCATGAAACAAAGACCAATCGCCTCGCCTATCACATCCGTCTCCCCTCCACCACGCAGATCATGTACGACCTTATTCCGTTCCCCCGCCTCCTCCTTTTCCTCGAACGGATACGGATCCTCTACACCTCCCATAAACTAGATCCCCCTCACCTGCTTGTCTCTCACATCCTCTCCCACCCCCATCCGCTGCCACGCTTGTATTTCCACATCTCACCTGCTCTCCATCTCTCCACTCTCCTTACCCTCTCCCAAGGTGGCTTATGCCAGCTCCCCCTCCCTGATGATGCCCTCCTCCCCTCCATCTACCCCTCCTATCAACTTCTATCGGCCAGTCGCTGTGGCCGAGCGGTTCTAGGCACTTCAGTCTGGAACCGCGTGACCCCTACGGTCGCAGGTTCGAATCCTGCCTTGGGCATGGATGTGTGTGATGTCCTTAGGTTAGTTAGGTTTAAGTAGTTCTAAGTTCTAGGGGACTGATGACCTCAGTCCCAGAATGCTCAGAGCCATTTGAACCATTTTTGAACTTTGATCCTCCTCTCCCACTTCCTGTGTTTTTTCCTCAGGGCACCCTCTCTCCCTTCTCTCTCCCTTCTCTCCCTCATCCCCCCAAGCTTCCCCCACCCCCCTTCCTTCCTTTCCGCTCTCCCCTCCCCACCCTTTTTCCCCTCTGGGCGGGTCCCCGGACCCACACACGTTAAGTGGACATTCGCGCGCCAGAGATCATCGCCATCAGTTTCTCGTGTGTGTGCCGTCGTGTTTGTGATTCAGTGTTTTTCGCCGCCCACGCTCCTTCGTTTACGTGTGTCATCTAAATCATCAGTGTTTGTGCACAGTGCCGACAGTTTCCTTGTTTTTCGTCGGGTGTGACCCGCTTCATGTTTTTTAATTACTGTGTCTACTGTTTTTTCAGCACCATTATGCCACTTTTATGTCTTCATTGGTTTTTTCTCTTATTGTGCTGCTTGTGGCTGAAGAGCGAAGTAAAATCTACCGCTGCCAGCCTACCTTGTATGAGGTGCAAAATGACAATAAAGAAAAAGAAAATCAAAGACCAACAGATTATAGAAATGCAATATAATGATTTCGCACAATATACATGATACAACTCCCGTAATCTTTGGGGTCCTTACTATGGGAGCCAGTTGTAGTATATCCCCTAAGTAAGGTTAACTTATGAAGTGAAGGTGGATTGTTAAATTGGTCGCTGACGAGAATACTACAAGAGCTAAAGCAGGAAATGAACGATCCGGAAAACTTTTAAAATAAGATTTGGTGGTATAATATTTCCCACTGTAGCTGCTTCTGTGTGTCGTACGGTTTCTTTCGATGTCACGTTGAGAAAACAGGCACAGAATTCGCTGTTCGATGGCAATACGTTGTAGTACAATGCTAAGAAATATGTCACAGTGTGATGATGATGATGTGGTCTTCAGTCCTGAGACTGGTTGGATGCAGCTCTCCATGCTACTCTATCCTGTGCAAGCTTCTTCATCTCCCAGTACCTACCGCAACGTACATCCTTCTGAATCTGCTTAGTGTATTCATCTCTTGGTCTCCCTCTACGATTTTTACTATCCACGCTGCCCTACAGCACTAAATTGCTGATCCCTTGATGCCTCAGAACATGTCCTACCAACCGATCCCTTCTTCTAGTCAAGTTGTGCCACAAACTCCTCTTCTCTCCAATTCTGTTCAACACCTCCTCATTGGTTATGTGGTCTGCCCATCTAATCTTCAGCATTCTTCTGTAGCACCACATTTCGAATGCTTCTGTTCTCTTCTTGTCCAAACTATTTATCGTCCATGTTTCACTCCCATACAAATTCTTTCGGAAACGACTTCCTGACACTTAAATCTATACTCGATGTTAACCAATTTCTCTTCTTCATAAACGCTTTCCTTGCCACTCTCCTTGACTATCGTCAGTTATTTTGCTCCCCAAATAGCAAAACTAGTTTACTACTTTAAGTGTCTCATTTCCTAATCTAATTCCCTCAGCATCATCAGACTTAATTCGACTACATTCCATTATCCTCGTTTTGCTTTTGTTGATGTTCATCTTATATCCTCCTTTCAAGACACTGTCCATCCCGTTCAACTGCTCTTCCAAGTACAGCAAGAAAAATCTTACTCGCTTTAAAACAAATCAGACTGGAGGTTCTAAAACGAACAAAGTAATGATTCATGTAAAAGTGGGGTGTGGTGTATAGTCATCACATCACCGAACCTATGCTTCAAGGCAGAAAAATAAGACTGACTCGTAGGATTCATACATATAAGTAATTAGGGCTACGGGACAGGCTTGCCTAACATAACTCACAGTATGTGAAAATTATGATAACTATTTCATTCAGTTTAAGACAACTGCAGTATACATCTTAGATGTTGAACAGCAGAAGGACTCGAATGTACATTCATTTGTCCTACAAGACAAAAAAACAGACTAAACATCTAGCAAAGATACACAAGTGATCCCCTGATTGGCGAATCGATAAAAGTCAATCTTTTACAACCTCAAGTTTTGTTTGTCTTCTTGGGCTAAGTTTCTTCCCCTTAGAAAATTCTTTCTGAAATAAAGGCCAATGTTTGAGACCAGGAGATTCTTTTGATCAAGAATGCTCTCTTTGCTTGTGCTGTTCAGCTTTTTATATCTACCTTACTTCGTCCGCCATGTGTTATTTTATTTCCAAGGTAGCAGCAGTATTCCTTCACTTCGTCTACTTCTTGAACCCCAGTTTGCTTGGTAAGTTCATGACTAATGTCATTTGTACTACTCCTCATTATTTTCATCTATCTTTGAGTTACTATCAATCTACATTCTGTTCTCAATAGACTGTTCATTTCACTCAGTATGTCATATAGTTGTTCCTAGCTATCATCAGGGCAGCAATGTCGTCAATGTATCTTATAAATTATATTATTTAACGCTAAATTCTAATCCCACTCCTCTCTTTTATTTTGGTAATTTCTTCTTCGATGTACAGCGTTTACTAGTACATTCGTAATACAAGCACTTCGTTCTTGTTCACCCATTCCTATTGTTCATTCTTGCTTCTTATACATTTGTATGTTACCCGACTTTATCTCTAGCGCACACTTATTTATCTGAGTGTTTGAAACACTTTACACTTTACGTTGTCAAACTCTTTTCTAAATTGAAAACTCCTGGACAGAGGTAGAGCAAATCTTGCTTCTATTATCAAACACAACCTCAAAAGTGCCTCTCTAGCGCCTTCAACTTTCTGAAAGCGTATCTGATCGTCACGTGACAAATCCTCTATTTTCTTTTTCATTCTTATGCTTTCAGTATGTTCCATTTGTCTGCAGCTCAAATGTAAGATTTGTTAAGCTGATTATCCAACAGTTCTCGCACTTATCACCTCTTGCTGCCTTCGTAATTGTGATGATGATATTTTCCCAAAAGTCTGACAGTGTATCTCCAGTCTCATAGATTTCACCCGATAGTTTTAGAAATTCCGAAAGAATGTCTTCTGTCAAACTCTGACACCCATACTGGATCAATCATGTCTTCTGCATCGACTCTCATTTCTTTCTCTATCACGACAGCACATAGTTTTTCCCGTCGTAGGTGCCTCCAGTGTGTTCATTCCACCTATCCGCTCTCTCCTCTACGTTTAACAGTGGAATTCCTCCGGCACTCCTAATCTTGACACATTCACCGAGGCCTGTTAAGAATTTTCTACATGGTAAACCGGTCCTTCCGACGACCAATTCTTCTGCAGCCATAGGATTTTCTTTCCTGAGGGAAGTCATTTTCATGTGTGAGCTCTTTTATTTTTCAAGTAATCTCTTTGTTTCATCATTTAGCTACTAGCTAATTTCGTTCCTTTGGGCCTCATCACTCAACTTCTGTTACCTGCATCACAGTAAAATTTTTTATGCATATAGCGTCACATATTCCATACAGTTATGTGAAGGAAGCAATGTGTGACTATCACGTTTGAGCGAAACCATTATTAAGGACACCATCACATGTTGCTTCCTCCACACAAAGGTGTGGGATATATGATGCTGCACGCATGCAGTTTTTTACTGTGATTTAATTAACACAGGGAACTCGATGACGCTCAGATGCGAGAAAGTAGGTATCGGCTAACATCATGACATAAAGCAATTATTTCAAAAACAAAACATATTGTTAGAAAAGAAATCCATTAGTGTCTGTTCTGGTATCCAGCGACTAGTGGTCTGCGTCTGTTTACCTAGTTGGTGCGGCAGTTAAATATGGCTTGATCTCAACAATCAAGTCTGCAATTACCGTGATCTTGTTGAAGGTCACCACAACCAACTTCAACTTGAAGTAATCATGATGGAACAAATGGAAAGAAATCCGCTACCCCAGGCCCCAGTCAACGGACTGGACTTTCCTGGTCATCGGATTCTGGGGGACCAGGAACATCATGAGGAGAAGAGTCGGAGCTTCTCAAAACCTCTTCGCAAGCACTACCTTGGCACTCTCAATGCAAACACTCTGTTCAAACTTGGAAAACTAAAACAACTGACAAACATGCTAGATAAATTTCACATCAAAATTCTTGCCATCCAAGAGACGCGCTTCGTAGATGAAAACCATTTTGACACAGAACATTACAGGATTTACAAAGGTAAACCTGCTGTCAGAAGAGGAACACCATTATTGTTTGGTACAGGGTTTGCAGTACACAAATCAGTCATGGATAACATCATAGACTTCAATTCAGTATCAGAACGTATCTCGACACTGTCCTTCAAATCAGGTAATAAAGCATACACAATTATCAACGCACATGCACCTACAAATGACCATAACAGAAAGAAGCCACAAGAAATTGAAGACTTCTGGGAAGACATGGAGGAAGTAACTAACAACGTACCAGAAAGACATGTGAAAATTGTAATGGGTGATTTCAATGCGCAGCTTGGTAAGGAGAGAAAATTCAGAGAAATAACAGGCCCATACTCAGCACATATTCGCACGAACAGAAATGGGGAACACCTCATAAAATATTGTCAAAACTTTAACCTCAAAATCATGTCAACACAATTTCAAAAACCAAGACGAAAACTTACAACATGGAAAGCACCCAACACAGTGTGGGGAGAATTTCAGATTGATCATGTGGCCATATCCAAGAAAAATTCGCGGGAAATTCTAAATGTCAGAACACGTAAAGGAGTCTTCGAGTCTGATCATTATTTGCTACAAGTTAAGATTAGGCCAATCCCAAGACTGAAACAGACAGCGCAAAACAAAATAGTCAAACCTGATCCGGAATACTTGAAGATAAACAGGGATAAAATCGTTGAAGAAATTAATAGGCACTCAATAGACACATGGACAGATCTGGCGAAGGCAGTTCAGAAGACTATGTGCTGGGGACAACCACCTAGAAAACGCAAACATAGGTGGTGGAACGCAAAGTGTGATGAAGCCATTGAGAGAAGAAAGCAAGCATGGGACAAGTTCAGTAGCTACAGAAATTCAGAAACATGGAAAGAATTTCACGAAGTTCAGAAACTAGCATCGAAGGAAATCAGAAGGGAAAAACGAGCATATGACAATAACAGACTAAAAGAAATTGAGGAAGGTTTCAAAAGAAATAACACAAGAAATTTTTACAGAACTTTCAAAGAAAATATTAAGGGCTATCAACCCCCTAGCCTCTGCTTCCGAAGAACAGATGGATCCCTGGAAACAAACACAAAAGAAAACTGTAAAATTCTCAAACATTACTTTGATAAACTTCTTAATTGCAAAAAACCTACAGGAAAATTAACATTCCAAAAGACCACATCTAATGCCGATTCTGATCCACCCACAATAGAAGAGATAGAGGAAATCATAAAACAAATGAAATATAACAGAGCTGCCGGAGAAGATGGTATTATCGCCGAGATCTGGAAACTCCAAGATGAAAACATCACCAAAAAAATCCATAAGATTATCTCCGAAATTTGGATCACAGAGAAAGTGCCAGAGGAATGGAAATGTGCATTGATCCATCCGTTACATAAAAAGGGTGATAAGTCAGATCCAAACAATTACAGAGGCATTTCGCTAGTACCAGTTACATACAAAATTTTCTCTAAGGTGCTATTAAACAGACTAGAACCACAAGCAGATCTGCAAATTGGGGAATACCAGGCAGGCTTCAGAAAAGGGAGATCATGCATCGAACAGATCTGGAACTTGAGAACACTTTTGAAAGTCAGACAGGCAAGAAACACTGTAGTTACCTTTGTGGACTTTAAAAAAGCATATGATTCCATAGACAGACAGACAGACACTCTTTGACGTACTGGAAGAATATGGTATCGACAGAAAAACCAGGGCACTTATACAACAGACGCTTACAGACACTACCTCCAAGATTAAGTTCATGGGAGAAATTTCGGAACCCTTCCACATACACACAGGTGTCCGACAAGGAGACGGGCTCTCACCAATCCTGTTCAACATGGTGTTAGACAAAATTATCAAGCAGTGGGAGGAACAAGTTAAAGGAATACAGCTGGGAAGAACACGTGAAACCAAAACAATCATAAAATGTCTGGCATTTGCAGATGATATAGCCATACTCAGCAATAATACACAGGAGGCAAAGGAAGCACTGGAATGCTTGCATGAAATAGCTGCCAAAACAGGTCTGCAGGTATCTTACGAGAAGACACAATATATGGAACGACAGACCAACAATGTACACACCATGCATACGGTATATGGATCCGTAGAAAGAGTCGAAAAATTTAAGTATTTAGGGGAGTACATACAAATGGGAGGATCAAACAAGGCGGCTAACATGGAACGAACGAAGAAACTCCAGAAGGCATACAAACTCACATGGTCACATTATAATAAGAAAAGCATATCGAGGCAGGCCAAACTTAGGCACTACAAAACAGTTGTATTACCAGAAGCATTGTACCCGTCAGAAACAACCACAATTGGAGCATCAGGCATCATAGACACAGAAAAAATAGAACGCAAAATTCTCAGAAAAATATTTGGACCAATTCACAGAGATGGCGTATGGATGAAGCGACCTACCAAAGAGCTGTACCAGCACACTGACAGACTAACAGACGCGATCAGAAAACGCAGATTAACTTTCTATGGGCACATACAGAGAATGGACAACAACCGACTTACAAAGAAAATTTTTGATGTAGTGAACAGCTCAAGCAAGAAAACAAATTGGTATCATGAAATAGACGAAGACTTAAGGCAGATAGGGATTAACAGGCAAATGATAGGAGACAGGAAATACTTCAGAAACATAGTTAGGAGTGCAAAATTTATTGTAAAGGAGAGAAAGAAGAAAGGAACATTATGGACAGAGCAAAGGAAACAGGAGCACAGCCAAAGGATGAAGAGATTTTGGGAAGAGAAGAGGAAGAAAGGAAAGAAGTGAAAATTGTGTCATCATGTGATTTTCGAGTTCAAACACTGTCCATAAGGGCAACAATGAAATGAATGAATGAAATTGTTAGAAAAAGAAGAAATGAAAGGCGTAAACGTCGGGACCTCGCAACGGAGAATCAAAGTCAAGCGCCCATCTTGCTATTTTCACTAAGACTACTGAAGAATCCAACTACACCACAGAGAAATTAAACCACTCCATCAGTCCGCAGATCGTGGTCTAGGGCTAGCGGTGCTGCCTGTGGATAACGGGGTCCCGGGTTCGATTCCCGGCCGGGGGGTTGGGGATTTTCTCTGCCCGGGGACTGGGTGTTTTTGTGGTCCTCATCATTTCATCATCGTCATCATCATTTGTGAGCGTGACTAGATTGGACTGTGGAAAGTAAATGGACTGTTTAAAAATTGGGACTGCGTATGGACGCTGATGACCACGCAGTTCAGCACCCCTCAAACAAAACATCATCAGATCACTAGCATCAAAAACAGGCCTGCAAAAGTCGTATGAGAAAACTCATATCATGACAAATTTACATCCTGTTATCAGAATATCCCCACTACAAATCAAATATGGCGCAAGTTCATTTGTTTCTTCTTTTAAATATCTCAGAGAAATCGAAGTACTACCCGTAGCAGATGTTGTTGTGGTCTTCAGTCCTGAGACTGGTTTGATGCAGCTCTCCATGATACTCTATCCTGTGCAAGCTTCTTCATCTCCCAGTACCTACTGCGGCCTACAACCTTCTGAATCTGCATAGTGTATTCATCTCTTGGTCTCCCTCTACGATTCTTACCCTCCACGCTGCCCTCCAATACTAAACTGGTGATCCCTCGATGTCTCAGAACATGTCCTACCAACCGATCCCTTCTTCTAGTCAAGCTGTGCCACAACACAAGCTCCTCTTCTCCCCAATTGTATTCAATACCTCCTCATTATTTATGTGATCTACCCATCTAATCTTCAGCATTATTCTGTAGCACCACATTTCGAAAGCTTCTATTCTCTTCTTGTCTAAACGATTTATCGTCCACGTATCACTTCCATACATGCCTACACACCATACAAATACTTTCAGAAACGACTTCCTGACATTTAAATCTATACTCAATGTTAACAAATTTTTCTTCTTCAAAAACGCTTTCCTTGCCATTGCCAGTCTACATTTTATATGCTCTCTACTTCGACCATCATCAGTTATTTTTCTCCACAAATAGCAAAACACCTTTACTACTTTAAGTGTCTCATTTCCTAATCTAATTCCCTCAGTAAAACCCGACTTAATTCGACTACTTTACATTATCCTCGTTTTGCTTTTGTTGATGTTCATCTTATATCCTCCTTTCAAGACACTGTCCATTCCGTTCAACTGCTCTTCCAAGTCCCTTGCTGTCTCTGACAGAATTACAATGTCATCGGCTAACCTCAAAGTTTTTATTTCTTCTCCATGGATTTTAATACCTACTCCGAATTTTTCTTTTGTCTCCTTTATTGCCTGCTCAATACACAGATTGAATGACATCGGGGATAGGCTACAATCCTGTCTCACTCCCTTCCCAACCACTGCTTCCCTTTCATACCCCTCGACTCTTATAACTGCCATCTGCTTTCTGTACAAATTGTAAATAGCCTTTCGCTCCCTGTATTTTACCCTGCCACCTTCAGAATTTGAAAGAGAGTATTTCAGTTAACATTGTCAAAAGCTTTCTCTACATCTACAAATGCTAGGAACGTAGGTTTGCCTTTCCTTAATCTTTCTTCTAAGATAAGTCGTAGGGTCAGTATTGCCTCACGTGTTCCAACATTTCTACGGAATCCAAACTGATCTTCCCCGAGGTCGGCTTCTACCAGTTTTTCCATTCGTCTGTAAAGAATTCGTGTTAGTATTTTGCAGCTGTCACTTATTAAACTGATAGTTCGGTAATTTTCACATCTGCCAACACCTGCTTTCTTTGGGATTGGAATTATTATAGTCTTCTTGAAGTCTGAGGGTATTTCGCCTGTTTCATACATCTTGCTCACCAGATGGTAGAGGTTTGTCAGGACTGGCTATCCCAAGGCCGTCAGTAGTTCCAATGGAATGTTGTCTACTCCGGGAGCCTTGTTTCGACTCAGGTCTTTCAGTGCTCTGTTAAACTCTTCACGCAGTATCATATCTCCCATTTCATCTTCATCTACATCCTCTTCCATTTACATAATACTGTCATCAAGTGCATCGCCCTTGTATAAACCCTCTATATACTCCTTCCACCTTTCTGCTTTCCCTTCTTTGCTTAGAACTGGGTTTCCATCTGGTTCTCTTCTCTCCAAAGGTCTCTTTAATTTTCCTGTAGGCAGTATCCATCTTACCCCTAGTGAGACAAGCCTCTACATCCTTACATTTGTCCTCTAGCCATCCCTGCTTAGCCATCTTGCACTTCCTATCGATCTCATTTTTCAGACGTTTGTATTCCTTTTTGCCTGCTTCATTTACTACACTTTTATATTTTCTCCTTTCATCAATTAAATTCAATATTTCTCCTGTTACCCAAGGGTCTCTACTAGTCCTCGTCTTTTTACCTATTTGATCCTCTGCTGCCTTCACTATTTCATCCCTCAAAGCTACCCATTCTTCTTCTACTGTATTTCTTTCCCCCATTCCTGTCAATTGTTCCCTTATGGTCTCCCTGAAACTCTGTACAACTTCTGGTTCTTTCAGTTTATCCAGGTTCCATCTCCTTAAATTCCCACCTTTTTGCAGTTTCTTCAGTTTTAATCTACAGTTCATAACCAATGGATTGTGGTGAGAGTCCACATCTGCACCCGGAAATGTCTTAGAATTTAAAACCTGGTTCCTAAATCTCTGTCTTACCATTATATAATCTATCTGATACCTTTTAGTATCTCCAGGGTTCTTCCATTTATACAACCTTCTTTCATGGTTCTTGAACCAAGTGTTAGCTATTATTAAGTTATGCTCTGCACAAAATTGCACCAGGCCGCTTCCTCTTTCATTTCTTAGCCCCAATCCATATTCACCCACTATGTTTCCTTCTCTCCTTTTTCCTACTCTCGAATTCCAGTCACCCAAGATAATTTAATTTTCGTCTCCCTTCACTACCTGAATAATTTTTTTTATCTCGTCATACATTTCATCAATTTGTTCATCATCTGCAGATCTAGTTGGCATATAAACTTGTACTACTGTAGTAGGCGTGGGCTTCGTATCTATCTTGGCCACAATAATGCGTTCACTATGCTGTTTGTAGTAGCTTACCCGCATTCCTATTTTCCTATTCATTATTAAACCTACTCCTGCATTACCCCTATCGGATTTTCTATTTATAGCCCTGTATTCACCTGACCAAAAGTCTTGTTCCTCCTGCCACCGAACTTCACTAATTCCCACTATATCTAACTTTAACCTATCCATTTCCCTTTTTAAATTTTCTAACCTACCTGCCCGATTAACGGATCTGACATTCCACGCTCCGACCCGTAGAACGCCAGTTTTCTTTCTCCTAATAACGACGTCCTCCTGAGTAGTCCCCACCCGGAGATCCGAATTGGGGAATATTTTGTCTCCGGAATATTTTACCCAAGATTACGCCATCATCATTTAACCATACAGTAAAGCTGGATGCCCTCCCTAAAAATTACGGCTGTAGTTTCCCCTTGCTTTCAGCCGTTCGCAGTACCAGAACAGCAAGGCCGTTTTGGTTAGTGTTACAGGGCCAGATCAGTCAATCATCCAGACTGTTGCCCCTGCAACCACTGAAAAGGCTGCTGTCCCTCTTCAGGAACCACACATTTGTCTGGCCTCTCAACAGATACCCCTCCGTTGTGGTTGCACCTACGGTAGGGCTATTTGTATCATTGAGGCACGCAAGCCTCCCCACCAACGGCAAGGTCCATGATTCATGGGGGAGGGGGGGGGGGCTGTAGCAGATAGTAAAGCCAATTTAGAGAGAGTCACCAAACTCAAGATATCGTACAGAATATCATGGAATAAATATGGTAAATGAGTGATATCCAGAAATGCGCAGCGTAACGAGACAGTTGTTTTGCCTGAAGTATTATATACCTCAGAAACTGCATCTTTCGCACGCCACTCAAAAGTTGACGGAATTGGAAATGAAGAGAAAAATACACAGAAAAACTAATAGTCTGATTAATCTACATGGCATATGGATTAAAAGATAAACTGTAGATCTATAGGCAATCATAGACATGGTCACTGATGTAGTACGTATAACACGCAGAGTGGACAACCCTCGGTTAACTAAAAAACTACTTAGCATAACAAATTCAGAAGAGGTAAAAATCAATTGGTGAGAAGAAATAAGAACAGAACTTGGGAGAAATGAATGCCGCAGAGACTTGGGAGAAATACCACAAGAGACGGCAAAATCCTTGCACTCGTAGTTGCAAATCACACATTCGCAGACTAGGCTAAAAAGAACACTGAAAAAAAATGGGCAGAGGAATGCAAGAAACAAGGCAGACAATTCATGAAGAGATTTCGAAAAGAGAAGAAGAGAAGAAAGCTGTCAGACCAAACTAACGGCGCTGTGCGGAATGTGGAGTCGCTATTATTTCTGATAGCAACTTAAAAATCAGAGAATATTATTCTGCTCCAGTGCTATGAAGTTATACGAAACCGACAAGGGGCTGTCACGAAGTTGGGATCACGGATTCACTTCAAATTTTGCGCACGTTTAGTAGGCCATTAAAATAACATAATGTGCAAGTAGTGAGGTGCACTACTCTGGCAGTTCCTAGAAAATCTAAGGAATCTTACGCGTCTGTTATGTAACTGATGCATCTTTGCATAGAGGCCCAAAGTTAGATTTCATGGTGGTCAAGTGGTTAGCGTTCGAGCTTCGTAAGACAAACATGTATGAGGCGATGGTTAGACTCCCACTCAAACCATCGTTTTTGTGATACAAGTGTAAATTTTGTGCCTGCACTATTCATTCTTACTACATTATCAAAGTCTCACCGCTACGCAGGTTGTCTGTCAAGTGGGGCCTGCCTGTGTGTCTGCAACCCGAAGCGCCGAGGTGCAAAGTAGTTCCGGTTACCTTATCTGATTGCATGTATAAAGGGGTTCGCAAATCACGACAGGCGTACATTTTCAGGAAAACTCTATGTGTTTCTTCATTTATTTGTGGATAGTCATAAATAGTTTGTCCTAATAATTAAATTTAATTAAAAGTAGTAAGAAATCAAATTACATGAAATTCACTATAACTTCACGCAAATACAAGTGGAATTTTTTATATTACATTACCTTTCAAATGTCATGTAAGTTAAAAAATATGACGAATGATGAAAAAAATATAGATTAAAAATTAAAACTGAGCGGCAGCCGAACCATTGCCTTATAAACGTTCGCCTCGTGCAGCTCGTAGCTCGTACGCTAACCACTTTTTTTTTTTTTTTTACATATTTTAATTTAAGACAAATGGCAGTAACTTCCTTCATTAAAATAATTTTTTTAAACTAGGAACTAATGACAAAACTTAGTTGCAAAACAAAGGTTTCTTTTAAAAAAATCAAGAAGTTTTAAGAAAATACTTTACAGATATGCTACTTGTTCAATGGACATACTTTAGACAAAATTATTTCAGAGAGGACTAACCAGCCTGGGGGATACGAAAGGGTTTGAAATCTTCTGAGTAGCTTAGAACACCAAAACCATTAATATAAGGTAAAGTTTTAAATCTGAAAAAAATTTCTTAGAGGCAGAATACATGCATCAGTTATAGAACCGCTCAAACTTAGCAGCCTTCCGCGGTCGTATAGCCACTTAGTTGTACTTTTTTTATTTAATTTTAAACATAAACAATTTAGTAATCATATTAGACAATTTCTGAAATACTTGAGAATGGTGGAAAGGAGATAATTATAAAGTTGACTAGCCTTCCAACTACACTTTCTGGACATTAATTGAATGTTAAGTATCTGAAATGATCAGACCTATACAAGAAGTCTTTCGCTGCAAAACTGACTTACACTTCACAGTGCAAAAATGAACAGGGCAATGTGTCAGCCATTGAATATTACATTATATCGGATAGAATTTTGTGGTTTTCACCAATCAATAAGGACATATCCATAAAAACTTTAAATTTCCAGACTTCTAATATAAACCAATAATGCAGCTTTAATGTTTTGTGTTTTGACACTACTACACACACAATCTGACCGTCACATAAGTGAAGTACATTAGCTTATAAATTTCAATAACTACTCTCTGAAGTAGAAAAAGCACACACCAAAAATATACACTAAAATTTTAAATAATATCCTTAAGGTAACTACGATACTTCGCTGTCAACACAGTCTTATTTTTTATATTAATCAATGCCCATTTTTTCAAATACAATTTTTAACGTATTACCGAACTTTTTATTGTGATTCGAATACCTTCTAATTTTGTGGAATTCACACAGCATGTGTACGTTGAACTCTATGGGGCTGTCGGATCCTAATTTGTTAATGACGTAATTAACAAAATTTCCCAGCAACCAGTACATAGCATTTTTTTTGCTTCTGGCCTGTGTATCAATGACAGCGATATATACTCAGGGGGTGTTCTTGTAATCAGAGCTATTTGCTCCCGGATCCACTTCCAACTATTAATGTGACCACTGCAAGTATATCTGTGAATTATTGTGTCAACTAGATGGCATTGTTACATAAATTTGTTTCACAGAGTCCGATTGCGTGCAGTCTTTCATTGGTGCTAACTATGTTGCTAACTGTCTTGTACCATGACGTTTTTGCATTAGACGTGAGCACATTAGAACTAATGTTTTTCCAAATCTCAGTCCACTGTCGTTCTATTTTGTTCCTTCTTTAGCTTTTCTTTCGTTCCCGTCCACTGGACCACCATGAACACTAACGTGCGACTCCAATGCACAGATACATCAGTTCCATAACAGACGCGTAAAACTTCTCTTGCCGTTTTCTCGGAACTGGCAGAGTAGTTCGCGTTACTACTTACACATTAAGTTGTTTTAATGGTCTGCTAAAGGTGTACAAGGTTTGAAGCAAATCTGTCATCCCAACGTCGTGGCCTCCCTTGTGAAAGAAAGTTTTGCTGTCTGGCTTGATAGGGGACGAGTTAGAGTATTACGATTCATTTATTACATTTGGAACTCCAATTAATAGAAGGCTGTGATTTCACGGCGGGAACCCCATCTGCGGCCGTGGACGCTTACATTCCCTGGGCTCAAATAGGAAGCAGGTCGGCCGAGACATCTCAGGATGTTGTGACTTGGGAAGACAGCCAAGCCACTAGGAGGTAGCCGAATGGCACGCATTTAAGCTCACGCAGGCTGGCGTGAGGTCTGGAACAGGTAAAGTAATTATACTAGCAAAAAAGGTACGTAGCTTCTGGAATACTTAACTTTAATCCATAATTGGTGTAAATCGGCCTGACGGTACGTGCATCACAAGATAAATAGCAAATGATAATGGCGCCTTGCTAGGTCGTAGCAAATGACGTAGCTTAAGGCTATGCTATCGTCTCGGCAAATGAGAGCGTAATTTGTCAGTGAACCATAGCTAGCAAAGTCGGCTGTACAACTGGGGCGAGTGCTAGGAAGTCTCTCTAGACCTGTCGTGCGGCGGCGCTCGGTCTGCAATCACTGATAGTGGCGACACGCGGGTCCGACGTATACTACCGGACCGCGGCCGATTTAAAGGCTACCACCTAGCAAGTGTGGTGTCTGGCGGTGACACCACACAGGACCTTCGGACAAATTGCGAGGCCGGAAAGACGAGCGGAATCACTCTATTCCCAAGTGGTGCTCGCTTCCGTAGCTCACTGTAAAGAATTACTCTGACCGGGAGAATGTCAGACGTATACAGCTGGCGCCACTTGAGAGAGCAGGTTGTCCACAAAACATAGGTTTTTTTTTTTCAGTTTTAGCCACGTTGATAGGGACCAGAATCCGAGGATTTTTTCCACTTGAAGTGCAAGCTTCCATCTCGTTAACAGGAATAAAATGCGAGTAGAGAGCGACGAAGATAGTCACAGGTAAGCGCATTGTAGCTGTAACAGAGATGCCTGGTGGTAGCGAGGGAAGTAAATGCTCGAAGGTGAAATGCACCGTACCACTGGCTGGAGACAGTGAACTGGCAGTCTGGAGGACAGTTCCATCCGCTGAAGAACCAGTGGTTAACCACAATAAACTAGAGTGTAGTAAGGCGAAGTTTATACAAGTAAAAGTAATTCTGATGCGCTAAAGTAAATCCCACCTAAAATGAGAGACAGCTCGCCGCCAAACACGGAAACGAAATTGTAAAACTCGTAACTTCAGAAATGACTCTTGCTGCTGCCTTCCAGATAAGCTGCAATCGCATTGGCACCAATATCGGTGGATTGCGCAGATGATCGACATCGGGCAGAAGACAGCCGATCGCTTCAAATCAGTACGGTACTACACGCGCGGTCCCAATGTAGCCGACCTCATCGTCCGAACGTACACACGAGGGTGAGTCAAATGAAAACCTTAAATTTGTAATAACAAATCGAAATTTCGCGCCGTTATCCTGTAAGTTGGTAAGCGTGCTACAAACAGCATGCAGAATGGCCTGTAGGTGGGAGCATAGTGCAGATACACACATACCGTCTCAGTATCAGTATAAAGATGGCCGCCCCACTTGCGACTTGCACCAGGGAAGAACAGCGTTCTGTTATTCGGTTTTTGCGTTGTGAAGGTGTGAAACCTATTGAAATTCATCGACGAATGAAGGTTCAGTACGGTGATGCATGTTTGTCACAGCAGCAAGTCTACGAATGGAGTAGGAAGTTCGCAAATGGTGTGTCTTCAGTGGAAGATGCTCCTCGTCGAAATCAGGCACAACGAGTGGCGACTCCAGAGAACATTGCAGCAGTTGAAGCCATACTGAAGGAAAACCGCCAAGTGACACTGAATGACACTGCAGCGTGTTTACAGATTAGTCATTGGTCAGCACACCACATTGTGCATGATGTGCTCCAGTTCCACAAAGTGTCTGCAAGATGGGTGCCACGGCAGCTGACTCCTGAAATGAGAGAACGACGCGTTGATGCCTGTAAAGAATTTCTTCGGGGCTTTGAACGAGAAGGTGATGGCTTCCTTGCAAGAATCGTTACTGGGGACGAAACCTGGGTTCACTTCCACCAACCGGAAACGAAGAGAGCGAGCAAGGAATGGCGCCAGTCCTCATCACCAAGTGATTTCCATATGTTTGGGCCACTCAAGGACGCAATGGGAGGAAAGAAGTTCCGTTCTGATGAAAAGGTACGCCACGCGGTGCATGAGTGGATGCGCGGACTACCAAAAGAATTTTTTTCTAAAGGAATTTATGCCCATTTTAAGCGCTGGAGGACTTGCATTGAGCGTGTGGGAGATTATGTTGAAAAGTGGTACAGTTTTGTACCACTTCTGCACAATAAATAATATTTTTTAATATATTTAACGTTTTCATTTGACTCACTCTCGTATTTCGGACGACAGCTGGTGAAACTCAAATCATTTGGTTTTTTTCGGTCATAATAACATAAACTGTGAGAAACAGATAAGATTACTCACAGGGGATTTTGTGGGATCCTGAGCATAAAAAATATCAGAACCGGGATACGGTTGGGAATCTATGAATTGAAATCGCACGGTTATTGGAAACCAGAAGTGGGCAAAATCTTTATCAGAATTTTTAGTTGTGGTTTTAACCTAGAAATATAATTTGTTCCAGAGACAAAGATAGCTTACCTCTTGCTCAAAGTTACCGTAGTGGATCTTTTTGGGTTGTGGTAGATGGACATTATCTGTCTACTAATTATTATTACTTCTTACTGGCGATATGTTTATGTCAGTAGGGTGCTGATTCTGTTAAGAATTGGTTTGCAGATGTGGTGAACGTATATCTCTCCACTTTTCAGTGCTATAGGTGTTCAGAGTATCTTACACTAAAATTTATGTTTGTCTTTCTCACAAGTATTCTGAATGAGAGCCATTGAAGATTAATTGACGTATGCCTGCACAACGTTAAATAAGATCAGGTAAATAGATTTCGTGTAGGCTCTTGCTTTTAGAAGTATGACTCGAGGTCTATTATAACATCCGATTCTCATACTAAAGATGCAGTCTTACTTCGAGTAATACGAGAAGTGACACATTGATATTTGACATCTGTGTATTACTTCTTTCTACAAATTCGCCTATACCAAGTTCTGCAAAGCAAAATTTGAAAGTTTTTTTCTGATATGTTTGATTATGTTACTTACGATGCTTTGAATACTAATTTACAGTCTCATATATTCAATCTTGTACCTCAAGTACCTGTACTATGAAATTTATAATTTATACCATACCGAATTCTGGAGCTGTGCAAGTACACTAAAAGGCCGTGTAATATTGTTGACTTCCTTTATTGAAAGCAAAATTCAATCTAAAGTAATACTACCGCCAGGAATATTGTTACTCCCTTTCTCAAATTCTTTGGGTAAGTGATTAGGGAGCAGTGAAGCGTACTAGAATCCGATTATCTGAATATCTTGCCAATACTTTATCAGTTTTCATCATTATTAGAAAAACGCAAGTTGCTGTGAAACCACAAACCTACCTTTCATTAACTACACAATATTTGCTTTCTTATACACGTATTTGATCCATACATCATATAATGGAAACATGTACTTTCACCATGGAAATTAACCATTATGTGTTAGTAATCTCTTTGGCAAACCTTTACACACCGAAGTCTCACATACTGCCACTGTAGCATAAAAAATCACGCTCTGAACAACGTGTTTTGCAGGGATCATTTGTGCAGTGTATCACTGAGGCTATATGTTTTCGCAATACACGCATATAAATATGAAAAACATCAATTCAGCCAGTTAGTTTGTAAGGTGGTCGTCCCTTCTGAGGCTAACCGTTGGTGAGAGAAGGAAAGTAGAGTCTAATAGTTGACTTTGGTGGCATGGCGTTTTTTCCTTCATCTCGCATATTCGTAAAACTTGTGTGATAGTTTCAGTAACTGATAACGGAGTATACAGTAAGCACCACGTTCTTTTCGAGACAGATTTAGCTTATTTACATGCATGTTTTAGTAGCAGACGCCGTACTGCAGCACTCGCCTCCGAGCACAAAGGCATCGTGGTATCCGTCCCGTCCTTGGGGGTTCAAATATAATTCATACGTAAAATGGATTCTAGCCTAACCTAACCTGACCGAGAGAGGTGGCGCAGTGGCTAGCACGCTGGACTCGCATTCGAGAGGATGACGGTTCAAACACCCGTCCGGCCATCCTGATTTAGGTTTTCCGTGAGTTCCCTACATCGCTTCAGGCAAATGCCGGGATGGAAAACCATAGCCAATTTCCTTCCCCATCCCTCCCTAATCCGACGGGACCAGTGACTTCACTGTTTGGTCCCCTTCTCAAAATCAACCAATCAACCTGACCTACCTTCTTCGATCGCGTCGAAAACTGATGAATGAGACGGGCGCACAGTGAGCGAGTTGTCGGCCGATGTTGTCGGTCGGTCTTGGCGACGGCATGTTGCGACCACCGTCGGCGCCTCTGCGAGAGCAGCTTGAGCCCGTTGTCGCTGATCTCGACCGACAAGCGTCGTTACCCGGCACTGCCGCAGGTGTCTACAGCGCGGTGATACGGTGCAGCCCTCGCGAGGTTATAAGTTCACACAAGGCGGCGCAATACCTTACACCTTGCAGCCATCTAACACCTAGGCCTCTCAACGGGTAACATGGAGAGACCGAAACAGCAGCAGTTAGGACGTAGGACATTTTAGCGGACGACCGGTGCTCAATAAGCTTCAGCTACTCCAGTTTTGAATCTAGATTCCGACTTAAATTCGCTAATGACTTGATTTGTTCGACACATTTTCATTGGATGTGTAAGTAGCCTGTCTGTATGTTGGCAGCGCTATAGGCTGTGTGAATATCGATGACAGCGCTCTACGCCCAAGGCAAGAGATTCTGTGGTTGGACGGCCTAGCAGTTAGCGACTGGATAGGGAAGTGTATCTATATGGCATTCTTAGTGGAGACTAGGTGTTGGTAGGCCATGTAAAGTGATTCTTCGAGAATCTTTAACCTTTCAATGTTGGAATGCGTGTCGGGATGCCGAAGAGTGAGATGGCTGCAAGTTGTGAAGCATTACGCCACCTGATGTGAATTTGTAATCTCGCGAGGGCAGCACTGGATCGCGGCGGTAGATCGCTTCAGTAGGTAATGGAAATGAGCGTTTGGCGTCATTGGCCGGGAGGCCCCTTGTGGGGCAGGTCCGGGCGCCTTGGTGCATGTCTTATTACATTCGACGCCACACTGGGCGACCTGCGCGCCGGATGGGGATGAAATGATGATGAAGACAACACCCACTCCCTGAGCTGAGAAAACCCCCGACCCAGCCGGGAATCGAACCCGGGTCCCTTAGGAGGGCAGTCCATCACGCTGACTATTCAGTTATCATTTTTTTTCGTTGCATCAGCTCGGGGCGGACGTCGTAAGACATCCGTTTCAGTTCGTTGTTGATCGATTAACTCAGTTTTTTTTTATTACAGAGGGCTGCACACCCTCTGACCGAACACGCTGAGCTACCGTGCCGGCTTTTCTTTCGTTCGTTGCATCTGCTCGGGGCGGACGTCGTAAGGCATCCGTTTAAGTTCGTTGTTGATCGACTAACTCAGTTCTTCTTATTACAGAGGGCAGTTAACCCTCTGACCGAACACGCTGAGCTACCGTGCCGGCATAAATTAAACTTTTCACTCGAGGGAAGACTTGAACCAAGGAACGCTCGCTCCGCAGTTGCTCACTCTAACCACGGGACCACGTCGCCCTTGCCATTCAGCTATCGGGCGGACGCTACGGCAGGTGTTGCGCAGTGACGCTTCTAGGACGAGGTCAGCAAGAGTGGCCCTACTCGACGGCAGCCACAAGAGTCATTTCTGAAGTTATGAGATTTACCTTTTCGGTTCGATTTGTAATCGAAAGCGCATTTTGGCCTCTTTGCCAGTAGCCAAGCAACTGGCCGCTTACGGGACACCTACGCGGTCAGTCGTGTCCCCCTAACGCCGGCCCCGATCAGCTGAGTCTCAATTGCTGCCGACTGATAACAGGAGACGGCCATCCAACGGCAGCGGTTGTGTGGGACACGGACACTGCAGACAATTGTCGGAATTGAATAGGACTTTGAACTGATGTTTGTATTGCCTAGTGAGCGGTAACTTATCTCTGAAACGATTAGTGTGTCCGCTCTTTCTTGTGGCCGCGGTACAATTCGTCACGATGGCCTATTTTGGCGCTCGCGGAATGATTCGAAGGAGGTTGGTCTGCAGCGAGGCTTACGAGCTCGTCCGGCAGAGGGCAGTGCTCTCGTGTACCGACTGTGGTGCGGCTAAGGCCGTTGAGCGGGCAGTCTGTCCTGGATCAGTGTGGGGCCGCTGCTGGTTTGGCGAGACGCAGGGGAGCGACACAGCTCACAGCTGAACGATTCCGCGCGGCGAAGCCAGGTTGTCTGGCGGCGTCCGCAGTGGAAGCCGTTGGTGTCCGTGGCTGTTTAAGGCCTGCGTGCGGCTGTGTCCTGTCCTGTCGCATCACGCATCTTCGTGCGGCTGTTGTTGACGGCGTCCCTTCTATCGGATGATCCGTTTTAACTTCTATGTTCGGAAGTATCAAGTTGTTGACGGCTATTTTTCTGTTGGGCCGCGCTGTCAGTGGGCGCCGTGCCACGGTTCGCGCGGCTCCTCCCGTCGGAGGTTCGAGTCCTCCCTCGGGCATGGGTGTGTGTGTGGTCCTTAGCGTAAGTTAGTTTAAGTTAGATTAAGCAGTGCGTAAGCCTAAAGACCGATGACCTTAGCGGTTTGGTCCCATAGGAACTTACCACAAATTTCCAATTTCAAAATTTCTGTTCGAAACTGTACCGTGCTGTGATCGCACTAGTTTACTTTCTGGTTCACTAGCGCCCGAGTTCTGCCCCTGCTATACTGTTATTCATATTTAAATCAGTTTGTTGTAAGTGGTCGTGTTGCCTGTGTTAACAGTTGTGACTTAAAATTGAGTTTCTATAGTTGTGCCAGGCACGTACCATATAAAATGCTTTAATGTGAAGCCAGTGAACAAACACTAAGGAACTGTTGTTACTAAATACATGTCGTGTGACTAGGGCCTCCCGTCGGGTAGACCGTTCGCCAGGTGCAAGTTCAAATGTTTCAAATGGCTCTGAGCACTATGCGACTTAACTTCTGAGGTCATCAGTCGCCCAGAACTTAGAACTACTTAAACCTAAGGACAAAAAATGGTTCCAATGGCTCTGAGCACTATGGGACTTAACATCTATGGTCATCAGTCCCCTAGAACTTAGAACTACTTAAACCCAACCAACCTAAGGACAGCACACAACACCCAGCCATCACGAGGCAGAGAAAATCCCTGACCTCGCCGGGAATCGAACCCGGGAACCCTGGCGTGGGAAGCGAGAACGCTACCGCACGACCACGAGATGCGGGCCCTAAGGACATCATACACATCCATGCCCGAGGCAGGATTCGAACCTGCGACCGTAGCGGTCGCTCGGTTCCAGACTGTTGCGTCTAGAACCCGCACGGTCACTCCGGCCGGCCGGGTGCAGGTCTTTCGATTTGATTCCACTTCGGCGACTTGCGCGTCGATGGGGATGATGATTAGGACAACACGACACCCAGTCCCTGATTGGAGAAAATGTTCCGACACAGCCGGGAATTGAACCCAGGCCCTTAGGTTTGACATTCTGTCGCGTTGACCGCCTTTTTTTTTTTTTTTTTTTTTTTTTTTTTGCGTACGTTACATGACATCTGTTCAAGTTCGTTGTTGATCCTTCCACTCAGTTTTTTTTTGTTGCAGAGGCCGAACACGCTGAGCTACCTTGCCGGCAACTACTCAGCTATCGGGGCCGGACAGTACTGTTGGTGATTCTTAAGGTACATTAATTTGGATTTTGTCATTATAAGCACTGAAATTTTCGAATCTTTCTGATGAACGTCACTCTTATTCGGTGTTACTTAGATTACTCAAGCCTCCTAATCGGCCAGTGCTTCTATAACTTGTGTTGTGTAATTAAATACTAATATGCTGTCAGTTTTCACTGTGATTATCTAAAGAGGAAAGGTACAATCCGATTAGTCACAATAACTTTTCACCTGCCTGTCTCAAAGTTGATATTTATGAGCCACAATACGATCTGTTTACCTAATAATTGATTTCTGTGATCGGTTGATTCGGTGTTTGCTACCTTAATTTAGAGCTACGTAAACGGCTCACGGCTTGACAAGAGTCACAACGCTTGGCTATAATTCTATTGGTTTTACCATATTTTGTAGAGTGTAACTTCTTTGTCTGTGTCGTCCGGGACTGCCTTAGGTTCTGCCGGGCGCAGTCAGTGGGGCCTAAGCGCTCTCACGTGTGCCGTAGTGCTACAACAATATGTTGATCAGAAAGTGATTCTTTAAAAAAAGTTTTGAGTTGTATCATGCTGTTTTGATTAAGAGGAAGCAGAGGGTCTGATTCTACTGGGCCCATCAGGCTGCAGAATAGACAAACCAAAACTGCTGTTTGAAGGATTTTGTGTTTTTCTATTTTTCTCTAAAATAAGTTTATTTAAATGCTGCAAAATGCTTGACAAGGGATTGCTTGTATCCTTCTGATGATAAATTTTTTATGGAATTCCGATAGTTGAACCTGGAGTTTAAATTCAGTTGAGATTTAATTTCACTAGCTGTGCCTAGTATTGATTTTGATCTACATTCAGGCATTCATAGACAAAAATGCCATTTTTTTCTTCAGAGTTTACGTTTTTAATTACAGTGTGTGTTACTTTTCAAGGGCTTATCGCCGGTGGCTTCAGTCCATAAATGCAATATATTGTCTGTTTTAGTTTTCCATTTTATTGTTACATTTTATTTAAATAAAGTTTAGCAGCTAAAAAACGGTTACTACAATGTGAATGTCCATGCTGATACCAGTGTGTTGTGCTACTATGCTATTGGCCCTTAAACTCCCTATAGCCTTGAGACTTGTTAACAATGTATCTCCAATCTTTCAGTTTACTTGCCTGATAGACATAACACCTGGAACATGGTCTTGAAACTAGATTTACCATCTGGTACCTATGGATAGATGACAGGTAGATGGACGAGCCATATTAACTTCCTTGGTGAGAACCTTAATGTGTAGACTGTACCAGAAGCTAGTAGCAGTTATACGATGTGCTGTGGTGTCCTGACAATGTGTGTTTCATGCTTTAGTTAACCCACTGCCCATACGAGGCGTTTACCGGTAGTTACATTCATAAATTTCTTATGCTTCACTCTTGTGGCTGTGTACTGCCTTTGTGTCCTTTGGAAAATTCATGAATATTATGAGTTGTGCCTATAACGTGTACTCGGCATAAAGGCAAGTTCAGTTTTCCTTTCTTAACTTAAGCCATGTCGAGATTCAGGTTCAAATTATATTTACATATCTTTAAATGAATTTTGGAAAGGCAAGCTGTTTAAATGACTTACAAGCTTTTATTACAAACATTCCTGTTTATTGGATTCGAGCACAATTTGTAATTTAGGAGTATTATTTGGGCTGGTTTCGGTAACCAGGGTTAAATATGTCACTGTTAGTTGAAGCCAGCTAGACACTGTTTCTTAAATTTATTTGTACATATCTTACCGTTGTCCATTTGTTTTACAGGTTTTTTAATAATGGCTCATTGCCTGCTCACTCACGTTAGTTTATTGGTGTGCAACCTCTGTTAATGGAATTGTTTTTGTCTTTGCTTTGGTTAATAATGTGTTCGTTCATATATGTTTAAACAGAAGCACCGGATTCAGGTGAAGGATAATACTTTGCTGTCTTCAGTTAAACTGCTGATTGGTTTGCATTTCACAAATCTTAATAATCTGCTATGTTCATTTAATTAGTTCGCTTTCGAATTATAAAACTGTAGGGGAGAGTCCGTCAGTGTGGCAATGTCGGGCGAAGCGGCCATTTGGGTCCTGGCGGCTACAGGGTGCTGTCGTAGAGTGGGAATTGCTTTTATTTATTCTCCCTGGAGGGCCCAGTCACCCAAGAAGTCTAATGAGTTTGCTGCGCCGCTCCAGAGAGTTATAATATCTTTTGCGGATTTCAGTTATCCTGTTGTAAGGTTAGCGATCAGTTTGTGTATTTATTGTGTAGAGCGAGTGAGACTTATGTCTGTTTAATAAAATTGTGTTGAAAGTGTCATATGTTGACTCCAAAATCCTACTTTAGTTATTGAAATTTCCGTCGTTCTATTAGAGGATATACAGCTTTTGTGTAATGGCGTCAATGCAGGCAAAGTGGCCACCACCCGGAGTCGGGGGAAAATGTCAAAGCAGGGGCCGAAAGAAGGGTTCTGCAGCGATACTTACAACATGTCCTTATAAACGTGACATAGAAGCGACGAATAAAGCAAGAGAAGGAAAAGATTATAAAAAGAAGGAAAAATGGAAAGCAGTCGAAGGGAAGAAAGGCAGTGAAAAGATGAATGCGAAGAGCAGGAAACGCAACCGCAGAAAAGCCCTTTTCGACGACAGCGATGAAGACAGGGAGTGCTGTACTACGGAGAAAAATTTTAAAAATCGAAGCCAGAAAAACAGTGAATTTAGTGCCAGTTGTTCTCCCTCTGGTCCACGAATTCTGTTCGGGAATTTAGAAACACAGTTTGACTTTTATTTGTGAATAGTGTAAATAATTTAGTTCGAATCATGTTTTAAAATGAAACAAATTTAGTTTTTTATTAAGAGTTTTTCATCCCTAATTTTTGAGTTTTGACCTATGTGGCTGCTTTGTCCATTCATGTCGGGCAAAGAGGTCATTTTGTCACTTTGTGAAAACTGAATTGTTTCAAGTGCTTAAATGGATCCAGATGTAATCAAACCACTCGATATTATACTTCAATAGTTGCAGATTATAAAGACTCACTTCTACGCATTCCTACCTATTGCTGCTCAGCATCAAAAATATACGAACACCTTAGCCTGAGGACTTCGCCCAGTTCTGCGCTACTGTTCACTTACTTGCATTCAGAATTACTAAAAACGTGCTAAGGAAATACACAATTATTTGGAGTACAATTTTTGAGAAATAAATTGTCTTTTCCGTTTATTTTTCCTTTTTTGGTAACCTGGCACCTCACTACTAGCGAAACTTTCTCGCTAGCTACAGAACTTCACTTAGTGGTTCAAACGCGCTTTTTAACGAGGAATGACGAAGAAAGAACAAGGAATCAGCCTACTATGGCGCTTCTTTTCTTAGCTTTAAGAGTTTTTATGTAGTTTTTGTTGTTTTCTTAGTTATGTATAAGTAACTACATTTAATATTGGAGCTCAGTGGCTGAGATTATGTAAGACCAAGGAGAAACTAAATCGTAGAGACCCAACACAAACTACGTCATAACGTGATGACAATGTTTTGTCACTATTAATGTGTACGTGACGAAACAATGTAGACTCTTGCATTAGTATTCGCATTCTCATTCGCATTCGCATAGCATTCCTTTGCTTATTACTGTTCATTACTGAATTAATCTAAGTGTATGTTGAAAACATAATTTGAAAGCAAAGCGATATTCAAGTCTTGTGTATTATTTGTGCAATGCCAGTCACAACTTAATTCAAAAAATATTGTGAGACAAGTGGGCATGTGTTAAAGACGAGGTTTTTGTGGGACAGTTTTGAGTCGGCTTCACCGACATTTAACCACACTGCATATCTGAAAAGACAATGTGCAATTTTCGACATTACGTTAATTCGATGATTTTCCTGATAGGTGGCATGATCAAATATTTTCAGCGATCTTGTTCGAATCCCATAAGCTGATAGCACCGAGAACTTTGACTTGGAGGGAACCTATTTAATGAAATACGTTTATTCACATAAATTATGAAATATTACAATGTTTCATTTCATTAGGATTTCATACGAAAGATAATTTTGTAGATTGCAAGTTATGAAATGAGGATATACAACGACCGCATTCCAGCGACGTGTAGATTTTCATTGTTATAGCTAGAGAAAAGAAATCATTGTCTCCCACTATATACAATATTTTAGCATGAACTCAAAAATTTAAAAATATTTGATGAAGACGCAACCAGACACAAATACTTTTTAACTGTTTTATTTTTGTACCACATCCGGTTTCGGACTACCATGCCCACCTTCAGATGGCCAATAATTTTTCTTACACAGGTGTTTTGACCAAAAGCATGTCGCCTACTCCTGCACTGTGCAAGAATATTTGAGTACTCAGAACAAAATTTTCACTCTGCAGCGGAGTGTGCGCTGAAATGAAACTTCCTGGCAGATCAGAACTGTACGCCGGACTGGAACTCGGGACCTTTGACTCTGGCGGGCAAGTGCTCTGCCATCTGAGCTACACAAGCACGACTAACGACCCGTCCTCACAGCTTCATTTCCACCAGTACCTGGTCTCCTACCTTCCAAATTTCACAGAAGCTCACCTTCATACGTTGAAGAACTAGCACTCCTGGAAGAAACGATACGTCGGAAACATGGTTTAGCCACAGCCTGGGGGATGTTTCCAAATTTTTTTGATATTTGAGTATTTAGTGCCACTTTATAAGTTACTTCATTACTAACAATTCCCCAAAGTGCTTGCATTTATTCATATATAATGCAAAATAGTTGTATTCACTTACGTAAGTTACAGTAGATGGCGATTTGTTTTGGTGTGGTCGAAGGGGTTTTCCAGGTAGAGGTATGTGTTGCTGAATTCCACACAACACACGTATTGCGAATAAATCACAGTGGCACGCTTCTTAATATCGTTAATGTTAGTGTCAGCATAACACAGGTATACACTTGGTGTTTTTGTTTACAATACAAAGATTCTCATTAAGCAGAGATAAAAAGATATGATTAATTAAATATTGACCAAGGATGCAAACAGAGCAACGATGATGTGTGGGATGTGCAAATTGTAATATGTTGATAAGAAAAAAATGTTTGCACTCTAAGAATAAAGTTACTGTCAGTGCAAATTTTTGACCGATTACTTTAGAGCCAACTGATTGCATATTATACATATTATAAAGTAGATATGTATGTATCACATTTATATATACATATGTTTGATTATCATTACGGTTTATGAGTTAGTTGCAGGAAATACAAAATTAAAAAGTTGGATGGTTGGAGGAGACAGCATGCTGTTGGTCAAAACGTCTGTGTAAATAAAAATATTAGCCATCTGAAGACCGGCATGATAGCCCGAAACCGATTATGATAGTAAAATAAAATATTTGACTAACTGTCATTAGGGCAGCCGAGTTCATATCGATAAAATAACATTTAAAATTATTTTTTTATTTGGTTAGACTACGCAGGAAAATGACTTCCCTCCAGAAATGGCCCAGTCATACGGAAGACTTATCGCTGTAGCTTCCGTCCCTGAGCTTCCAACTAAAATAAATACACTACATGATCAAAAGTATCCGGACACCCCCAAAAACATATGTTTTTCATATTAGGTGGATTGTGCTGCTACCTACTGCCAGGTACTCCTTATCAGCGACCTCAGTATTCGTTAGACATCGTGAGAGAGCAGAATGGGGCGCACCGCGAAACTCACGGACTTCGAACGTGATTCGGTGATTGGGTGTCACTTGTGTCATACGTCTGTACGCGACAATTCCCCACTCTTAAACATCCCTAGGTCCACTGCTTCCGATGCGATAGTGAAGTGGAAACATGAAGGGACACGTACAGCACAAAAGCGTACAGGCCGACCTCGTCTGTTGACTGACACAGACCGTCGACAGTTGAAGAGAGTCGAAATGTGTAACAGGCAGACATCTATCCAGACCATCACACAGGAATTCCAAACTGCATCAGGATCCGCTGCAAGTACTGTGAAAGTTAGGCGGGAGGTGAGAAAACTTGGATTTCATGGTCGAGCAGCTGCTCATAAGCCACACATCACGCCGGTAAATGCCAAACGACGCCTCGCTTGGTGTAATATTGGACGGTTGAAAAGTGGAAAAGCGTTGTGTGGAGTGACGAACCACGGTACACAATGAGGCGATCCGATGGCAGGATGTGGGTATGGCGAATGCCCTCTGAAAGTCATCTGCCAGCGTGTGTAGCGCCAACAGTAAAATTCGGGAGCGTTGCTGTGGTCGTGTTTTTCATGGAGAGGGCTTGCACCACTTGTTGTTTTGCGTGGCACTATCACAGCACAGGTCTACATTGATGTTTTAAGCACCTTCTTGCTTCCCACTGTTGAAGAGCAATTCGGGGATGGCGACTGCATGTTTCAACACGATCAAGCACCTGTTCAAAATGCGCAGCCTGTGGCGAAGTGGTTACACGACAATAACATCAATGTAATGGACTGGCCTGCACAGAGTCCTGACCTCAATCCTACAGGGTGAAAAGCATTTAAACCGACAAACTGTGGGAGGGGACATAGAAACAAATATATTTCCCTAATGTCATTTTTCCCTATGAGGATTATTTAAACCGGTGGAAGCCGTATTACGCTCTTCAGTTGTTAGAGGCCGTATTACGATCTTCAGTTGTTAGAGAGCGTATTACGCTCTTCAGTTGTAGGCAACTGCTGTCCACCAGTGCAGGGGTGCACCTTGAACAGTGTAAAATGCATCCTACATTTCCATCCTCTGTGTTGTTTACCGATGAAGCAACCTTCGGGCGTAATGGAGTCTTCAATATGCACAATTCGCATGTTCGGAGTGAGGATAGCCCACATGCCAGTTACTAGCGCTCATCAAGTGCGGTTCTTAGTTAATGTGTGGGTCGGTGTTGTTGGTGACTGTTTGATTGGACAGTATCTGCTACCTAGGCCATTAAATGGCAAGCACTATTAGAGCATTGCCAGAATTGCTGGAAGACGTCCCGCTCCCTACAAGACAACGCATGTGGTTCCAACATGACTGGGCGCCTGCACATTTCAGTCGTCGTGTGCGTCGATTCCTGGACCGACGGTTCCCAGAAACGTGGATTGGTAGAGGTGGTCCTGTATGGTGGCCTGCTCGAACCCCAGATATGTCCCCTCTGGATTTTTTTTTGTCTGTGTGTGTGTGTGTGTGTGTGTATGTGGGGAGAGATGCATAACCTTGTTTACGCAACTCCTGTTGCATCAGAAGAGGATCTGGTTGGACGGATAGTAGCAGCAGGAGGAACAATTCAGGATACTTGGTTCGAATGGTTCTGAGCAGTATGGGACTTAACATCTGGGGTCATCAGTCCCCTAGAACTTAGAACTACTTAAACCTACCTAACCTAAGGACAGCACACACATCCAACCCCGAGGCAGGATTCGAACCTGCGACCGTAGCGGTCACGCGGTTCCAGACTGAAGCGCCTAGAACCACTCGGCCACACCGGCCGGTAATTCAGGATACTCCAGGGGTTTTTGCCCGTGTCAGACAGAACATGATCCGACAGTGTAACCTTTGTTTACGTGTCAATGGAGGCATTTTTGAAAATCTACTGTAATTGAAATTGGGTTGTGTTAATGTGTTGTCTCTTGGTCATAAAAAATGGAAAAGTGTTTGTTGGTTTAATTAATTTGCCGCCAGAGAAATGTTCCTCTACCGTTTTAAATACTCCTCATAGGAAGAAATGACATTAGGGAAAAACATTTGTTTTGATGTCCCCTACAAGCTCCCAGTGAGAAGAGCACAAATAAACATGCTGTTAAGAAGTATAGGGGCGTACAGAACAATCCCAGGAAGTGCCCTATTAGTAATAATGGGGTTCTGTCCTCTAGATATAAAAATACGAGAACAAGCAGCATGGTATTGGGTCAAGAAGGGGAACAACATGAAAATAGAGAATCCTGGGAGCTCTGGTGAGGGACAAGGGAGAAATACGAAGAAGGGGTGAGGACTTATGGCACGAATCTTGGGAAACAGATGAATCTGGCAGAAGAACCTTTGGATTCCTGCCAAATGTTAAAGAAAGGTTAGGAATGAGGTATTCCGAGCCAACACGGGGTCTAATACACTTTCTCACTGGCCATGGGCCCTACCCGACATACCTATGTCGGTTTGGGAAAAAGGCTACACCTGAGTGTGACTGTGGCGCTTCGGAGGAACTCCCGACCATGTGGTTTACAAGTGCCCCCTTTTCGATGATGTAGAAGTGACATTAAGACAACAAGTTCCACATAACAATACATATGCCCTATTAAGACATGAAGAAACTTTTGAAACCCTAAACAGTTTGGCAAACGAGGTATCACGAAAAGTACTGACAGCATACTTGAGGGACTTTCATGACTAGAGACAAACACTGTACTCGTCCTAGTACCCTAATCCTGTACCGCCTGTGCGTGGACAGGTCGACTGTTAGTTGGAATCCGCCACGTGCAGGACTAGGGGGCCGGGGTACACTCATTTCTAAGATAGCACCGGAATTGACGTAGGTTAGTACTGTAGTTAGTAGCATTAGAAATAGATATAGATAAGTTAGGAACCTGCAGCGACAAGCAATTTTGGCCTGCCCAGTGTCAGGGGCACGCTCCATGAACGGGGCCTTTAAGTAGGTTCATATCTAGGCTGACACACCTGTAACGCTGCAGGCAGTTAGGAATTAACAAGTAGGTAGGAAAACTAACAATTAGGTAGTGGCGTATAGATTAATAACTGTAGTCTGCCTATTAACCTGTACTGTTACGCTGTCTGTAGCTCATAATAAACATTGTACCATTGTAATAACAATAATAATAGCTGCTGATAAAATATAACACTGTAGTAATATTACGACCCACTAATCATTAAGGTGGTAGGTTAATTTTGCATAAATATTATAGATGTTATTGAATAAAGATCTTTTTTTTTAAAAAAAAAAAAGCTCCTACAGTTTATCGGTTTGAATATTTTTCACCCTTTATACACCTTTGGGATGTTTTGGAACGCCGACTTCATGTCACGCCTCACCGACTGACTTTGATACCTCTTCTGAGTGCAGCACTCCGTGAAGAATGGACTGCCATTCCCCTAGAAAGCTTACAGCACCTGACTGAACGTACGCCTGCGAGAGTGGAAGCTGTCATCAAGGGTAACGGTGGGGCAACACCATACTGAATTCCAGCATTACCGATGGATGGCACCCCGAACTTGCAAGTCGTTTTCAGCCAGGTGTCCAGATACTTTTGATCATATAGTGTATTTATTTTAGTCCGATTAGCTGCAGCCAATCACAACAACTTGACTTGAGTATGTAGTTTTCTACGAAAGAGACGCTGAGAGGTGGCAGGGGCCTCCTCTCATATTTCTATCTTACTCTGAGTAATGCGAGTTTCCTCTCTAATTGCATGTGGTGAAAAGTTGCTATTCCTTTACACGCGGACTTCCCACGCAGCATCTCTCGTCACCCGGGTGGCGGGCACTGCTGATCTTGATAGGGTTAAGCCGACGGGTGTGAGGGAGTCGAGTAGATGCTTTCCAGACGCCGACATTGTCATAAGAGCGGCGGCGACAGGGGCCTGAAGGAGCGGCTGGGCTAGAGATTCCGTTACTTCGCAGAAACTTAGTGAAAACACGTTCTGGCGGGCTACCAGCGAGGCGTGGGAATGACTTGTGTTCCCAGGCAGTGTTGGCGGGCAAATTCCCGCGTTTTCTGCAAAATCGTAACTGTGATTGGCTTGCTCAGGGCATAGCTCCTTGACGTAGCAAAATCGGCGCAGAAATTAGCGCTAAGAATCTCCATTGGTGGAATGGTAGTGCTTCGGCAATAGAGCGGAATTTTCCGCTGGTTTTCGAGTTGCTGATTGGAACGTTTAACCATGGTCACTGTCGTGCAGGAGGGAATGTTCTGTGTTCGGCTTGTAGGGGGGCTCTTGAGAGAAGTCGGCTCTCGCCTTTCGGTCGGAGTAGGTTACAAGACTGAGCTCTCGCTGCTCTGGACAGCCTGCTTTCTGTTGGCTGTCTAATATACTTTTGTTTAATTGTAGCTGTTTGACGAAGTTGCTGAAGTTTCGACTTTAACGTAACTTTCCGAGTACAGTTAGCAATTGAACGTTTTGCGTACAAGCGGCCTATGTTGTCTGTCTTGAGCAGTTTTGGCTAAAGTTGACTGTATTGGACTTACTGTGTGACTTCGCTTGTTAAAATCAATCACTGTACCGTCAGTAATTGTGTGGTGGGCCTTCTTCATCTCCCTCAGAGGCGCATTTGTATTGATAGGAATTCTTTAGTCTGGAACAACCAGACCAGGATAATTTATTTCGGGCTATACTCGCAACATTATCATCGAAGAAACCAGCCATCGCTTCCGGTACGCCAAATCGTGTTCTTGCAGTTAAGAAGACAGCTTGGTAATGTATGTCCGCAGCAGCGGCAGATTAGGGAATTTGTTCTGTGATAATCAGAGCTCAGCAGAGCACTCCTGCTCCTGTCTTTTCTTAGTGGTTGTGTCTTGGGTGTTCATTGTCTGAGTTCTCACTACTGTGGCAGCAATTAATGTTGAGTTGGCTGGGTGTTTCTCTTAAGATTTGAGTTGCAAGGGATTGGCTCCACAAACAACTTCGTCATAGAAGTCACAATCTAGTTTATGGACAACTTCACCTTCACAGCAATTATTTGAGTATCCAATTTGATCCAATTCGATGTATTGTAAATGTTTCATGTGTTTTGTTTATGATTTTGAGTTTAGTCGTAATAAATCAAATTGTTATTTTCAACAGAACTTTCATTCTGTTAATCGGTAGAGCAACCCTTTCATTTCTCACTACTTTACTGAAACTTTCCTTTATTTAATTAATGTCTATCGAATTAAATTATTGCAGGTGCCAAACTCTTTTCTACTCCACTTGCAGGGTCGATTACAGTCAGTTCGCGTTTCTTCTTAATCCATGTGCAACAGCAAAAGTCGGAGTTACGATAGGGGGGAAGGGGTGAGCTTAGAGCATCATTTACATATGAAGACTCTAGAAGAATTTAGTGTTAAATACACTGCTAGCCCCGGCACCTCGCAACGCGACTTTATGTAGGTCGATTGTCTTAGGAGATTTGTGTGGCAGAACCTGGAGATGCGGAGCGATCGCCACGTAAGACTCGCAGCGTGGGTGGGGGGATTGGGGGAGGCGGGGGGGTTGGACCCGGCCCTACTCCGCCAGCCCCCTCGGCCGGCTTCTTGGCCTTGGGAGGCGCTCGATGCCGCCGGAGGCTGCGCGCCTCAACCCGCGCCGCCGTCGGCACATCCCGGCGGTGGGCGACGAGAGCCGCGCACGCGCAGTGGGCACGCGCTAACCGCGCACGCGCGCCGCGCACCCCGGCAGCGGCGTAGCGTAGCGTAGCCTCACGCCAGTAGCGTCGCCACGCGCGATCCGCAGCCAGCGAGCAGACAGCCGGCCGGTCGTCCGACGCCGAAAGCCGCATCGCGTCCGCCTCCCCACAGCGACCGGGTCAGACCACAGCGGCCCGGGTCACCGGACGAGCTGCCGGAGTGCGTCGCCGAGAAACTAGTTCGCGGGGTGCGGAGTTTCCGCCGTGTCTGTGGTGCCTCCTTCTCCGGGACTCTCCGCCGGCAGCGCATCGACATTCCGGGCTGTAGATTTCTCGCAGGCGAGCAGAACAACAGCCGGTCCTCGGGTCGGCTTTGAAGAAGGCTGCTGTGGCGACGGCGTAGAGCCTGCGAGGAGGCGGCGGTGGCCACGCCCCGCGGGACTCGGGCTGTGATTGGCCGCTGCGCATGACGCCGCCGCGGGGACTGCCGCTGCCGCCGCTGCTGCTGCTGCTGCTGCTGCTGGCGTCGCGTGAGTACTCGCCCCCTGCCGCTAAAGCACTCGGCACGAAAACCCTACCACCTACTCGACACACTCGTATTTCCAGGAAGCGGCGCTCACAACCACCGTTTCTCGTCGCGGTATCACCACAGCTTAACGCGCGCAGTCACGCCACTCTTGCTCATCTTCGCTACACACCGCGACAGTGGCGCGCCAAGTGAACTGTAAGCTGCCCTGTTGGACACGATATCCGATGAATCAGAATCATCGTCATTTCGTTATCAGCCTTGCAGCACGTTTACACTTCGTAGCCCCCAACGCTTCTTGGTCCCCTACTTAATTCTTCGGTTCCCTGCTTGCGGTCCACTGACGTCATGTAACGTCTGGTATCTTCCCCTGCCTTTCCTCTCTCCCCCGGATAAAACCTTATACTGCCTCTACTAGAACTCAGACCTGTCTCGAATTATCTCCTGCCCAGACTAGCTTCCGATTCTTCACTGCCAGCGGCATCCTCCGATCTTATCCAACGTCACTCCTGATTGAAACCTGGTACTTAAGGAAAGCAGGACTGGGTTGCGATTGTGGACGGGGCCCGAATCAATTACTATTGGTTTGCTTTGCTATTTCACTCATTTACTTCAGTAAATAATTTTTGAAAGCAAGCCAATGAGAGCGCAATCAGACTTTTAAGGCGCGTAACCACAATCATTGCTGAAGGCATTTAAACGCGAAAAATTTCAATTATTTAAAATTTAGCAAATATACTGTCATACGAAGCCCATGCCTACCACAGTAGTACAAGTTTATATGCCAACTAGCCCCGCAGATGACGAAGAGATTAATGAAATGTATAATGAGATAAAAGAAATTATTCAGATAGTGAACGGAGACGAAAATTTAATAGTCATGGATGACTGGAATTCGACAGTAGGAAAAGGAAGAGAAGGAAACGTAGTACGTGAATATGGAATGGGGTTAAGGAATGAAAGAGGAACCCGCCTGGTAGAATTTTACACAGAGCATAACTTAATCATAGCTGACGCTTGCTTCAAGAATCATAAAAGAAGGTTGTATACATGGAAGAAGCCTAGAGATACTGGAAGATGTCAGATAGATTATATAATGGTAAGACAGAGATTTAGGAACTCTGACCACAATCTATTGGTTATGAACTGTAGATTAAAAATGAAGAAACTGCAAAAAGGTGGGAATTTAAGGAGATGGGACCTGGATAAATTGAAAGAACCTGAGGCTGTAGAGAGTTTCAGGGAGAGCATTAGGGAACGATTGACAAGAATGGGGGGAAAGAAATACAATAGAAGAAGAATGGGTAGCTTTGAGAGATGAAATAGTGAAAGCAACAGAGGATCAAGTAGGTAAATAGACGAGGGCTAATAGAAATCCTTGGGTAACAGAAGAGATATTGAATGTAATTGATGAAAGGAGAAAATACAAAAATGCAGTAAATGAAGCAGAAAAAAAGGAAAGAAACGTCTCAAAAATGAGATCGACAGGAAGTGCAAAATGGCTAAGCAGGGTTGGCTAGAGGACGAATGTAAGGATGTAGAAGCATGTATCACTAGGAGTAAGACAGATACTGCCTACAGGAAAATTAAAGAGACCTTTGGAGAAAAGAGAACCACTTGTATGAATATCAATAGCTCAGACGGAAAATCAGTTCTAAGCAAAGAAGGGAAAGCAGAAAGGTGGAAGGAGTATGTAGAGGGTCTATACAAGGGCGATGTACGAGGGCAATATTACGGAAATGGAAGAGGATGTAGATGAAGATGAAAAGGGAGATATGATTCTGCGTGAAGAGTTTGACAGAGCACTGAAAGACCTAAGACGAAACAAGGCCCCGGGAGTAGACAACATTCCATTAGCACTACTGATAGCCTTGGGAGAGCCAGCCCTGAACAAACTCTACCATCTGGTGAGCAAGATGTATGAGACAGGCGAAATACCGTCAGACTTCAAGAAGAATATAATAATTCCAATCCCAAAGAAATCAGGTACGGACAGATGTGAAAATCTATCAGTTTAGTAAGCCGGGGCTTCAAAATACTAACACGAATTCTTTACAGACGAATGGAAAAACTGGTAGAAGCGGACCTCGGGGAAGATCAGTTGGGATTCCGTAGAAATGTTGGAACACGTGAGGAATTACTGGCCCACGACTTATCGTAGAGAATAGATTAAGGAAAGACAAGCCTACGTTTCTAGCATTTGTAGACTTAGAGAAAGACTTTTGACAATGTTGATTGGAATACTCTGTTTCGTATTCTGAAGGTGGCAGGGTTAAAATACAGGGAGCGAAAAGCTATTTCCATTTTGTACAGAAACCAGATAGCAGTTAGAAGAGTCGAGGGGCATGAAAGGGAAGCAGTGGTCGGGAAGGGAGTGAGACAGGGTTGTAGCTTATCCCCGATGTTATTCAATCTGTATATTGAGCAAGCAGTAAAGGAAACAAAATAAAAATTCAGAGTAGGAATTAAAATCCATGGAGAAGAAATAAAAACTTTGAGGTTCGCCGATGACATTGTAATTCTGTCAGAGACAGCAAAGGACCTGGAAGAGCAGCTGAACGGAATGGACAGTGTCTTGAAAGGAGGATATAAGATGAACATCAACAAAAGTAAAACGAGGATAATGGAATGTAGTCGAATTAAATTGTGTGATGCAGCGGGAATTATATTAGGAAATGAGACGCGTAAAGTAGTAAATGCGTTTTGCTATTTGGGGAGCAAAATAACTGAATATGGTCGAAGTAGAGAGGATATAAAATGTAGACTGGCAATGGAAAGGAAAGCGTTTCTGAAGAAGAGAAATTTGTTAACATCGAGTATAGATTTAGGTATCAGGAAGTCGTTTCTGAAAGTATTTGTATGGAGTGTAGCCATGTATGGAAGTGAAACGTGGACGATAAATAGTTTAGACAAGAAGAGAATAGAAGCTTTTGAAATGTGGTGCTACAGAAGAATGCTGAAGATTAGGTGGGTAGATCACGTAACTAATGAGGAGGTGTTGAATAGAATTGGAGAGAAGAGAAGTTTGTGGCACAACTTGACTAGAAGAGGGGATCGGTTGGTAGGACATGTTCTGAGGCATCAAGGGATCACCTATTTAGTATTGGAGGGCAGCGCAGAGGGTAAAAATAGTAGAGGGAGACCAAGAGATGAATACACTAAACAGATTCAGAAGGATGTAGGTTGCAGTAGGTACTGGGAGATGAAGAAGCTTGCACAGGATAGAGTAGCATGGAGAACCTCATCAAACCAGTCTGTGGACTGAAGACCACAACAACAACAACTGTCAAACGGCATAGCAAAGATTTATTTAAAAAAAAACAATAGTTCACCAAGCAGGTGAGACAAATGATGGTAACTTAATAATATAATAATAAAGCAAAACACAAATGCCAGTGACAGACAGTGCTCCAGGAGTACGTCACACCAAAAACATTTACCCGAGCGAAGACAAAGGCAGCCAAGAGTTGCGTTCGAATCACAAGATGGTAACTCGGACTAGTGGCAGTCTAACGAGCGACTAATGATAATCGTGGTGAGGCTACCTAACATCCAACAAAACAAATGCAAGACGTTAAATTACGCCAGAGCTGGAACTGGCGGTATGGGCTCCGCCCGAAGAATGCTGCGCTTTGAGCTTCTGGAACAATAAGGAATGACTCCCCCTAAGGTAGAAGAACGCCACCCAACCTAGAATCAGAAGCTGTGAAACTTACACGCCTCACCGGACAGCGGCGACAGGGCGAGGAAATGTACACTGCCGCTACATACACTAACCCCCCACCCAGAGCAGGTAACTGGGGCGTTAGAGGCCACAAGACAGAAAAATACCGGATTGAACTTAACAACATAAGAAGCTGATAATAGTAAATAGTAATTAGAAGCTCAGGAAGGCTATCAGAGTGCCGGCCGAAGTGGCCGTGCGGTTAAAGGCGCTGCAGTCTGGAACCGCAAGACCGCTACGGTCGCAGATTCGAATCCTGCCTCGGGCATGGATGTTTGTGATGTCCTTAGGTTAGTTAGGTTTAACTAGTTCTAAGTTCTAGGGGACTAATGACCTCAGCAGTTGAGTCCCATAGTGCTCAGAGCCATTTGAACCATTTGAAGGCTATCAGATCCTCCTTCCTCAGATACTCCACTCACTGCTTTTCGCCTCGGCGACACTACCAAGCAGCAACACGAACCCAAGTCACTGGAGAATCGCGAGATTTCGCAATGGTGGAGGTTTCTCTACACGAATTGCAATGCACTCAACTTAAACATGCAGGATCCGGTTTCGACGAGTTCGTGCACCCTCGTGACCACTGCCCTTCGATCCGGCAGTCCATGTGCTCCGCCAGCCTTTCCCGGCATGTTGTCGCTCTGCGCGGACCTCGCTGCTCCTGCGTCCCCAACCGAACTTCACACTCACACCCCACCGAACCTGGACGAGGTCGCGCCAAAGATAGGGCAGCAGAACTACATATCGTTAAGCGCCGCTGCTGCCACTAGCGGACAAGTAACGCTTACGAAACCGAGTGACGCCAGTGAGCACGAGAAGAAGACAAACCACGCCACCATGCCAACAAAACGATACGGTCTGGCAGAAACTTACACATGGCACCAACGTGTGCCGCAGCACGGCTCACTGATTATCAGTAAAGCTTATCTTTTCCATTTGCACTACATCCACATGACATTTGACAAGCTTCAATTCTGGTCTCGTCCTCCTTTCTCGATTATGTTTCCACTCTGTACAAAGCCATGCTCCATATCAGCATTTCGCTAGTCGCTTTCTTAATTCTGTGCACAAATCACTAAGTCTTTTCTGATTTTGAAATGCCTCTTTCGACAGCACCATTCTGACTGCGATGTCCTGTTCACAACACACAACTTCCCTAATTCAACTTCCCAAATACACTGATGCAAGAAAAAGTCTCAACACCAAAGCTTTGTGCGACATCGACGAAAGTTGATAGACGTATTTCTACATCTGAAAGATGGTAGGCCTACCTGTCAAACGTCGTACTAGTCGCACAAGGGTGGAACTAGTAGCGAGGATTAAAATCAGTATTGCTTTTTAATACACGCTGTAAACATTTGTAAGCGTTAGTTACCTTAGAGACTGGACGTGGTGAGTTGATGTTAGTCATGAAAGCCTGTAAGGTGCCGGCCGAAGTGGCCGTGCGGTTAAAGGCGCTGCAGTCTGGAACCGCAAGACCGCTACGGTCGCAGGTTCGAATCCTGCCTCGGGCATGGATGTTTGTGATGTCCTTAGGTTAGTTAGGTTTAAGTAGTTCTAAGTTCTAGGGGACTAATGACCTCAGCAGTTGAGTCCCATAGTGCTCAGAGCCATTTGAACCATTTTTTTTGCCTGTAAGGTGACAAAGACGCCAATTCAATACCCCCGCTGAGTTTGAACGAGGTCGTCTAATGGGGTGACGAGAAGGTGGATGTCCCTTCTGCGATTTTGCAGAGAGTCTTGGTAAGAATGTAGCCACTGTACATGATTGCGGGCAGCACTGGTCACGAGAGTCTACGGTCCAAGAAGACTCGGCTCCGAATGGTCACGTGGCACTGCCGAGATGGGAGGTCACCATGTTCAACGTGCGCACGCACTGCATCTGCAGCGGCAATTTTAGCAGCAGTAGGTACCACAGTGACGCCACGCACTGTTGCAAATCGCGGACAGCTCTGTGTCAGACGACCCGCAGCGTGCATTCCGCTGACTCCCAACAACCGCCATTTGCGACTTCGGTGGGTCCAGCGAAATCTCATCGGAGGACAGGGTGGACATCTATCTCGTTTCCTGAGGAAAGGTGGTTCTGCCTCTGTACCAGTGACGGACGTGTGTTACTTAGAAGCAGGGCACTTGGGGCGTGCAACCAACCAGTCTGCGTGCTAGGCACACTGGACTTGCGCCTGGAGTTATGGTCTGGGGTGTGATTTCGTATGACTAAGCACTCAGACTGCAAAACTGTAGATAAGTCAGGTGAAGCGATCTGTCGTGCTGCGATTCGTGAACAGCATTGCGGGGGGTGTTGTCCAACATGCTGTAAAGAGTGTCGACGTGTTGCCTTGGATTGCTCGATCACCAGATCTGTCTCGAGTGGAGCAGATATGAAACATCATTCGACGACAACTCCAGCGTCATCCACAGACAGTCCCTGTATTTACCGACCAAACGCGACAGTCATGGAACTCCATCCCACAAAATGGTTCAAACGGCTCTGAGCACTATGGGACTCAACATCTGAGGTCATCAGTCCCCTAGAACTAAGAACTACGTAAACCTAACTAACCTAAGGACATCACACACATCCAAGCGCGAGGCAGGATTCGAACCTGCGACCGTAGCGGTCGCGCGGTTCCAGACTGAAGCGCCTAGAACCGCTCGACCACTCCGGCCGTTCCATCCCACAAACCGACATACACTACCTGTACAGTACAATGCATGCACGTTTGTATGCTTGCATTCGTAATCACTTATCTCGCGCCTACATCAACCAGTGATCTTGGAATGTTAATCACTTAAATGTGTTGTGTAGACAAATGTATTCTGGGTAAAGGTTCCCCCTCTCTTGCTCTGTCCGCTTCGAATCTAGCCACTGATGACGACCAACCAATAGCGATAGCAGGCATTTCAACCAATAACCCTTCTCCAGCATAAGTGTGGAACAGTGCCTCTCTATCCAATGACGATGACCGCCAATGGTATCCACAGGAGATGAGATACCAACGCCCCTTCTTCTGTATTAGCCTTTGACTATGGCCCACCAATGGTAGCCACATGTATTTTAACCTTGTAACGAACGCCAGGGAATCCCCCCTTTATAAGTGGACGCGACACTCGTCTCTGACAGTGTTCTAGCAGTAGTGAACACCAAAAGATCCCGATGAAGATCCCAGCAGAGGGGTCGAAACGTCGAACATTTTAGAAGAAACATGACGCGGCCTAATAACCCAGAAGATTTTAACTTCAGTGTACTTAATGCTTCGCCACTTCTCTGTTCCTAAAGTACACTATGCTGTTCTTTTCTTTAAGTCTATAACGAAGCCTTCCGTTTTCTTTATATTTATTTTCGCACTATATGCTACACAGGCTTAATACATGCCATTTAACATTTGAATCACTCTACCTTCATTTCCTGCACGTATCACAATTTCGTCTCCAAATCTTATGCATTCTACTTTTCGACGCCGCTTTTCCCACACAACTTCTCATGATTCCCTCCAAATATATGTTAAATAGCATCGGTGAGAGACAACAGTCTTGTCTGAGCCCTCTCCTTATCTTGCTGTTTTCTGAACTCTCGTTTGCTATTCGTACCCTTGCCTTCTGATTCAAGTAGAGGCTTCCTATCAGTCTTTCCTCCTTCCACTGTAATACATCCTCTTCAAGACAACTACCAGATCATCACACTGCACTCTGTCGCAGCTCTTTCAAAACCGGAAATGCCTGTTTGCCGTTTTCTATATATCTTTTACCAATAGTCCTCAGGAAATAAATGGTATCTCGTATCCCTTCGCCTCTTCTGGACGCTATTGCTTCTCGCTAGCCACTTCTTCCAGCGCTCTCTGCCGCCTTATATAGAGAACTCTGAGAAAAACTTTTTCTGCCTGCGATACTAGTCTGATGGTCCTCTGCGAATGGCAATGCAATCGTTTATATTAATTTTTAACATTTTTTGTACTAAAGGCAGTTTGTGTAACGCAATAAATTGGGCACTAACAGAAGGGCCTTCCACTTTTATAGGTAGAAAAGAAAGTAGCGACCAGAGGACAACAAAACAAGCAAATAATCGCAAGCCTTGTTGGATACGCTCGGGTGTAGCAGACCACAAGCCCGCTTTTCGTTAATTTTAAGTATGTACACCTGACAAAATCGGATCTATGGCTCCATCAGTTATAAGTTCGAGACCATCACTACCCCTAAAGTCAGCGACATCACACTGGAAGCGTAACCTCATCTGTGGCAGCGATCGACAGTCCACTGGGGTCGCCTACACCCCAGTGTGACAAGTAAGGTCGAGTGTGTGAAATTGAAGTACATTTTATTTCAAGCGTATTTTGGCTTCAGAGCGAAAAAGGAAGTGAGTATACTTTGTTATATCATGTCTAATTTTGTTGTACGATAGATAATATTTCGTCCAAATAATGAGATGTCGTATAATCTGCAAATTCGACATATATGTGAGGAGTCGCTTGAAATGGACGAAAATCGTGAGCAGTTTCTGGAATAAAGCGACGGGAGAATTTTCCGGGTGAAGAGCAGACTACAGGAGAGGAAGAGGATGCAGTTGACGATATTGAAATGGAGGACGCTGGTGTGAATGAGTGCCTCGAAAATTCTCTCTCGAGGGTACCAATGAAAAAGTGATGGCAGTCTACTGCTTAGAGGTTTTATACGACAATCTCATGACGCCCCGCTTGGTGGCCATACGCCGTAAGTACACTATGACCAGACACGGATATGACTGCGCTGGAATTTTGAAAAAAGGTGTTGTTGCTGATATAAATCTTGACACACACTGATCTGCCAAATCCGGTGCTACGTGTCCTTTGCCGCAGGACAGGGGACCGAAAAATCAAAAAAAGATTGTTCGTCCTGTCACTGTCCAGTTTGCAACGAGAGCAGCTATGTTGTCTATGACGAGTGTGTACCTTAAAGATACTTAAACTTGACTGAAATTCTTTCATTTCGTTATAATGAATATATTTCTTCTATTTTCTAATCAGAATCGTATGAATATTGTCTTTAGATATTAAAACTTTGCTTGTTTGGCTAATAAGAGATTTCTCACTTTTCACAATATTCCTCCTTCCTATATCGCAGAATATATTTCTCCTTTTTTTGTTAGTTCAGTAATCATTTTTTTCTTCTAGTAATACATCTTGAGCAAACTGAGTTTTAAATTTGTAGCCATTTGTATGAAAACATAAAAAACAGGGTTGCTTGTGCATCGGTCATATCTTGGAAATGCCATGATCTCCCAGATCCACCGACTTGTATCGCTTACCTCTTTTTTTCTGTGCTGATATTTAAAGGCTTTGGTGCATTCCAACCCTGTGGATAGTTCGATGAACTCCGGGAATGCATTGTGGATGGTTGTTAATATATTATGAACATCCTAGAGTTTTTAACGTTTGCCGGCTGATGTGACCGAGCGGTTCTAGGCGCTACAGTCTGGAACCGAGCGACCGCTACAGTTTCAGGTTCGAATCCTGCCTCGGGCATGGATGTGTGTGATGTCCTTAGGTTAGTTGGGTTTAAGTAGTTCTAAGTTCTAGGGGACTGATGACCTTAGAAGTTAAGTCCCATAGTGCTCAGAGCCATTTTTTTAACGTTTACTGCTATCGATGTGTAGATAGCGCACATGAACTGTGGCCATGTGATGTGAAACACTCGTTGTAGAATGTTTGTTCTCAAGTGCGTATCTGCAGTACTCTGTTGTAATGCTTTCATACACTCGCTTTTAATATGTCGTACTGCGGAAACCAATGGTTACCGGACGTATGTTTATTGCGATTATTTGCTTGTTTCACCTTATAACAGTCAAACACCCTGTATATGTTTCCTAAAGACCACAAGACGTATGAAACAACACACCACTGGCCTGTTTATTTACGATTTCCCTCTAATCTGCGGACATTTACTGGAGAATAACTATAAAGAGACAGTAAACAGCAGAAGACATACTCAGTTCCAGAATACGTCGTATATCTACACAATAATCTGAAGTTCACACTACCTCGAAACAAAGCAGGATATGACTGTGTAAAGAGGAAAATTGATTTGGAATGCGGTACCCAGATTGTTTCAGGTACCAGATGAGCCACTATAGCTGTAGCCGAAGAGGCGTGATAACAAAACGACGAAAACAATAAAATCGTTTGCCGACTCAAAAGAAACCAATTCCGCAATTGTCGCTACACCAGCGGCACGAACGTCCGACTTTTTCAACACTGTCGTCCTTTTTAGAAGAAAAAAATGACAGTAAACAAATATTCCTGAACTGAAAAGTCGAGTGATGTAGGACAACGAGCAAATCTTTTGATCTGTTGCGAAACATGTGCATGTCAAAGAAAGAAAGAGCAGTCCACAACAGAAACACATACATTTTACAGACAGAGTACTGCGTTTGCATTCTCTTGCTTTCAGTTTTTCCCTTTATTGTTATTCCATTCCCTTCCCCCTTCCCCGTAATCCCCCCACAGAACACACAGCGGGAGGGATGGGCTGTCAGTGGTTAAAATTCTCCGCTATTCAGTCACAGGATTTTAAATATTTAAAACAAGTTAAAATTTTTACAAGTGCTGGAATATGAACGTTTCCACAAAATAACATGCAGATGGTGAGTGGCGTTGGATAAGAGACAGAAGGCAGATTTATTGACTGTTTAAAATATTTATGGAGGCGAATGAAGTGATGAGTTCGTGTAGACTGCCATGTTTGTGGGTGTAGTATTGGTTCTATGTGGCCGGATATTCGTTTGATGTATTTCAAAGGGTTTTGAGGGAAGAGTTTTGGAAGAGCCAAGCCTTATGATTGTGGGTGGTGGGGAATGGTGAGGACAGGAGCCCTGAAAAGGGGGAAAGAGGGGGGGGGGGAGGGGTTCTGTTAGATCTTGCAGGATGGGTACGTATCAGAGCGGATTTCTGGGTCGGGTAAAGCCAAGTGATTAAACTTTCATTGGCAGAGGATATGGAGAGCAGCGTGTAGGTGCAGTGTTGGGGGAATCTGGCGTATAGATGACGCAGGGGCAGGAGGGGAGTTTGAGGGAAGTGTAAGATGGAAGGGTGGGGAATTTTATAAGCTAATAAAGGATTGGTTACAGCTTCCTTTCACAGTGGTGTTAATGCCAATAAAGAGCAAAAAATATGCATGTTTACTATGGTGAAACAACACATTCTCGGAAAATAAGAAAAGTTATTTGAGTAGTAGTTACACAAAATGTCGATTTCTTCTCCCATTTTTGATGGCTTCAGTGGTCCAAGGGCTACAATTCATTTATCAATACTTTGCAATACACCTGTTCGGGTTAAGCTTTCAAATGAATAAACACTAATCGCTTGTTGTCGCTGATTTAATTCTTTGTTTTCCTTGAATACAGACATAATCCTTGTCATACTCTTTAGCACAAGATAATTCTTTCATTCACATGGTTCTTAAAATTAGCTTCATATCTTCAATATACGAAGTAACTTGACAGAGCAGAAACGAAGCGAGGCTTAACCGAGCGGAGCCATAACCACGACAACAACTTAAAGTAGACATGGCATCAACTTTTGACTGAAGACCAATAGACACCAAGGATAAAATTCAGAGAGGTTACAATGTTCTATACTGTATCATTAATATTGTAAATTAAGAAAGTAGAGAATCATGCACTATTGTAAAATAATGCACACTTTTTTACTTACACATTTATTTTTTTTAATACCTCTTTACAGTTCTTTAGTATAGTCTCCCTGCTCCTCTACAATAGAACCCCAACCTTTCGAAAGCTCTGTTATTGAATCCAGAAAGCACTTCTGTTCATCTCTCGAGTAGCGCGGATAACGGCGATAGAAAGTTCTTCCGTCCAAGCAAAGGCTTTTTCAACTTCGGGAACAAGTTGAAGTCTGGTGGACTGTAGAGAGTATGCGGCAACACTTTCCACCCGTATTTGCGCAGTTGCCGGCCTACATCAATGACAATTGTCGTGGAGAATGAGTGCAGCAGACAGCGCTTGCGCGTTCACATATTGACCCTCGATCGATGAAAATCTGTCGACTTTTCGGGCGAATCACATTCTTGCTAACAAGTCGATGGTCGTCTCCACGAACGCCGTCACCTAGGTGAACAGCGGCTCGAAACGTCCAGCGCGTCACAGGCGCAGGCTGGTGGGAAAAATATTATGCTTTCTTTTCCAGACATCAGTCTTCTGACGAGTTTCATACGGCCTGTCGTTAATTCCTCTCCTCTGCCAACCTCTTCATCTCAATTATTTGCTGGATGTATTCCAGACTCTTCCTCTACAGTTTTTGTCCTCTACAGCTCCCTCTAGTACCATGGAAGTCACTCCCTGACGTCTTAATTGATGTCCTATCATCCTGTCCCTTCTCCCTATTAGTGTTTTCCGCATGTTCCTTTCCTCTACGATTCTGCGCAGAACCTCCTCATTCTTTGCCTATTCAGTCGACCTAATTTTCAACATTCGTCTGTAGCACAACATTTCAAATGCTTCGAATCTCTTGTCTTCCGGTTTTCCCACAGTCCATGTTTCATTACCATACAATGCTGTGCTCCAAAGGTACATCTCAGAAATTTCTTCCTCACATTACGGCCTACGTGTGACACTAGTAGACTTCTCTTGGCCGAGAGTGCCCTTTTCGCCAGCGCTAGACTGCTTTTGATGTGCTCCCTGCTGTCCGTCGATGCTTATTTTTCCGCCTAGGTAGTGAATTCATTAACTTCATCTACTTCGGGACCATCAGCCCTGAAGTCAGGCCCCTCGGTGTTCTCATTTCTGCTACTTCTCATTACTTTCGTCTTTTTCTAGGTTTACTCTCAATCCATATTCTGTCGTCATTGGAATGTGCATTTCATTCAGCAGATCCTGTAATTATTCTTCACTCTCACTCAGGACAGCAATGTCATCAGTGAATCGTATGATTGATATCCTTTCTCCTTGAAACTTTTCTTTATTTCCATCATTGCTCCTTCGATGTAAAAATTGACAGCACGGGCGAAGGACTACATCCCTGTGTTACACATTTTTTAATCGGAGCACTTCGTTCTTGAATATCTTCAACATTTCGCGGCCCTGTCAGCAACTGTATAAATATTAATTTTAATTTTACTAATGAACAGCCTCAGTTGCACCGTTTACCTAGAACTTTACCTAGGTTTCAGTCGGGATAACCCAACCTTCTTCAGAATAACAGTATCTATCGTTTGTCCACTCTTATTATTCCCTCCTGGTTCTTGAAAGAATTGTATATCACCCGTCTATCCCTATATCTTACTCGCATTTTTTTCAGAATTTCGAACATCTTACATCATTTTAAACTGTCGAACGCTTTTTCCAGGTCGACAAATCCTATGAACGTGTCTTGATTTTTCTTTAGTCTTGCTTCCATTATCAACCGCAGCGTCAGAATTGCTTCTCTGGTGCCTCTACCTTTCCTGAAGCCAAACTGATCTTCATCTATCACACTCTCAATTTTCTTTTCCATTATTCTGTATATTATTGCTGTAAGCAACTTGGATGCATGAGCTATTAAGCTGACTGTGCGATAATTCTCATATTTGTCAGCTCTTGTAGTGTTCGGAATTGTGTGGATGATATTTTTCCAAAGTCAAATGGTATGTCGCCAGACTCGTACATTCTACACACCAAGGTAAATCATGTTTTGTTGCCACTTCCCCCTATGATTTTAGGACTCCTGATGATATGTTATCCATCCCTTCCGCCTTATTTGATCTTAATTCCTCCAAAGCTCTCTTAAATTCTAACACTGGATACCCTATCTCTTCTAAATCGATTCCTGTTCGCATTAGACAAATATTCCTACTCATAGAGGCCTTTAATGTACTCGTTCCACCTGTCCGCTCTCTCTTCTGTATTTAGTAGTGGAATTCCAGTTGCACTCTTAATGTTACCACCCTTGCTTCTAATTTCACCGAAGGTTGTTTTGACTTTCCTATATGCTGAGTCAGTCCTCCCAACAACCATTTCTTTGTCGATTTTTTCACATTTTTCACCTACCCGTTTCGTCTTAGCTTCCCCACACTTCCTATTTATTTCATTCCTAAGCGATTTGTATTTCTGTATTCCTGAACTTCCCTAAATATTTTTTACTTCCTTCTTTCAGCGCTCAACTGAAGTATTTCTTCTGTTACCCATGGTTTCTTCGCAGCTACCTTCTTTGTACCTATATTTTCCTTTCGAATTTCTGTGAATGTCCTTTATAGAGATGTCCATTCCTCTTGAACTGTAGTGGCTAGTTCGCTATTCCTCACTGCCGTGTTTATAGCCTTAGATAACTTCAAGCGAATCTCCTCATTCCTTAGTACTTTCTAATCCCACTTCTTCGCGTATTATTCTTCCTGACTAATGTCTTAAACTTCAGCCTACACTTCATCACTACTACATTGTGATCTGAGTCTATATCTGCTCCTGGGCATGCCTTGCAGTCAAGTATCTGACTTCGGTGTCTCTGTCTGACCATGATGTAATATAACAGAAATCTTCTCGTATCACTCAGCCTTTTCCAAGTATACGTCCTCCTCTTGTGATTCTTGAACAGAGTACTCGTTATTACTGGCTGAAATTTATTACAGATATCAAATAGTCTTTCTCCTCTCACATTCCTTGTCCTAAGCCCATTTTCTTTTGTAATCTTTCCTTCTGTTTCTTCCCATCAACTGCGTTCCAGTCCCCCAAGACTATTAGATTTTCATCTCCGTTTACGTACTACGTTATCCTTTCAATATCCTCATATAATTTCTCTATCTCTTCACCTTCGACTTGCAACGTCGGCATGAATACCTGAATTATCACTGTCGATGTTGGTTTGCTGTCGTTTCTGATAAGGATAACCCTATCACTGAATTGTTCACAGTAACACATTCTCTGCCCTACCTTCCTATTCACAACGAATCCCACTCCCATTTTACCATTTTCTGCTGCTGTTGATATTACCCTATACTCATCTGACCATATCCTTGTCTTCTTTCCACTTCACTTTACTGTCCCCTCTATATCCATGTTGAGCCTTTGTAACTTCCCTTTTCATATTTTCCAGCTCCCCTACCCTGTTCAAGCTTCTGAAATTCCACGCCCCGACTAGTAGAACGTTATCATTTTGTTGGTTATTCAGTCTTTTTCTTATGGTCACCTCCCTCTTGGCAGACCCCTCCTGGAGATCGAAAAGGGAGACTGCCCCGGAATCTTTTGCCAATGGAGAGATCATCGTGACACTGTTTCAATTACAGGTGTCCTGTAGATACACGTTATGTATCTTTAATGCAGTGGTTTCCATTGCCTTTTGCATCCTCATGCCATTGGTCATTGCTGATTCTACCGTCTTTAGTGGCATTTTCCCACCCCAAGGACAAAGTGTCCTGAACCTCTTTCCGCTCCTCCGCCCTCTTTGACAAGTCCGTTGGCAGAATGAGGCTGATTTCTTATGCCGGAAGTCTTCGGCCGCCACTGCTGATTATTAATCAAAATGTACGCTGCGGGGGGCTTTGGACCCGGGACCGAGGACGTGTTGATTACTAATCAAAGCCGCTACGCCTAGATCACATGTGCCGATACAGAAGACATTCTCCTGCGCTTGCATAAGACATGTGGTAGTAATCGACGACACGCTGTCAGCTGCGAATCACAGGTATCCCTTCATGCTTGATGTCTTCCCCAGCGGCGATGTCATCTTTCAGCAGTATAATTGTCTGGGTCTCGGAGCCTGAACAGTGCTACAGTGGTTTGAGGAGCATTATAGTAAACTCACGTTGATGTCTTGGCCACCAAATTCGCCTGATGTATATCTCATGGAACCACCTGAGTCGCTATGGGACGCCATTACTGCATGTTAGCGGCCCATTCTTTACGTCAGTTACATGACCTACGAGTAGACATGTGATACTAAATACCTCCAAAAACCTACAATAAACTGTCGGATCTGTGATACCCAGAATCAGTGATATGGTTTCTTTTCATAGGGGTACAAACAAGCTGTTAAGCAGGTCGTCATAATTCTTTGGCTTCTGACTGTATCTCACAACCCAAAACGACAGCTCCATTAAGCAATCCATGACGAAAAGCTATCAGATAAAATCCCATATCAGCTTTGGCGTCAGATTTGATTGCGAGCAAAGGTTTGGCAGTGTGTCATTTGGATGGTACGACACACCACATTCCTTCAATCCCCGGCTCTCCAGTTTGCCACAAGTCACGCGGCCTGGGCCAGGTCCTTCCACAGGCGCCAAAAACAACCACTGATTAACTGCTACCACGGGTATAGTTCTCCCTTCGGACTACTCCTGGGCTTCAACCATAAAATTTTTCTAATGAAGGACAGCTCTCTTAGGCTTTGTAGTGATTACAAAGTTCTCACCTCTCGAACAATACATGACAATTACCCCATCCCTAACATTTAAGACTTTACACATTCCCTTGCAGGTGCAACTGTTTTCAGTTTTGTCGAATGTAAATACCGATGCACCAAGACAACACTGATAAGATGACTATTATCACACGTTTTGGCCTCTTTGTATTTCTTTTGTGCCATACTGATTGAGTAACACGGCCCAAAGTTGCCAAAGATACATCTACAAGGTCCTCTAGAAACTGTGCTGTTGCTATGCATGCCTTGACAACACACAGAATCACGAGCAACATCTCTAAATAGTTCTCACAGCCCTCCAAGGTGCAGGGATAGTCATTAACAAAGAAAAATCTCAGTTGCACGAAACCAAAGTGAGCTTCCTCAGATACATCTTCAGTGCTGATGGTATCAAAACCACATCCAAATGTCTGGACCTTGCTCTACAATTACCGTCCCTAGAAACCTGACACAACATCCAAAGCTTTCTTGGCATCCAGACGTGTTATGATACTTGCAGATCACAAACCACTCGCTGTCACGATACGGGACCCATCGAGGGATGTGGGCCGTCACCGTTTTTGTCTCCAGGATCTCATAACCATGTGCTAACAACACTGTCGCCGACTGTCTGTCTCACATCAATATTGTTTCACTCCCCCTCGACTACGCTCAACTAGGGAATGAACAAAACCACAATCTGTCAGTGAATGACTTGCTCAGCACTGCCATCTCTGGTTTGCACATGGAACGAAGAACTATTGTCAGCAATGACGGCCACATCCTCTGCCATGTTTCACGGAACAGAGTATGACCTCTCATCCTGACAAACATGCGCTGCACGATCTTCGACCGGTACCATAATCTGGTCCACCCAGGTGTTATCACGGTATAACTGTATATGTGTGTCGGTGTGGGCATTTATCACGGGATAATTACATATTTTTATTTTTATCATTATATTTTATGATTTTGGTTGGGGTGGCTTTAAATATTGTGGGATAGCGTGAGACTTTTAATTAACTTATACCGCGATAACACTTGTACGGACATCGGCTGCCCCGGAGTACGTACGATATAATATTTTTTAAACACAACGCGCGCTCACCGCCTTCTAATAAATAGTTTGCGTGAGCGCTGCTATTTAGAAAAGAAAATATGCATATTCTTACGCAAACTGTAATTATTAATATGGGTCTCAGGGGCTACTGGTTATTTATATACCAAATGTCACAAATATTAACTGAGATATTGCGGAGCTTATGGGGTGTAATGGTTTTCAATATTATTTGTTCATTATTTGCAAGGCAAAACTGGAGAGAATCTCGACTGCCGTTAGGCGGCCAAAATGAAACATATTGAACTCATTCAATGCTGTGGATTTTAGTAAATGAAATTTATTAGTACGCTTTTTAACTTTGAAATTAATGAAATGTCAAAATTGAGAAGTCTCTCGCATTTACATTTAATATTATGGCATGAAATTTTAATTAAATAATACAGTCAGCGTAATGACCGATTAAATCCTGTTAGGGGAGATGAGCTCCCTGCACTGCGAAGTTCTGTAAAAACTTGGTTAATGAGAATTAATAGTTGCGATCATGAGAGGTGGCAACTAAGTCAATAATACACACTTTCTAATAACAATTTCAATTATATTTTACTAAATTACAACCAAACTTACTTTAATTATTATCCAGCGCTACAATGGCGGCCAACCTCTAGACGAAACAAAAACAGGAGCACTTTCAATAAAGCAATAGTCTCTGGTCATGTTCATTTTCGTTACACAGATAAAAAGAATGTTCTTTTATTTTTATATCACATCGCTGTTTGTGATTTTTGGTGGTATTATTTAATTTTTTTTAATCTTTCTTATACATCGAGCACACGTGCACAGTCTTAAAATAATATATAATTCACAAGTCGCACAACAAAAACTTCCTTTCCCTTTCTCCAAATGTCCATTTATGTGACGTACCGTCACAGTGTCCACCCAATTGTCTGTCTCGTAACCGAACGATTCGTTCGGCCGAACATCAAACGAGATTGCCTCACGTTGAGGCAGACTTGCCTTACATGCCATCGTAGCAAGGCACGCCACGTGCAGACGCAACCCAGCAGCTTCGATATACCGCTCTCTCGATTTCGGCACATGCACGTGGAACTCGTCGGGCTTCTCCTGGTATCAAAGGTCTATAAAGACCTACTCTCAATCACTGATTGAGTCTCACGCTGGGTCGAAGCACTGCCGATCAAATACATTACAGGGACTCTACTGCTCGACCTTTCACTGATGTGTGATATCTACCACATTGTACTTTACTGTATGTGGAAAAGGAAACATCTATTTCAGGCCACTGATGATGCTTACCAAATGAAAGAAGCGAAACGTGTGTGGCAATAAACAAACTGCCTTCATTTAGTTGCATAGACGGTACACGCCTCCACGATTTTAGAGCAACTAAAGGAAAGACGGAAAACAGTAAAAAATGACGATCAACCGCTATCTTGTAACTCACATACATTCAGGCGGACTATCGTTTTTTACCATCATCCGTGAGAACGGTACGTCTCAATTTGCTTCATACCTTGAACCGCGTCATGATATTTTTTACAATTTTTGTTATGTTTTATGTGCTTATTTCTCCCTTATCCATTCATCGTATCGGCACATGTTTGTATACGAATGAAGCTGTCGCCGACAGCGCGGTCAGTAGACACTTGAGAATTGCTAAGATATACTCACAAGGAGACCGCGGCTACTAGTCATCACAGATTTAGTCTAAATTTATGGTATTTGCAGGACTTGGCAACATACGAAAGTAACAGAGATGGGGACTCAAGATTCCCAAGCGTTAAGAAAATAAAGCATATTTGGCGCTGGATATGCGAAGCCTGAGCGGTTTATCTTAAAGTACGTTTCTCGGCAAAGGATGCCAATTGGAAATAATACGGAACGATAATCCGACGGTCGGGAAATTGAGCCTGTGTGTACTCACTCCGTCTTCAGGCCACGAGTGGCCTACCGGGACCATCCGATCGCCGTGTCATCCTCGGTGGAGGATGCGGATAGGAGGGGCGTGGGGTCAGCACACCGTTCTCCCGGTCGTTATGATGGTATTCTTGACCGAAGCCGCTACTATTCGGTCAAGTAGCTCCTCAATTGGCATCACGAGGCTGAGTGCGCCCCGAAAAATGGCAACAGCGCATGGCGGCCTGGATGGTCACCCACCCAAGCGCCGGCCACGCCCGACAGCGATTAACTTCGGTGATCAAACGGGAACCGCTGTATCCACTGCGGCAAGGCCGTTGCCGAGCCTGCGTGTAGAGACCTTTTTCTTTATGAATTTTTACGTAGACAACAAATAAACCGCCGAAATAACGCTCAATACATTGTTTTTCGAATATTTTCAAAAAAGGTATGAAAAGGAAAGGCAATAAATATTAGGGACTGCAAATAAATTTCCAGGAAGGAATTGCAAGGCGTACACCTGAACTTCGTATATCAAATTAATAATTTATCCGTGCTGTGGTGATGTTCATCATAGAAAGGGGTGAAGCGGTGATCGTCTTGACGTCTTCCACACGTTATAAACGCCGTATTGTTGCAATTATATTCTAATTTTTAAGTTTTTGTTGAAAAACAATCCTTGTTTACATTCTTAATGGGTTCTCTGTCACTGCACAGTTTGGCAGGAAACCACGCGTAACGGATCATTTCGGGGATAGCTGGTGACGTGAATGTTGAATGAAGCGTATTTTCCTGCAGTGTTCTCAGGATATGATTCTTGTTCCTCTCTCCATGAGCCGACTTTACCTGCAACGGGAAACTGCTGTTCGCTTGCAGCTGCCTAGGCCAGCTCTATCTTGGAAATTTATTTGCAATTCGAAATATTCCTTTCCTTTCATTTTGATGTCTTCTATGATAAGACTCAAAAACATAATTTTATATTGAGCAACATTTCACTTTATTTGCCCTGTAAGTAACGTGAAAATACATACATACTTGTTATAAAAATGGATATATGTATGTGAGTATGTTCCAAATCTCCTTCAAAACCGCTGGGTCAATTTGACGCAAGCTTGGTACACATATGTCCCTTACTGTCGGGCAACAATCACTTTAGGGTAAGAACCAAGAACTCATCACGGTTCAACAGATATGACGTCATAAACAATGAGATGGGTGAGTAACTGCCGCATCATGGATGACATTTAAATTTATTACTTCTTTGCTGCTAATTCTGTTCACAAAGTATTTTGCAGACAGTATGTACATATGCCGCTAAATGTACTTACACAAATATATCATCGTGCGACACGTTGTTACTGTGACAGGCCTCCCTTCTCACTTTCCAGTTTCCAGTAAAACTTGCAGTTGCCATTACAACTGTCAAGTCACTGGGACAGTCTACTAAATACTGCAAAGTAGATCTCACATCTCCGTGTTTTTCTCATGGCCAACTGTATGTCTCTTGCTCCAGGGCGGGCTCATTCAAAAATTTATTCGCCGTAGTTCCTGAACATCTAACTGGAAATACTCTTTAGAACCATGATCAGAGTTACGTAAACGTCAGAGATAACTTTTACGTTGCATTCTCTTTTTCTTAATTTGGATAGTGTACTCGTACATACGTATATAACGTATATTTTTTGTACGACTGTTCCATAATTACAAGGGCGATTTTACGATTAGGTGGAAGTGAAACATTTTCGATGTTACACTAGACACACCGATCATTTTTTTGTTTCCATTTCTAATAGAAAATGGCAAAGTGAATACCCGGCTAATGTCGGGCTTGTCAGCTAACTGAAAGCAAAAAGAATGTGCCGGACAGGGACCCGACCCCACAACCTTCCGATTACCGTTCTGTGCTCTTTCTGCTGTATTAACCATCGTCTGGTAACTATGTTAAAATAAATGTCTGATGTCTCGCCCAATAAGCTCCAAAAATGCCATTTTTTCTAAACTTTTGGCTATCTGGAGTCCCCAATTATGTCATTTACACCTCCGGACAAGCTCTGCATATACTATAAGTTTAGACTAAACCGGTGATGAAGAGGTCACGCTGACCGCTTGTCAGTCAAAAGCGCGGGCTGGCTGCCTGACCACTGGAGGCGGCTGAAACCGCCAAGAAGACTTTACTAATTCGTGTCGACGCGAGAGGATATACACTCCTGGAAATTGAAATAAGAACACCGTGAATTCATTGTCCCAGGAAGGGGAAACTTTATTGACACATTCCTGGGGTCAGATACATCACATGATCACACTGACAGAACCACAGGCACATAGACACAGGCAACAGAGCATGCACAATGTCGGCACTAGTACAGTGTATATCCACCTTTCGCAGCAATGCAGGCTGCTATTCTCCCATGGAGACGATCGTAGAGATGCTGGATGTAGTCCTGTGGAACGGCTTGCCATGCCATTTCCACCTGGCGCCTCAGTTGGACCAGCGTTCGTGCTGGACGTGCAGACCGCGTGAGACGACGCTTCATCCAGTCCCAAACATGCTCAATGGGGGACAGATCCGGAGATCTTGCTGGCCAGGGTAGTTGACTTACACCTTCTAGAGCACGTTGGGTGGCACGGGATACATGCGGACGTGCATTGTCCTGTTGGAACAGCAAGTTCCCTTGCCGGTCTAGGAATGGTAGAACGATGGGTTCGATGACGGTTTGGATGTACCGTGCACTATTCAGTGTCCCCTCGACGATCACCAGTGGTGTACGGCCAGTGTAGGAGATCGCTCCCCACACCATGATGCCGGGTGTTGGCCCTGTGTGCCTCGGTCGTATGCAGTCCTGATTGTGGCGCTCACCTGCACGGCGCCAAACACGCATACGACCATCATTGGCACTAAGGCAGAAGCGACTCTCATCGCTGAAGACGACACGTCTCCATTCGTCCCTCCATTCACGCCTGTCGCGACACCACTGGAGGCGGGCTGCACGATGTTGGGGCGTGAGCGGAAGACGGCCTAACGGTGTGCGGGACCGTAGCCCAGCTTCATGGAGACGGTTGCGAATGGTCCTCGCCGATACCCCAGGAGCAACAGTGTCCCTAATTTGCTGGGAAGTGGCGGTGCGGTCCCCTACGGCACTGTATAGGATCCTACGGTCTTGGCGTGCATCCGTGCGTCGCTGCGGTCCGGTCCCAGGTCGACGGGCACGTGCACCTTCCGCCGACCACTGGCGACAACATCGATGTACTGTGGAGACCTCACGCCCCACGTGTTGAGCAATTTGGCGGTACGTCCACCCGGCCTCCCGCATGCCCACTATACGCCCTCGCTCAAAGTCCGTCAACTGCACATACGGTTCACGTCCACGCTGTCGCGGCATGCTACCAGTGATAAAGACTGCGATGGAGCTCCGTATACCACGGCAAACTGGCTGACACTGACGGCGGCGGTGCACAAATGCTGCACAGCTAGCGCCATTCGACGGCCAACACCGCGGTTCCTGGTGTGTCCGCTGTGCCGTGTGTGTGATCATTGCTTGTACAGCCCTCTCGCAGTGTCCGGAGCAAGTATGGTGGGTCTGACACACCGGTGTCAATGTGTTCTTTTTTCCATTTCCAGGAGTGTATTTACAAACACCGTAATGGAATTACAGATTCTTCCAGACGAGTTGCACTGCCATCGACTGTCTACCGCTGCACAGTGGTGCCACGTACCCACTGACTAAACTTGCGAACTTGTGAGGTCAGAAAATCTCAGTGTAGAGTTGCTTCACAGTTCACCGCTCCCCGTATCGTCGCGCAGCACGGCAGACACGGGACCCGTTGCCTTCAAAGCGGCGTGCGCTCTCTGCTTGTCACTTGCTAGTGCGCGCCGCCGCCGTCGTGGTGCGCCGCTTTCACGCCCAGACTGCTCGTATGCTACAGCATGTCCACTTTCGACGACATAAATTGTAGCGTTTTCAGAATGGCTATTACTTCTTGAAGCTTTCTCGATGACATGCATTCCTAAATTCTGCAATAACTCTTTGTTCAAATGTTAACATACGTGTGAATTCCTAAGGGAGCAAATTGCTGAGGTAATCGGTCCCTAGACTTACACTCTATTTAAACTAATAGAATACAATAGAACAGATTTTTTTGTCATTTTTTAGCATGTGACGACAAGATCGGCAAGTAATTAACGTATTTTATACTTCATGATATTCAAAGTGCATAAATGGAATCGTTATACACGGATGATTCTGCTAAATGAGAACAAACTGGAGGAAACGGTCCATGACAGTATGATGAACACGAAACGTCACATGAGCATACACGAAGTCATTGGATAGTCATATGCACATACACACATGGCGGTAGTGTCACGTACAGAAGGTGTAAATGGGCTGCACTGCCGCAACTGTCATTTGTACTCAGGTGATTCATATCAAAAAGTTTCCGACGTGGTTATGGCAGCGCGACGACAATTAACAGGCTTTGGACGCGGAATGGCAGATGGACTTAGACGCATGGAACATTCCATTTCGGAATTCAGTATCCCGCGGCCCACACAGTCTAGAGTGTGCCGGGAGTACCAAATTCCAGGCATTACCTCTCGCCATGGACAACGCCAGTGGACGACGGCCTTCACTTAACGACCGAGAGCAGCGATGTTTCCATAGAGTTGTTAGTACTAAAGACAAGAAAAACTCCTCCAAATAACCGCAGAAATCGATGTGGCACGTACGACGAACGTATCCGTCAGGACAGTGCAGCGAAATTTGGCGTTAATGGGCTACGGCAGCAGACAACCGACGCGACTACCTTTACTAACAGTACGAGTTTCCTTGTAGCGCCTGCCTTGGAGTCGTAACCACGTCGGTTGTGTTCTCCCCACTCGACTACTATAGCGTGCCTATGACAACTGCTTTCTCGGAACGCTAGACAACAATTCAAGCAAATCGTATTAACGGAGTTTATTACAAAAGGAAACGATTACAATACTTTGTGAGATGTAGACGTGTCGCAAGCAAGGGGTGACAGACGAACATGAGCAAGCTCTTCAGTATACAGGGTGTTACAAAAAGGTACGGCCAAACTTTCAGGAAACATTCCTCACACACAAATAAAGAAAAGATGTTATGTGGACATGTGTCCGGAAACGCTTACTTTCCATGTTAGAGCTCATTTTTTTACTTCTCTTCAAATCACATTAATCATGGAATGGAAACACACAGCTACAGAACGTACATTGTTGGATGAACCATTCGAAGAAGTGTACCCGTGGAGGCCAATCAGCTGGTGATAGTGCCTGCACACGCTGTACGTGGTACGGAAACAGCTGGTTCTCCCGTAGCACTCTCCATACAGTGACGTGATCAACGTTACCTTGTACAGCAGCAACTTCTCTGACGCTGACATTAGGGTTATCGTCAACTGCACGAAGAATTGCCTAGTCCATTGCAGGTGTCCTCGTCGTTCTAGGTCTTCCCCAGTCACGAGTCATAGGCTGGAATGTTCCGTGCTCCCTAAGACGCCGATAAATTGCTTCGAACGTCTTCCTGTCGGGACACCTTCGTTCTGGAAATCTGTCTCGATACAAACGTACCGCGCCACGGCTATTGTCCCGTGCTAATCCATACATCAAATGGGCATCTGCCAAGTCCGCATTTGTAAACATTGCACTGACTGCAAAACCACGTTCGTGATGAACACTAACCTGTTGATGGTACGTACTGATGTGCTTAATGCTAGTACTGTAGAGCAATGAGTCGCATGTCAACACAAGCACCGAAGTCAACATTACCTTCCTTCAATTGGGCCAACTGGCGGTGAATCGAGGAAGTACAGTACATACTGACGAAACTAAAATGAGCTCTAACATGGAAATTAAGCGTTTCCGGACACATGTCCACATAACATCTTTTCTTTATTTGTGTGTGAGGAATGTTTCCTGAAAGTTTGGCCGTACCTTTTTGTAACACCCTGTATACAATTCGTAATAGAAGTGAACCAATACAGTTTCTAAGTCACTGCTGTAGCGATCGTAGGTCGGTTCGATTGCAACTCCGGCCGCGGTCAGGCGGCGCGGCGCTGTCTTTTTCTTCGTCTAGAGGCCGCTCCCGTCTCGGTGTCGTCATAGAGAGAGGACCGTCAGCGTGCCATTGTCTGACGTCGTCTCACAGCCGTCTCTGCTGTAACGTTCCTAGCCGACCTGCAGGCGCTCGACGTTACGCCAGAGCAGGCTGTACCCTAGACTACTGCAGAACCGTGGTCTGGTCAGCTGAGTCCCGATTTCTGTTAGTAAGAGCTGATTGCAGGGTTCGAGTGTGCCCAGACTCCACGAAGCCATTGACCGAAGTTGCCAACAAGGCACTGTGCAACCTGGTGGTAGCCCCATAGTGGTGTGGACTGTGCTTACGTGGAATGGACTGGGTCCTCTGGAAGTCTGGCTACTTGGAGATCAATTGCAGCCATTCGTGGAAGCCAGGTTTCCAAACAACGATGGAATTTTTATGGACAAAAATGCGCCATCTCACCAGCCCTTAGTTGTTCGCGAATGGCTTGAAGAACATTCTGGATATTCGAGCGAATGGTTTGGTCACTCAGATCGTCCGACATGAATGCCATCCAACATTTGTGGGACGCAATGGAGAGGTCAGTGCCGGCCGCTGTGGCCGAGCGTTCCTAGGTGCTTCAGTCCGGAACCGCGCTGCTGCTACGGTCGCAGGTTCGAATCCCGCCTCGGGCATGGGTGTGTGTGATGTCCATAGGTTAGTTAGGTTTAAGTGGTTCTAAGTCTAGGGGACTGATGAGCTCAGATGTAAAGTCCCATAGTGCTCAGAGCAATTTGAACCATTTGAGAGATCAGTTCGTGCACAAAATCAATATTCAGTAATAGTTTAATTCCCTCTAAATCGAGGCAAAAAGCAAGAACCATGACAAATAATTAAAATAGAAAAACGGGTAAGAGGCACCAAAGATGCTAACCATAATTTTAAAAACCAATAACTTAATATAATTACGCTGGATTAGCCCCGGAATGACAACAGTTCGAGAAGTTAGTGAAGTTATACCAGATTCAAAGATGAATTCGCGCCACACGCCTCAGAGCACTGAATACAATCTTACTACAAAACTGAAAACACATACACGTAAGTCTGAGCTGAACAATCGTGCCCACAGTCTCTGCCAGGTAACACGACGACAGCAAATACAACAAGGCGGAAGGAATTTCGTTAAAACAAAATACAAGAGGATGATAGCGCGTTTCCAAAGAGTTTCTCAAAATAGCTGTAGACCCTATACCCAAAAGCAGCCTTGTGGGCAACAACATAAAGAAGACTATGCAAGGTTCTTAACTCAGTCATTGAAAAAATGAACCAGAGCGGTAATTACAACAGCAGAACGGAAGCGCAAAGTATGCGGAGGGTTTGCTTTACTGAGATGTGTTGACGTCACTTAGCAATAGGTACGATACGATATTACAGCACCTGTGTTATTCTGAATTACGATGGAAAGTCCCTTCGGACATGCATGCTTGTCCATATGAACTTTCAACCTCAGATGTTAAGTCCCATAGTGCTCAGAGCTATTTGGACCATTTTTGAATATTCGACGTACAGCTGTGCTGTACGATTGCCGCGGATAGCAACCAAAGAAGTTTTGATATGAAATGAAGTGCACCCCACACCATGTTTCTTGGTTTTTGGAGCGTGTGGCGGGCGACGTTAAGGTTGGTATCCTAGCAGTGTCCAGGATGTCTCCAGACACGTCTTTGGCTTAGAATCTAATTGTCTTCTGTGACGTGGCCCGCTACGAATTACGACTGATGACCAGCGAAGACGCCATACAGCCCGAAAACCACCAGTGGTGGTCTGGGATGCCAGTTCTTTTCATGGCAGAGTCCCTCTTCTTCTCATTCCCAGCACCCTAAGAGCGCAACGGTACGTCGACGATATTCCAAGCCCCCTGTGGTTGACCTTCATCGCAAAACATTCTGGGCTTGCATTTCAGTAAGATAATGCCAGTAAGATAATGCCCGTCTGCTCACGGCGAGAGCTTCTAGTACTTGACTTCGTGCTTGTCGAACCCTGTCTTGGCGAGCAAGGTCGCCAGGTCTCTCTCCAACTGAAAAAGTGTGGAGCATCATCTCGGCATTTTGACGATCTGACGTGCCATTTGGACAGAATTTCGCACAATATGTCTCAGTATGATATCTAACAACTTTATCAATGAATGCCAAGCCTCATAACTGCTTGCATAAGAGCAAGAGGTGGACCGACGATTTATTGGCGTACTAAATTCGTGAAACTCTTTCTCTTGAATGAATCATGCTACTTTCCTGAACTTGTAATCAATTGTGCGTCTGTATATGTGCATCTCTTCTAGTGATTTCCGTCCCAGTCAGATATTTCCTTTCTGGTGCGTCGCTTCTTCTTTGCCTTAGAGAAAGATAGAGACAGAGAGAGAGAGAGAGAGAGAGAGAGAGAGAGAGTGTCTGCAAATGGTTCTGCGTAATTGCGTTATTACACTTGCTGTGGCACTTTTTTCTGTTTTAACCATTTCAACAACAATCATCTCTTGTACGAGTGCTAAAGACCTGGCCGCCGTGTGTTCAAACCGAAATATCATCACTTAACTCGCGTGGGATGCGGATGCGTGTAGAGAGCGGGGAGGGATGGAGTGTTTGCGCCGCCGCTCTCCGCCCACACCCCTCGCCGCTCGCACAGTGATTGTGCGCAGCTGTGGCCGGCCGGCAGCGGGCGCGGACGTGCTCTGACTGTACCAGAGGTTCCAGCAGGGTTGCGGGGGAGGGAGAGGGCGCCCTCAGAGGTAATTAAACTGCGGGGGCGAGCAAATAAAAAGGGCGCAGCGCTGTGCGCTGCTCTGGTCCGGGCTGCCGGGCTGCCCCGGGCTGTTTGGACAATGGCTGTGAGGGCCGTGTTGACTCTGGGCCCGCCACACAGAGGCAGACAGCGCTGGCGCCCCCCCCCCCCCTTGCCGCCCCTTCCCGCTAATACGGCGCGCCTTTCCCTGGATCCTTCTGCTTGTCCTTCCCCTCCACAAAGTACCCGAGGCGCTTCCACTCTTTTTTTTCGGACTAATGAACTTCGTGGACTGATGATTCTTGAAGCACTACGACCAGGAGAGTTTGATTTACTTTTTTTATTTACTTGTTTCGAAGGAATTATAGCCTCCTTAACCGAATACTGAGTAAATTTCCACTCAGATGTCTCTTATTTAGAATATTTATACTGAATTACCGATTTTGGGATATTTATAACCCATCTTCAGATTTCCTAGACGACTGCATTTTATTAAATGCAATCTGGAACAGCACAGAATATCAGCTTGTGGAAAGCGTCAGATGGTTCAAATGGCTCTCAGCACTATGGGATCATCAGTCCCCTAGACTTAGAACTACTTAAACCTAACTAACCTAAGGACATCACACACATCCATGCCCGAGGCAGGATTAGAACCTGCGACCGCTGCAGCAGCGCGGTTCCGGACTGAAGCGCCTAGAACTGCCACAACGGCCGGCGGAAAGCGTCAGTTTAGTAGCAATTGCTTCACGAATTGCCCATTTCTATAAAATGCATAAAGCACTCCGTCTTCAGGCCACGAGTGACCTACCGGTACCATCCGACCGCCGTGTCATCCTCAGCTGAGGATGCGGATAGCAGGGGCGTGGGGTCAGCACACCACTCTCTCGGACTTGGTTCAAATGGTTCAAATGGCTCTGAGCACTATGGGACTTAACATCTGTGGTCATCATTCCCCTAGAACTTAGAACTACTTAAACCGAACTAACCTAAGGACATCACACACATCCATGCCCGAGGCAGGATTCGAACCTGCGACCGTAGCAGTCGCGCGGATCCGGATTGAGCGCCTAGAACCGCTAGACCACTGCGGCCGGCAAAGGACTTGGAAGAGCAGTTGAACGGAATGGATAGTGTCTTGAAAGGAGGATATAAGATGAACATCAACAAAAGCAAAACGAGGATAATGGAATGTAGTCGAATTAAGTCGGGTGATGCTGAGGCAATTAGATTAGGAAATGAGACACTTAAAGTAGTAAAGGAGTTTTGCTATTTGAGGAGCAAAATAACTCACGATGGTCGAAGTAGAGGGGATATAAAATGTAGACCGGCAATGGCAAGGAAAGCGTTTCTAAAGAAGAGAAATTTGTTAACATCAAGTATAGATTTAAGTGTCAGGAAGTTGTTTCTGAAAGTATTTGTATGGAGCGTAGCCATGTATGGAAGTGAAACATGGACGATAAATAGTTTAGACAAGAAGAGAATAGAAGCTTTCGAAATGTGGTGCTACAGAAGAATGCTGAAGATTAGATGGGTAGATCACATAACCAATGAGGAGGTATTGAATAGAATTGGGGAGAAGAGGAGTTTGTGGCACAACTTGACTAGAAGAAGGGATCGTTGGGTGTGACATGGTGTGAGGCATCAAGGGATTACCAATTTAGTATTGGAGGGCAGCGTGGAGGATAAAAATCGTAGAGGGAGACCAAGAGATGAATACACTAAGTACATTCAGAGGGATGTAGGTTGCAGTAGGTACTGGGAGATGAAGAAGCTTGCACAGGATAGAGTAGCATGGAGAGCTGCATCAAACCAGTCTTAGGACTGAAGACCACAACAACAACAAATGGGCCTTCTTCAGAAATCTTATTACGTTTTACATACTGACCATGATGTGCCGCCTGTAGGGTCACTCATAATTAAAATTCACAATCGTAAAAACAGCTTGAAGAAGCTTTATATGTGTTGAAACCTAGGTCAAGAGCTTTTGACTGCTATCTTCCGCAACTGGTGGCTGTTTTCATTCCATATACACACATCAAAAAAACTTTTGCATCACCTCGGTTCCCAGAACTCCTGAAGATAGACGCTGACTCTGGATATTGTAACACACAAACAGTCCCTTTGACAATTCACAGATGTCACTAAACCCGGCTAAAGATGTAAATAACAATGCATGAACACCGCCTATTAGACGGAGGGTGTCCGACAGCCGATCAGTTCCAGTCATTCCACCAGGAAGGAGGTACACAGCTCGTGTTGTTTGTAGTTCAACTATGCCTAGACGGTCAATAATGCGGTTCGATCGCGTCCGCATTGTTACTTTGAGCCAGGAAGGGCTCTCAACAAGGAAGGTGTCCAGGCGTCTCGAAGTGAAACAAAGCGATGTTGTTCGGACAAGGAGATACAGAGAGACAGGATCGGTCGATGACATGCCTCGCTAAGGCCGTCCAAGGGCTACTACAGCAGTGAATGGCCGCTACCTACGGATTGTGGCTCTGAGGACACCTGACAGCAACGCCACCATGTTGGATAATGCTTTTCGTGGAGCCACAGGACGCCGTGTTACGACTCAAACTGATGCGCAACTTAACTCCCGAAGTCCATGGCGAGGTCCATCTTTGCAACCTTGACACCATGCAGTGCGGTACAGATGTACCCAACAACATGCCGAATGGACCACTCAGGATTGGCATCACGTTCTCTTCACCGATGAGTGTCGCATATGCCTTCAACCAGACAATCGTCGGAGACTTGTATGAAGGCAACCCGGTCAGGCTGAACGCCTTAGACACACTGTCCAGCGAGTGCAGCAAGGTAGAGGTTCCCTGCTGTGTTAATGTGGCATTATGTGGGGAAGATCTACACCTTTGAAGGTCATGGAGGGCGCCGTAATGGTTGTACGATATGTAAATTCCATCCTCCGACCGATAGTGCAACCGCATCGGGAGCATATTGACGAGGCATTCGTCTTCATGGATGACAATTCGCGCCCCCATCGTGCGCATCTTGTGAATGACTTCCTTCATAATATCGGCATCGCTCGATTAGAGTGGCCAGCATGTTCTCCAGACATGAACCCTATCGAAGGAGTCTGGGATTGGTTCAAAAGTGCTGGTTACGGATGGCGTGACCCAACAACCACTCTGAGGGATCCACGCCGAATCGCCGTTGAGGAGTGGGACAATCTGGACCAACAGTGGCTTGATGAAGTTGTGGATAGTATGCCACGACGAATACAGGCATGCATAACTGCAAGAGGAAATGCTACTGGTATTAGAGGGACCGGTATGTACAGCAATGTGGACCACCACCTCTGGAGGTGTCGCTGTATGGTGGTGCAACATGTAATGTGTGGTTATCATGAGCGATAAAAAGAGCGAAAATGATGTTTACGCTCTCTATTCCAATTTTCTGTACGGTTTCCGGAACTCTCGGAACCGAGGCAATACAAAACTTTTTTGATGTGTGTATTACAAACGGTTGTGTTTGGAGACGTGCCGTGACTCAAAAGCACTGACGGCTGGTAAATGGCGTCACATTGTGTTCAAGAGTGAACCGCAGTTCTGTCCTGTCCCATAGATAACCATCGCCGGTGAGTATGGCCTATTCTTTTGGAGAAGGACTACAGTGCTGTCCCTGGCGTCCAGGTGAGTGGAGGCTTTGGGTATGACTTCAGGCCACGGCTGATAGTGGCTGACGGAACGCTGATGGCACAACAGGACGTCGATGACATCCTGCGTCATCGTGTGTTATGCCTGTGTCGCGATGTCATTTCTCAACAGGACAATGCTCATCTTTAGATGATTCCTGCCTCAGTGGACTGCCTATGTAATGTTGAGGTACTTCGCTGGCCTGCAAATTCCACAGATCTCTCCCCGATACAAATAGTGTGGGACCAAGCTGAACGTCAACTCCGTCCTTGTGTCAGTACCCGTGATGTCGAGGACCAGCTGCAACGGTTGTGGGCGAACTTGCCGAGGGACACGACACAACGCCTTTACTATACCAGCCTCCCCGAATAGGGCTTTTGACAATGTATCGATGTATCGATACATCGACATCGCACTTTTATCGATATATCGACGCCGATTGGCAATATCGAGTGCCGATATTTTAATTTTTCATTATATTTTTTTCGAAACTTTTGATAAATATTTGTTGTTTTGAAATTGTAGTAGAACATAATTTTACTTACACTGTGTGGAGGAATCTTACTCCCTTTTGAGCTTTCATGACGTCCAGTCGTTATCTTTCACTATTTGAAGCAAGTATAGGTGGTACAAAGAAGAAGTCCGGTTACACTGGGGGCTGGTGGTGTGAACAGAATAACAAGATTTACGATGTGAAGACATAGCACACCAGTTGCGTTAAAAAAATTTAGTGCAGTTAGCGTGCAATTTCTTCGCATCGGCATTCTTCAAATACACTTAATGAAAATGATGAACAAAAATGTAAACGACAAAATTGGTCTTTGCAGTCGGCGGAGACGTATGAGTAGAAATGCAGACGTAACTGGCGCTCGGCGCTACAGAAATTACAACGTTTAACTTCACCACGCAATGTTGACATTGCAACTGCTACGTCGCTGGGATTTGCAGAAATGATGAAACAGGGAAGTCGACATGAAGTGTTCTGGGCAAATCCGATATGTGACGAAACCGAACGACACACCTATCGAACATCTTTTATTGTGCCACATTTCCATTGTTACCAGATTGATTATCGCCAAGCGTGATTGTGCATCGTTTTTCATTCAGTTCTTGCTTTGAGGTGGGATAAGGACGCTGCGAGCTTGTTGATGTACAGAATATCTGATTTTTTTTAATTTTATTTCGTTTGGCTTTAAATCCAGCATCAGATTACATCAATAATACAGCATCTGGTACATTTTGAGATATATCTACAGTACATAGCGATTATAAGATAAAATACTGATAACGACAAATGTATACAATGTAAAGTCACATAAAATAAAACAATAATTGATGTATAATTCTGCAAAGTGATCATGTAGTTGGCATTACTGTACTGTTCAGAGACGGATGTCCAGTCCTTTCAGCCAGGCGGTAGCTTCTCCCTTAAGCCTATGAAGGTCCTGGAAGGTACCTTGGAATACCCTTAAACGGCATTCAGTGGCGATGTGCTGTAGTGTTTGCTTCTTGTGTCCACAGTCTCAGTCAGGTCTATCAACCATGCCCCATTTATGCCTCCAGTAGTGACAATTCCATGCGCTGTTCGGAACCGGTTGAGTGATGTCTGGGATCTCCTTGGTAGCTCAAATTCGACTGGGCGTTGGCTCGGATCTTTGATTAGATTATTTGAGTCTGGGTTGGAGGAAGACCATTCTCGGCGCCAAGCATCATCTGGGTTGGTGTTGACTTGACCGTTCCCGATATCAGCCTCATAGTATTATTGAGTTGAGTATCTACTGCTCTTGTATGAGCGCTATTTAACTACGTATTCTGCTGCTGAATAGACAAGAGCAAGGGCCAACGTCCCGAGGGTTTATCGCATTCGTTCCCCAGCCATTTCCTGTCAGTGGTTAGGTTATGTTATTTCTAGTTTTTATTTTGCAGGCGATCTCCTGGTGCGCTCTGAAGGTGCGAATGCGGTCAGGCGTTACTCCTAGGATATTTTGGTTGAGGGTTGTATCTCAACATTTCGTTTATGAAAGCGATCCTGGGTGTATAGTGTGCCCTCTTATTGTTTAGGTGAAAGCAGGCTGTCTATGTCTTCGTGCCGCTGGGTTTAAGTCGCCATACTTGGAAATATTCAGCCATCTTTTTCAGGTCGTTTTCAAGAGTAATTTGTGATGTCTCGAAGTCGACAGATTGGCTAATTAAACATATGTCGTCGGCGTTATTGAACTTTTTAGAGTGGGTGTTTGGTAGGTCAGAAATGTATATATTGAAGAGCAGAGGCGAAAGAACTGATCCCTGGGGACGTCCGTCATTGAGTTCATAGTTACGGCTTTTCTTGTCATTAAGGTCTACTTCAATGTGTCTATTTGCCAGCATGTTGTTAAGTAGTGTGGCCAGTTTTTTACAAGGTATGATGCGTAGCAATTTCAGCAACATTCCTTGTCTCCATACTGTGTCAGACGCAGACGATAGATCAATAAATACAGCTGTGGATTTTTTCTTTTCTTCAAAGCCCCTTTCGATATGTGTGGTTACTGCTAATACCTAGTCGTTGTAGCTCCTTTTAGATCTAAAGTCAGCCTGTTCAACTGATATCTTCTCCTCAACAATGGCTTTTATTCTGTTAAGAACGAGCCTCTCCAGCAATTTATAAAAGACGCTCAGAAGTGCTATGGGTCTGTAGTCTTCACGGTGCTTTCCTGTTTTTCCCGGTTTTAGGATTGCTATGATTTCGGTTCTCTTAAAAAGGGCTGGCAGCCTTCCAGTCTGTAATATGTTGTTGAAGAATTCTGTCATCCATCGTAGAGCATTGGGGCTGCAGTACCGGCTGCTGGACCTAAACGGGATTTCCCAGCTCTCTAGAAATACAGCATAATGAAAACCAAAGAGTATCTAATAATAAATCAGTACTTAAACATACAATTCTAAAACCGACAGTATGCCGATATTTATGTATGACGGTACGTCGATATTTTTCCGTCGATATACAGGGTGTTACAAAAAGGTACGGCCAAACTTTCAGGAAACATTCCTCACACACAAAGAAAGAAAATATGTTATGTGGACATGTGTCCGGAAACGCTTACTTTCCATGTTAGAGCTCATTTTATTACTTCCCTTCAAATCACATTAATCGTAGTATGGAAACACACAGCTACAGAACGTACATTGTTGGATGAACCATTCGAAGAAGTGTACCCGTGGAGGCCAATCAGCTGGTGATAGTGCCTGCACACGCTGTACATGGTACGGAAACAACTGGTTCTCCCGTAACATTCTCCATACAGTGACGTGGTCAACGTTACCTTGTACAGCAGCTACTTCTCTGACGCTGACATTAGGGTTATCGTCAACTGCACGAAGAATTGCCTCCTCCATTGCAGGTGTCCTCGTCGTTCTAGGTCTTCCCCAGTCGCGAGTCATAGGCTGGAGTGTTCCGTGCTCCCTAAGACGCCGATCAATTGCTTCGAACGGCTTCCTGTCGGGACACCTTCGTTCTGGAAATCTGTCTCGATACAAACGTACCGCGCCACGGCTATTGCCCCGTGCTAATCCATACATCAAATGGGCATCTGCCAACTCCGCATTTGTAAACATTGCACTGACTGCAAAACCACGTTCGTGATGAACACTAACCTGTTGATGCTACGTACTGATGTGCTTGATGCTAGTACTATAGAGCAATGAGTCGCATGTCAACAAAAGCACCGACGTCAACATTACCCACCTTCAATTGGGCCAACTGGTGGTGAATCGAGGAAGTACAGTACATACTGACGAAACTAAAATGAGCTCTAACATGGAAATTAAGCGTTTCCGGACACATGTCCACATAACATCTTTTCTTTATTTGTGTGTGAGGAATGTTTCCTGAAAGTTTGGCCGTACCTTTTTGTAACATCCTGTATTGATATATCGATACTTTTGGCACACAGAGCTCGGATATATCGGAGACCCGAAATTTTTAAAAATATCAACAGTCGTATTCCCAACTGAATCAGTACTTGTATTCAGGCCAGGGGCGATGCTACGTCAGACTGATAAGTGGGATCATACTGCCAAGTTCTTTGTTATTTGTTTCTATACTGTAATCGCAGGAATAATATTACATACCCTCTCAACCCATGAAGTTTAATTTCTGTTCCTCATCACTTCCTGCGTTCTTCAGTTGTTTTGTCAGACAGTGTAGGTTCGATTACAATAAAATTTGTAAAGCATTATTGTGTACAAAATGAAAATTCAGGGTAAAAATAGATACATCTGATATATACATATACGAAGCGTGTGTTCCACACATATTCTTATTAAAAGGTTTTCAGTGACAGAAGCCGCATTTGGGTGCTCGACTGGAACGCGCACCCGGATCTTCCGATTGACGCGAGCGGTCGCCTTAAACACTTCGGGCATCCGAGCACGCTTGCCGTCCATACAAACTCCCAGCCTGTTACACACTACACTACAGATGTAGAGTCGCCAACCAATGAAACGCGTTTCTCGCCATTTCGGATCCCACAATAAATCATATATACACAGGGTGTCCCATTTATCTTGACCACCTTAAATAACTGTTTGTCAGGATGCAAATTACAACTTCTTCTCCAATGTTCTATTTACCGATCAATGTTCCTTCTCAAACAAAGGACAGGTAAATACAAAGAACATGCATTATTGGTCCAGCAACAACCCACGATAGCTTGGACAGATGGAACATCAGCGTCAATGGAAAGTTAACGTGGGGTGTGGGATGCTTGGTACTACAATTATTGGCCCTTATTTCATCAATGGTAGTCTAAAAGGCACAGCGTATGCCAGCTTCCTCCGACGAATAATTCCTCCTCTTCCGGATGAAGTGCCGCCAAGAACCAGAATGTTTATGTGGTGTCAACACAATGGATATCCAGCGTATAATGCCTACGTCGTGTTCTGAACCGAAGGTATCCTGGCAGGTGAACTTCATTTATCATATTATTATTGTCAAACAAAAAAATAATAAAAACTCCGAAGCAGTATTTAAATATTACCAAACAATTTATGTTTTACAAAGTGTGCTTCTCATTCGAATAATATTTTCTACATAAATGTTAACAACTGAATTGTATCGATACCAGTGAAAAATCAAATGGCTCTGAGCACTATGGGACTTAACATCTATGGTCATCAGTCCCCTAGAACTTAGAACTACTTAAATCTAACTAACCTAAGGACAGCACACAACACCCAGTCATCACGAGGCAAATATCAGTGAAACTATTTGAACTGTTTAAATGTAATATCTTTGTTTTACTTTGTGTTATTCTGAAGTTCGTAAATTGAGAGAGAGTCGGTAAGAATTGTTAATGGTAGACACTCGCGGGGAGGCAAGTCTGAGACATGTCTCCATTGCAACTGTGCAATATGCAACTGCAAAAATTCGGACGAGACATGGAAAATGTTTATGCTCAAGATTGCTACTGTTTTGACCGTGGTTAAATGCAAGAAGTTTGTATTCAAGAATATTATTTATTTATCCAGTTGAAATATTACGAAAGTGAACAGATGCTGATCATCGGCAGTATTGTTTCACGAAGGCATTATAAGAAAACTCATCGGTTTCAGAAAAGGATTTTGTTCCTAAAACATGTGACGACGTTGGCCTCCTGCAGAGATCATACCCAGTTTATCTTACAGGACGACAGACTGAGGGATTTCTGCGAAATCAAGGAAATAAAAATGAGTATGATTTTTTTAAATTTCTGATTTCTTCAGCAGTCAACATAAGAGTTGTCTATTTGGTTTCAATGTCCCATAAAGTGAACAATATTCAATTCTATATCTGTTTCTGCAGAAAGAAATGTCGAATAAATAATTATTTGTAAGTTAATCATCACTGTTTTTAGTTGGACTGTGGTACTGGTTTGTTTAGTGTCCACCTTTAGAAATATCGACGACTGTCAAAGAACTAACCCGACTAGTAGTTCGAACTTCAATTTATAGTCGAAGTTAAGAAATTTCTCTTTTCCAGAAATACTTATCTTCCTTTTGCCACTTTGCATTTTACATCCTCTCTTCTTCTGCCCAAATAGCAAACACATTTACTATTTTCAGTGTCTAGTTTCCCGATCTTTTTCTCCTCTCAACTGTTGCTTACCTTCCATGTCCTTCGACTCTTGTATCTGCAGCCTTGGTTTCTGTAAAGGTTACAAATTACATTTGCCCCCCCCCCCCCCCTATATTTTACCCTTGCTACCTTCAGATTTTCAAAGAGTGAATTCCAGTCAACATTGTCAAAACAAATCCTTAAATTTACAAATGCTACAAAGGACAACGTGCCCGTCTTCAGTCATTCTTCTAAGGTAAGTCGCAAGGTTAGTTTTGCCTGATGTGTCCCTAAATTTCTTCAGAATCCAGCCTCATCTTTCCAGAGGTCGGTTCCTTCCATTTTATCTGTTCTGTAAACAATTACGCGTCAGTATTTTGCACATTTATGGTTCCGTAATATTCTCAGCTGTGAGCCCTTGCCTTCTTTGGAATTGTCACATTAGAGCTCATACAATATTATGTCAGACTTAATAACAGCTGTAAAATATGTAAAGATCCCCTTCCAACCATGTGAAAACTGACGCTGCAGCATTCGGTAATTACGGCTGTACTTGATAACAGATTTTTCCGGCCTATGCGTGAAGGACTTACTCACTCGTTCAGTTTGCGACTCAGGCGTTCATACTCGTCCTGCAATCTTCAACGGATACTTCTGTTACGAAACCACCAGAAAAATGTTCAGTAATTTTGGAACTGTATCCTAGCGAAATAATTGCCAGGCACAGAGATGCTAGCCATTGACGGCGGAAATGGGACGTTGAAAACCTGAGCCAAGTTGCCGGAGGAAAAAATCAATAATAAAATTCATTTAGCGTCCTGGAGAACCGGAAGGTGGTACTCGACTGACTCAAAGGCGGGCTGTCGTATTAACACCTTGTCCAAGGGTATTGACGAAGGGAATGAAGTACAGTGGCCTATATGAACCCGTCCTATGTCACAACGGGTCATGGGCCTTTCTCTCTTTCTGCATAAAGTTGGCAAAACGTGGACGGATGCCAATGTAGAGAAGTCCTCAAAATTCCTTTTTTTTTAAGAAACCACAACGTAGAAATGTTTCTGTGAGAAACCCTGATTCCAGAGCAACTACAGGGTGTCCCATACAAAACCGGTACACCTCACGCCAGAGAGTCAAGTAACAATGAAATAACAAAAAAAAAAAGAATGGATAACAGTAACGTTGAAAACATGTACTTACCTGTTTATAAGAGATACCAGAAGTGGTAGCCATGGGCATTTTAGACAGTGTTGCCACTTCAGAAGCAGTTCGACTAGAGATGATACCGGCTCTTGAGGCGTACAGATTTTATGTGGGACACCCTATGTAGACAACATTGTCATTCAGATACCGCAAAGAGAACTGCTGACGTTTAGAGGCAAAGAGTTTAAATTTCTGAAGCTTCAAGCACTTCTCTGGTATTCTCAGTTACATTTAAAGATATTGCAGTTTTCATTTTCTTTTTTTATTTGCGGGGTCCCTTCGTGTCAAATAGCAATATTTTAACTAACATATTGAACGCTTATGTCCAGTTTCTAAACACTGCAAAAAAAAGGAAAAAACACTGCTCAGAATGACGTCAAATTTATGTGAAATATTATCTAAGAAGGGGGAAACGTTATGTGAACAAACAAAAATTTAACTAAAATTTTACGAATAGATGTCGCTGTAAGTAACGGAATATTCAAAATAAAAGTCGCGCGGTACACGGTTGTTCACATAGAGTGTAAATATCTATGGAGTGAGCAGTCGGATGCGCAGAACGAGAAATCTGCCCGCAACATCACCTCCTGGTCAAGTGACGTGGTACTGGGACGGCGCATGCTAGTCCGTACAGCGCTTAGCGTATTTTGAGTTTTATTACTTCGCTAGAACAGACAGATCGGCTTCCGAAGTATTCTGAAACATTGCATATGCGTTTTATAGACATCTTAACAATTTTATACTTGGAACAGAAATGGTTTTAAAGCTGTGAAGAGCAAGGGTATTGTGCTTTATCGCCACAGTATTATAGCTCAGTTCTACTTTACTTACGTTGTTACTGGCGCGGGAAAAGAATTGACAACCAACAATACTATTTTAGGTTTTCTATTGCAACTCTCCCTATCAAAGCATTCTTGAGCGAAGGTATATAGCATACTTTTGGATGTTTTGTAGGGACCAAATTCTTTCGTTTTATTTTGTGGAGCCATATTTTGACTCTCTAATCATCTTTCGGGAAACTAGAATAAGAAAAATTATATAATGTAGGAAATTGTCTCAAACAGAAGTACTTGGATGCACACAAGGGTTTGAGGACCTGAATAAAATGGAGGAAATTGTGGTGTCACCGCCAGACACCACACTTGCTAGGTGGTAGCCTTCAAATCGGCCACGGTCCGTTAGTATACGTCGGACCCGCGTGTCGCCACTATCAGTGATTGCAGACCGAGCGCCGCCACACAGCAGGTCTAGTCTAGGCTGTCTAGCACTCGCCCCAGTTGTACAGCGACTTTGCTAGCGATGGTTCACTGACTACCTACGCTCTCATTTGCCGAGACGACAGTTTAGCATAGCCTTCAGCTACGTCATTTGGTACGACCTAGCAAGGCGCCATATTCAGTTGCAATTCTGAACAGATAATATTGTGAACCATGTACCGTCAAGAGCGAGATCCATCATTAATGGATTAAAGTTAAGTACCAAAGTAATTACGTTCGCGTTCTGAATTATAATTCCTTGTCATGTTCCAGACCTCACGTCAGTATAGTTCTTCTCTCCTCACGCCAGCCTGGGTGAGCTAAAACGCGTGCATTTCGGCCTCCTCTAGTAACACGGCGTTGGCTCTTCTGCCAACACAATAGAAATTAACCACACTGTCTTATATAAATTTTATCTGCAGATGAACATAGCACGAACACGTAAACACTGACTGGCAGCTTAAACACACTTGCAGATTTATCTAGCATTTCTCTCGTAAACACGTGGGCAAAAAAAAATCACAGTAATTCGATCTACAATACAAGACATTATAATACCGCGTCTCGATATTTTTAAACATATAAAGCGCCTCACATCATTATGATATTCACTAGTAGAGATTTATTGTACGTACATAAGAAAAGTAACTGGTCCTTCTTTCACGTACTTCTCTTTTCATCCGTAGCAACAACAATACTGCAGCAGGGCTGTTATTACTACTACAACGTGTATAAACGTATGTAAAAACAGTTGAATACGTGTAATACTAAAGTTTGGCTGTCACCACAAATTGCAGACAAGCAGCGAAGTCCCGTTACCACGTGACTAGCCCGGTTTGATCTTCAGAACATGCGCAGTAGGCTGTGTTGACTCCATAGATATTTATAGTCTATGGTTGTTCCTTTGTTTGCGTCCGAGGCCCTCGGCGTGAATGTCTCAATGCAGAATCTAGCGCTCCTGGTGAGCTTCTTTTACAAGAACGGTGACCATGCGCCAGCAACTCTACAGAAGTTCCGGACACTCAAGTGTGCGAAAAAATACGTTGGTCACAAGTCCGTCTGGATCTGTGGAAACTGATTATGAAATTTGGAAAGACGGTTTCCTTTGAACTGCAGTGTGGCAGAGGGAGGAAAACGATTCTGACGTCAGTACAAGATGAGGCCGCAGCATTACGGTAGGAGTCGAGCGGTGGAGAGCGGACACGCAATGCACGGGGAATTGCCCGAGCTTTGTATGTGGTTGTGAGCAAGGTGCTGTACGCAGAACCTGGATTCATCCGAAAAAATGACGTTTTGCCATTCGTGCACCCAGGTTCGTCGTTGAGTACACCACCACAGGGGCTCCTGTCTGTGATGCAGCGTCAAGGGTAACCGCAGCCATGGTCTCCGAGCTGATAGTCCATGCTGCTGCAAACGTCGTCGAACTGTTCGTGCAGATGGTTGTTGTCTTGCAAACTTCCCCATCTCTTGACTCAGGGATCGAGACGTGGCTGCACGATCCGTTACAGCCATGCGGATAAGACGCCTGTCATCTCGACTGCTAGTGATACGAGGCCGTTGGGATCCAGCACGACGTTCCGTATTACCCTCCTGAACCCACCGATTCCATATTCTGCTAACAGTCATTGGATCTCGACCAACGCGAGCAGTAATGTCGCGGTACGATAAACCGCAACCGCGACAGGCTACAATCCGACCTTTATCAAAGTGGAAAACGTCATGGTACGCATTTCTCCTCCTTACACGAGGCGTCACAACAACGTTTCACCAGGCAACGCTGGTCAACTGCTGTTTGTGTGTGAGAAATCGGTTGGAAACTTTCCTCATGTCAGCACGTTGTAGGTGTCGCACTGGCGCCAACCTTGTGTGAATGCTCTGAAAAGCTAATCATTTGCATATCACAGCATCTTCTTCCTGTCGGTTAAATCTCGCGTCCGTAGCACGTCATCTTCGTGGTGTAGCAATTTTAATGGCCAGCAGTGTAAGTGGTGCGGGTTGACGGCATCTTTTATCGTATGACCATTTTCTCCTTCGAGGAGATACGTCCTGCGGCTTCTATTACCTGTACCGTCACTGGTAAACACTATGAGAGTCTTTTGCACACTAACGTCATTCCTACCCTTCAACAGCGTCGACGTGTGAGTAGGATCAATTTTATACAGGACGTGTTGACCCGCACATTGCACAGCCAGTGAAGCAGCCGCTGTTCAGAATCTTTGGAAACGCTAGGATTTATCAGCAGTCATTTCCCTACAGCCCGACCGTCCAGATCACCTGAGCTTGATGCTTGTGACTTCTGGCTGCGGGGTTACCTTAAAGATACCGTGTTCGGTGCTCCGGTCACAAAACTAGCTTAATTGAAGGCTCTCGTTGCGCAACTTCCTCTGAACGTGAATCTTACTGAAAAATCAATAAAGAAAAAAAAAATCCAAAAATATGGCCTTGTGACTCGAGTTAACCGAATTTTAACCATTTTTATTAAGTTTGCTTTTTTTATTATTGTCATTAGCGTCAGAAGCGTATTAAAATAAAAAAGATGACATACGTAAACAGAAAATATTTTATACGATCTGCAGTGGCAACTAGGGAACAGATCAAGTAAACTAATAGACTAAATAATTTCTTAATATTCTCTTTACTTTACAAGGATGAGTCAAAATTGTGAGTCATCTATGGATGTTCTATAGCTTACCACATTACAGTCTAAATCAACATAGAACACACATTGCGCTCTACTTCGGGGTTCACTGTCTGAACGTATTTTAACACATAAGACACTTTGTTACCAACATCTTTAAGATGGAGATTGAGGAAACGAGCAAGCACAACAACTAAACCGTCATGTGTTTTCTTTATTTACATAGCTGTAAAAGTCCTATACAACATATCTAAGATAACAAAAAAAATTAAAAAAAGAGTTCATACTTGTAAACGAGGTTTAAAGCAAAAAATTACTTTAAAATACACAATACCGACACAGGGATGAGCCAGGCAGAGTCGGCGTGATGGGCAACGTGGCCACTGGGGTTCTGGGGGCTGTGAGGTGGTGGTACGGCGCAGGAGTGCTTCAACGTATTCTTCCTGGCGGGCCCACCGACCCAATGGAGTCTAATCTGTTTGCTGTGCCGTTACTCCGAGTTATAGCAGTTTTTATGCATTTTAGTTTTCGTAATGTGAGGTAAATGGTCAGTTTGTGTATTGTGGAGAGGAAATGTGACTTACATCTTTTTAATTAAATTGTGTTTAAAGTATCATATCTTGACTCCATTATCCTTCTTTAGTTATTGACAGGCCGTTAGAGTGTATAGCAACTGTTTGTAACGGCATTAATGCAGACAAAGTGGCCATATCGGCGGTGGCTTCTGGCCTCTTTGTATAGGGACAAAACGTAACAGCAGCGGCCGAAAGAAGGGTTCAGGTGGTTCAAACGGCTCTGAGCACTATGGGACTCAACTTCTGACGTCATCAGTCCCCTAGAACTTGAAACTACTGAAACCTAACCAACCTAAAGACATCACACACATCCATGCCCGAGGCAGGATTCGAACCGAAAGAAGGGCTCCGCAACAATGATTACAGCAAGTCGTTATAAAAGTGATGTAAAAGCGGTTTATTAGGCTAGAGGAGAAGAGAAAAGAAAGGAAAAGCTGAAAGCAGCAGAAGAGAAGAAAGGCAGTAAGAAGGAAACTGCGAAGAGTAGGAAACGCAACCGTAGTCGAGCTCTTTTTACGACATCGACAAAAACAGAGAGCAGCGCATATACTGCGAACAAAAATTTTCGGGGTCGAGGCCAGGAGAGCAATGGATTAAGTGCCACTTGTGCTCCCTCTGAGCCCATAAATTCTGTACAGGACTTGAGGAACACAGTTTGACTTTTATTTGTGAAAAATGTGACTAAACATTTGCAACGAAATATATTTTGTTCTTTGTTAAAACAATTTTTATCCCTTATTTTTGAGTTTGAAACTAACTGTGCACTTTGCCCACACATGTCGGGCAAAGTGATCATTTTACCACTTTGCGAAAATTTTTTAAGGTACTGAATGATACCTGTCGTCTTTTACTACTGCAAGGTTCTGGTAAGATCAGTTACGTAAAATACCTCTTTGCTGGTTCCTAACTACCAAGAATGACTCTGCAAATAGAGGCTACGTTTGTTTGCCTGCAACAAGTACTAACCACAAAATTTCTGATTAGTGGGCCAAATTTATTTAAATAGTAATTAATTATACTGATAAAAAGGAGCCACCTCACAGATCATTCGATGATTTAATAAAACACCAATCCAATAATCATGATAAATTCTACTGCAACATTGTTAAGAGGAGGTGCAAACTGACTGATTTCAAGGATCCTGACTAGGGAACGGAATGGTGCTGCGAGATGTAATAGCAAAGAATTTAACAATAATTCACGCCTATTTTTTTCATTAACAGTAACACAGAGCGAGAGAGAGAGAGAGAGAGAGAAGTTAACATACAGTCGCTTCGGATGCTAGCGCGTGCATAGACATGTGGCACATTATACAGCGCAGCGTCTGCACCGACGCATGTGGGGCAAGACTGCTAAATTAATGGATACGATTTATCAAGATCACAGACACACCACGTTCACATTGGTAACTCACACACCGAATGATAGAATTTAGAAAAAAACTTCCCTAAACCACATGTAAGCTCACTGGGGCATGGCGCGAATGCCTTTAGCGATCAATTTTAGAGAACAAAGCCCATATCTAAAATACCGTACAACTCCGTAATTTTGTAAATAACTTTACCAAACCAGAACACATCTAATCCATCACGAAACTAAGGCTTCAGTTCGAACACGAGAGGTGTTTACGTCAAACTGGAGCATAGTGTACAAAGAAACACACGTGTTGCATCAAGGCACGGGCTATTAGGTCCGGGGAAATGATAAATTAGACGGTAAATTAAATAAAATTTAGCACAAGCATTCCAGAAAGCACACAACACATTCATACGCTAATACGCTAAACTAATTAAAACTGTACATCATGTGGTGGCGCCGCTCGTCCACGCCAAGTTACATTTGTACAAAACATCTCATCCAATAAACTGAATATTACTCAAATTAACACAGTTCCCTGATTGAATAATTTTGTGCGGCATGATTATCAACGCCACGCACCAGTCTGACTACCGGGAACTCAAACAGAGCTCTCACACATTTCAACTCAGCAGACAGAGATGTTACTCAGAGCATCCGTACTCACCGGCGTCCTAAGGAAGAGTTACCTATTCATCTCCCGTCCGGGGTCCACACACTGAGCGTAAGCACTTTCTATCTGCACCAACCTCATAATGGGTGCTGATCAGTGGCCACTAATGCCTCTCTGACCCAACGTAGCAGTATTCGAAACTCTACACAGTGGTTGGCTTACTGATCTCAACATTCATAGAACCATGTAGCGACTAACATAAATCCGTTACAGTACTTAGTTTGATCATAAGGTAATTAAGATCTTCGATAGTTGCAGATTATAATCACTCATTTCTACGGCTACTCAGCTTAAAAATTACTAATTCCTTCTTAGTGCGGCCACTTTTCCCGGCTCTCCGCTACTGCATCATGGTTCCCAAATCATAGTATTCATATAGGGATGAAACACTGATTTTAAATGTAAACATAGACAATGAGGAAATGCTGTCTGCTGTGGGGAGCCTGGGCGGAGGGGGGGGGGGGGGGGAGGGCGTAAGTAATGTACGGCGGACCACCACTACACGCGGGACACAGGACTCCCCGCAACCCTCCTCTGGGGCCGTGCCTGCTGTGGCTTAGGAAGTCAGGATTAGCATGGAAGGTCAAGGGCTCTATAATGTCACCCATTAATACAAGAACTGGCAGATTAACAATTTATTCAAGACCACATTCATAAAACAGCTAACATACAATCAACACGTGTCCGTCTTAAAGACAATTTCCAAAATGACAGATAGCTTTCTTCTCAGGCAAACAGCAAATTAGAATTACCTAATGAACAATAAATTACAATCTGAAATAACTTAAAAAAAGTGGCTCAGATAAATTTTTTTATCAATAACACAACCAGCACAATACGTTACACTTAAAATAATTCACTGGCAAGCAAATTTAAATTTTTAAAAATATACATGAGAGATCTTAAATGTTTATGAAATGGGAAGTGACGCCAGGCTGCCCTGGGCAAAAGGTGACTTAACTTAAAATGCCGGAAGCAGCAGACCAGCCGTCCAAAACAACACCTAAACGCCGGGGCCGAACGGGGAGTCACTTCCCATTAGACGTCACGTCACAGCTTCTGTGCACCGAAGCGGAAGGTAGCGCCGCTCCCACACACCCCAACTCGCAGAAAACTGGAATACAAACAGACCGCAGAAAACACGGCAAACACCAAGCAAACATTAATTAATATAAGAGATCAATAAACAACAATATAAGTAAAAAAAAACAATTAGTGCTTTCAATAGAAACGACTTAAATTTTGCAGCAATATCAATGCTGTAAAACATTTAAACTAAGACTTGTACACAAATCCAATACTGTAAAATAGTATCAGACTTTCACGCTCTCATAGATTGCCAAGCAATATTTGTGCATGTGATTAAGGCCGACAACAATCCGCCAGGGTATCCGAGGGCGCTAACGCGCTGCTTTCTGGACTCGGGTAGGTGCTCTGGCCCCGGATCGTATCCGCCCAGCGGATTAACGACGAGGGCTGGTGTGCCGACCAGCCTGGATGTGGTTTTTAGGCGGTTTTCCACATCCCGCTAGGTGAAAACCGGGCCGGTCCCCACGTTCCGCCTCAGTTA